>NC_092015.1:7163841-7467784 GCF_042242105.1 Pempheris klunzingeri | reverse complement strand
TATAGACTCCTACTCACAGTCGGTACCTTATGGCTCAACTGTGTACAATAAGGATTTTTGCCAGAAGCCAGCCTGTAAACCAGAATGCATTCGCACAGGAACAGCTTCAGGGCAGAGGAGAAACAACCCACATCCCAGTCAGGTTGGTATTTAGGCTTCGTTAGCCTCAATTTTACATTTATAGTCGAATGACATGCTTGACCTCTCACAGTGTATCGTAACCTTTAAATCAAGCTGTTTTCCCCAAGTCTTTCATGATGTGGAGGGTGCCCAGGGACACCACACGAAGGTCTGAGTATGTCAGCTTTCCTTGGAAATGTTCCCCATCTGAGGGCGAGATCCGTAAGGCCTTGACAGCGCAGTACCACTCCACCTACAGATGTGACTTCATGGGTATGCCTCAAGGTAGGACGAGACTGTTGGCTCAGTCTTCTGTACACAAATGCATACAGGCATGTCAGAACAGCTGAACTAACGACAGCCAAGCACACAAGTTGGTCACAATATTTCTCTCCACAGCCTGCTTTCCTTTTGTTCAACTTGTTTGACAGGATATGATCACATTAATAATGCAGAAAGAAGATGTGCACCTAAACACAGCAGGTGTGAAGTGCTGCTCTCTACAGAGATGAGGGACAGCTACTGCCAGCCAAAGCAAAAACCTGAACTGCAGGGCAATCACTCTCATTACAGCTACAATACAGATCCTAACGTGGCCTGTCGTGGTATAGGTATTGTATGCTAAAAAACACCGATGTAAACACAGCTAAGAGTTCTTGTTCTTCACTAGGACTAAATCTTTTCTATCAATTGCTTTTTCTCTGTGTTTTCAGTTCCAACTGTTGTGCAAAGGCACATCCACACTCAGCAGAGAGGATCGAATCTGACAAGCTACGACAGGTTTTGTGGAAAGAGAGTCACGAATGTCACACATGTGATAAAGTGTCTGCTTCCCCAGGAGCTGCAGCAGTTACACAGGTTTTTACCTCAGGAGGGTTAGCATCAATTTATGCCTTTGAATGTTTGATTCGAACAGATTGCGTACTGACTATGATTACTGATTTTGACAGACAAGTAATTCGTATTTTGTGTCTTTGGGCTTTGCAGAAAAGGAAGCTGTAAAAACCATTTTGAGTAAAGATGCTCATCCATACAATGGAGAGAGTAAACTTCCAGCAGTTGTGCTTAATTCCTGCTCTCCAGAGCGCATATCAAGCTGGCCAGGACCTCTCTGAACCATACTGCTGACATTAGTAGTTGTGTGCTTGTATTATTTATTTCTTATGTAATTTATTCGTGGTAGAAGTACAAAAACGAAATAGATAACAAATCATTTGATATGTCATTTGTTTTCGGAACTTGTGTTGTGATGATTAAACATCTCTGCTTGATGAAAAGATATTTGTGTGCCTTCATGATTCATCTGCCCCACGTTGTGTTATCTGGCTCTGCAGGCTGAAGCTTTATCACAAGATAGAAGAAAACTTGTTGTATTGATCTAATGGGCTCTTTGTGCACAGAATATCCCCAATAGTAGCACTTTTAGATTCACCATTGATCTGTTTTGTATTGTACCTTTAAGTCTTTCCAAACAAAATATTAATTATTAATTTATTTTATTTGTTTTTTTTATTCATTCCCTCGGTAGTTGCAATGAAAATGTAAAAAAATGAGTCACCATGAATTGATGAATTAAATGGTCACGGAAAATAGCTTCAATAGTTAACTGATTCAAGTACAATGTAAACAGTGCACTATATTGTTATATATTGTTTCTCTGTCTAATGTTTGAGTTTTGCAGTCTCAGTTGTCACTCTTGGTTTCTTAGTTACCATGGGGCCACCTGCTCTGCTCAGGTGTAATGCTAGAGTGAGTGTCAGGTAGACTAATGTGAGATCTGTCTGATTAACATCCGCTTGGGCTGACTGGAAATGTGCGACGCTGAAGTCTGGTTTTTACATCACTTCAACCAATGAGATACGCCATCTAACAAGGATGCCATTGGGGAAAAAGGTTCGCTCTTCTTCAGCATCGGGCAGATTACAAACCCAACATGTGACCAGGTAATCTGCTGTTTTGTTGCCCTCCTTACTGCCAGTGTACATCACATGATTTTGTTGAGTTTCATTCCAATTTAATACCAATTTTATCTTAATTTCCCATTCTTTACTCTAAGAGTTTTGATATTTTGGCAAGAGATAATGGGATCATAGGTTGAGGCCTTGCTTTGTTTCTCTCATGTTCAGATTATGTTTACTGTTGTCATGGTGCTTGTGTTGCCATCTGTGGCAGCACTGAGCAGTTACCATGTAATACAGGAAGTCTGGTCACCTAAGATTAAATAGATTTATGTGTACTCTTCACTGGCAATTTTTTTTTTTTAAAGTTTGTCATAAAGTTGGCTCCTCTGAGTCAAATAAAAATACAATGACATCCTTCTCATATACTTTTAATAAGGTCCAGAACAATATTTACCCATAATAATATCAGTGTACATTAAGAGCAGTGCATGCATCTAATCAAAACAACACCTCATATTCTCCAGCATCCTCTCTGGACTGGGGAGTGCAGGGGAGCGGATGAGACACACTTCAGGGTCAGGTTGTCGGCGTGAGAAAGTCACAGATGACTTGTCAGCGCCAAGACGAGTGGGTGTCAGCGAGGACAGAAAAGAGCAGCCTGAATGGTTGATTCGAGAGCTGCTGAAACAGAACAGGCGAAGACACTCTGTCACACTTGGAGATAAGGCTCAAACCACGAGACGACAACAACACAATATTGACTTCTGCAGCCTCAAGGTATCATTTTCAAAACCTCTGTCTGAAAGTGAAATCAAAGAAGTAAATGGCGCCTGTGTGTACCCACCTCTGCATGTGTAACATAGTCCTAAATGTAGATTATGATCAGTTTTCACCTTTTCCGATGAGTCGATTTAAAGTTGCTGCTTCTAGCCTCAAGGTGTCACTAGAGTGTTACATTGCTACACCTTCCAGTTTACTGACTTTCCAAGGTGCTCAAGCTAAACTACAGCTGAAACGTATCACACCAGCAACAGCATGAATATGACGTAATGCCAAAAATGCCATTTTAAATCAAGTTGATGATCAATTTGCCCACAGCCTGACAGCACATCGGGCTGAACAATCTGTCCCAGCGCCTGGGATGGCCATGTTTCAGGCCAAAGTAAAACAAACATAGTTGCTGAGCCAACAACTTTAAAGGGCCATGGCTGATTCAAATTCAGGCTTTCAAGTGCACAGAAATGATGGAATGATGTAGGAGGCTGGTGCAAATGCACCGGCTGAAGTTTGTGGGTTTCAGTTGCAGCTGTCAGTCAGACTCATGCTTAATGTAATGAGCAATGTGCCATAACAGATTAGGCGAGACAGGCTCAGGAGTTCAAAGTTATGCAGCTCTAATAAAGGGATTTGGAAAGCAGTCGAGGTCATGTGAACACTTTTAGTACTTCCATCACTCTGACTGATTAAACAATTATCTCGGCATTTCAGGAGATACCATGGGGAAACCTCGACCCTGGTTATATCCTCGAGGAATTAGGCTGTATATCCCTGTTATTTATTAATGATAGATCAAAGAGCGTCATGGATCAAGAACCTGCTGCTAGGAAACCGTGGCAAATTGAAGACAGGCCATTAACACAGAGTGCTTGGCCTATCATCTGGCCTTGTCCAAGCATCTCAGAAACACGTCCCAGAGGACTGTGGTTTGTGGTGGCCATTACAGATTAATAACCAGGTGGAGCCCTAATCATGTGTGTTGATAATTAAGCAGTGTTCAGTGTAAAAATACACAGTTTGCATCACCTCACTAACCTTCATTTGTATTCTATAGCACTCAGACCTTACGAACTGCCTGGTGAGTGAGTTTGAGTGGACTGTAAAAAAAATGGAAGCAGCATTTTTTCCAGTTAAACTTAATAACTGGATTTATTATGCTCTTTTCTTATAATATTCACAATCAACCTGCAGGAAAATAATTAGACTTATGTCACAATGTAATGTCACCATTTTTGATCTCTCCAATAAGATCGATGAGACGATATCACTCGACAACCTCCAGCAACTGAAACTAGCATTTGAGGTTTGTATAAACTGCATCTTTTAAAAGACAGTCTGGTTATTCATCTTTAAAAGATTTGACCATATTTTTCTCTGTAAAGGAATTTGAAGAGGGTGGTTTGAGATCCATCGATGCAAACAGTTTTGAGCGTATACTGAGGAAGAGCTTGGGTTTGCCTAAGACAGTAAGACAGTGTGACATTTCTCTTTACATCTTATTATCTCTCAGACTCTCTGGTCTCCGTGTTCTCTGTGTCTCACTTCTTTGCAATGAAGTTTGCAATTACCCGATTCATTTACAATAAGTGTCATTGGACTTTATTCTTTTGTTCTTTGAATTTCACAGAGCAATGCACAGATTCGAGGGTTATTTAAGAAGATTGATTATTCAGGCCAAGGAAGGATTTCATGGGTGAGCTGAAATTCATATTTGTTTCTTATGGAGCATTCAGCCTTTTTATTAAGTGCAAGGAGAATTGCCTTAGTTATAACACTTTTCCATGCACGGTAACACCGGGATTCTGCAATAAAAAAGTGAGGCCACTGTGAAATATCAGTATGACAGGGTTATTTTGGCAACTATAATTCTGTTAGGATTTGTGGAGTTGAGCACAATGATTCGGGCCAAATCAGCTTTTCTGGGGCCAAATTGACTGTACACTAACACATTTGTCTTGTGCTGACTTATAGGCAATGGTTTCATAAGTAATAGCCTCCACTGGTATTGACTCTTGGTGCTTGACTTAATTTTTAATGTCTTTTCAGTGGTTTGTTCTTCGGCTGAATAATGAGTCGATAACCACTTCAAAGAAGTGATTACAAGATATTTCTAGATATCTGGTGCAACATTAGAGAATGGTTTGAGTCAAAAAATTAGTTTTTCAATTGTACTCATATGTCATACATGCCACCCTCACTTTTCAAAATCTAATTTTCAAACTCCTCTGCACATTTTTTCAGGTAAAAATAACTCATTTAATCTATATATTTTACATTCAACAGTCTCCTAAGATATGCTGAAATATTAAATCCTAAAAAGACATTGACAAAGACATGGACTTCATAGTGACCATAGAAATGTAACATTTATCCATCATAAAATATGCCTTTTTCTTTCATTAGACTACAATTAATTTGGAGAGCAAAATTGATATAAATATTCAAAATGTAGCAAGTAACATTCAGCATACACCTGCCTGGTCAAGTAACCAAGATAATAATTTAATGACTTTCAGCATGCTGGATAGCCAACCTGAACATTAACAGTTCTCATACAACGTATTGTGATGCAGGGTGAATTCTGCACACACATGCTGCAGGAGTACAAAGAGAAGGAGGAAACTACAAGACGCAGTAAGCAGGTGGCTTTCACTCTGCCAGCCACGATGAAGGCGTTGTGTCACGGCATTCCCATCGTCAACATCCGCTCCGCCCATGATGGCACCATCGTCACAGTGCGAGAAGACGGGGTTGTTTGCTACTGGAGCCCTGAGCTTAAAACACTGAAGACCAAACACATGTTTGTATGTTTTAATGTTTGTATATTCATCTGAATACATTAAGGATAAGTCTGGTGTCGCTCTATGTTTTCTTATCATCAACAAATCCCATGAAAAGACCAAGAACAACAACAGATCTGTAATTTTCTATAACAGCTTGACTTCACATGTTCTTTTGTTCCTTTGTTACAGAAAGAAGGACCTACAAGCAGGAAATCAAAGTGGGCAAGTGATTTTGCTCTGATGACAGAGTACAACAAGCTGATAATTGGAACGGGGTAATATGAGAAAGGGTTTAATGAAATGACTTAAAGACCAAACTATTGATTGAGTACTTTGATTACTCGCATTAAACGCAGGTTCCAGATGGTTATAGCTTTGTTTATAGTGCCTGTCTTTGTTATCTTGCAGGGATAGAGAGATCCAACTTTATGAGCTTTCTACTCTGGAGCCTTATTGCCAGATCAGTGCACTAGACACAGTGCCTTTGACATTAGACTGCGGGTGAGCAACAAAACTGCGCGTTAACATTAGTTCCAAATGTCACACTAAGTCCCAACTCATGCGATGGTTTGTGTATTTCCTCACAGCTACACTGGCCCTGACAAATGTTGCATTCTCTATGGAGACATGGAGGTAGGTCCTTCTGTAAAACGCTCATCTAACAGGAATCATTCATTAAAGGACATTTAATTGATACGGGGAGAGATTAATTTCTGTGTTTGTGTTTCAGGGATGTGTGACTATCATTTTAATATCCTCTGTTGGAGATACCCTCAGGTAATTGTGCTTTTCTAAAGACTTACTACACATAATTACTCCTGTTCATTTGGTCAATTACCCATCATATATGCTGTTATTCACCATCATTTGAACAGGAATTAGAGGATGCCAGAGCAAGGTGTCACAAACACATTATAAATGTATTTTTAGTATATACAACATACGCTATTGTTGCAGTATAATCGTTTCAAGCATCTTTTCTTGCAATATTCTGCCAGCATCTGAATTTCAGTGATTAGACTCTTTGATTTTCTACACAGCTGGCTGACCAAAGAAAACTCAGCTGAGCCTCAGGGAGGCCATTCACAGCCAATCAGATTTGTGTACCCTCTTGTTTCCCTCCCAGATCATGTTCTTGGCTGATCAAAAGGAATATGTCAGTGGAAAAACAGAAACAAGCATATTTCCTATGCGTGAGATACATTTGTAGCATGCCTGGTGATTCCTGAGCAAAATAACACTTAGTCTCCAGTGAGTTACATGACCAATAGCAGTCATGGCCCAGTATAGAGTAAATGCTATGCCAGGATCAGAGTGACTTAGTTAGATGTGTGTTTCCACTGCTGCGAGTAAAAGGAAATGTTTGCATTGATACAATAACAGAGCTCATTCTCAACTGAGATATACATGAAATGTTCATCTTGTCATTATAATCTCCTGATTATATCACATAAGTATGAAATATCTAGCTTTGATAACCAGATATTTAAAGCTGTATGACGAAATATGTTTTATCTTCATTTATATTCACGACTATATTCAAGTATCTCGTCTCCAATTCTGTAAAAAATATTTATACATACAGTATCACTACAAATGGTTTGTTCTACTAAGTTGGAACTCAGTGATTTTCTGATTGCACAAAAAGTGCAGTCAAAAAATTCTCTTTTATATTGCTCTTTTTTTAAGGTGAATGCGGCACCGTTATAGTATTCAGGATGAAAACACACGTGTGTGAGTCTGATTCATTGTGTGATTTTCACAATAGTGGTCATGCGTTTTTTTTGTTCTTGTTATATTGGAACAGAGTGTATTACCTCTGCAGACTCCTGAAAAAAGGGCCTGTTTGAGAGCCGTACCAGCCATTTCAATGATGTGTTGGAGAATTATACCTTTTCTTTTTATTTAATATTGCCGCCAATCAAAGAAATTATGTTTTGTGCGTACAATATGTGAGGCTGAAAATGTGACCAGTTTCAGGCCTGATTGTACATTTCAATTTCTCTTTTTTATAGATTATGGAATAAATTACCAAAGACTGAAAATGTACCCAACATAGCGTTTGACAATGCAGTGCTGTCTGCGAATGTGACATTTGTCAGATGGAAGGTTCATCAGGACTGGGTAACACAGGTGACATTTTACCTTTCCATGTATATGTACTCTTCCCCTATGACAAAATAAATTGAAACACAGCCAAGTTACAATGTCTGCAGAAGCTGTGTAACAATACATTGTTCAGGCATGACATTTTACTTGCAGAATGCACAGATAATCCTGAAATAGACTGTGCAATTTACTCCTCTGTCTATATTTAGGCAAAATATTTTCAAAGTTTTCAAGCTGTTGTCTCCTCGTCAAATGAAGAATCTTCATCACTCGTAATAGGTAAGGTCTGTTCTTTCTTTGGCATCAGCAGGATAATAACACAACCTAAGACATTCATTATTATGACTTGTATTTAAATTACAGACTTACCTGTCTGTTTTTACAAATGCTTTATCTCTGTGGCATTTAAAAATGATGCATGCACAAAATGATGGGAAAAAGAGACAAGTCCTTTCACCATACAGCGTGCAGTAATTAAAGTCAGTGAGGGATGACTCTTGATGACACATCTATCAAACATGTACCAGTCAATGCCAGAATGTGTGCGTATATGGGTGTCTGTGTGTGATGTACGTGATTTCCAGCTTGGTTATTTATTCTCATAAGGATTTACCCTTGCTACAAAAAAAAGCATGTTTTGATCGATGCTGCTGGCCTCGTAATTAAATGCTTTTTTCTCCCTCTTGAGGCTGTGTGCTTCCTTTAACGGATGCTGAGCAACAGTTGAATGAGATCAGAGAAGCCTGTTATGAAGGCAAGACCAAGAAGGTCCAAATGAGCTGGGCTCCACAGCTGCGGGCATCATGTGACCAGACAGTTTTCACCATCTACAAAGGTGTCAAGACATTTGACCTCTGTCAGAAGCACAGCTTGCTGGTCACTGGAGGCATGGACAGACTCCTACGCATGTGGAACCCACATGTTCCTGGGTGAGGAGCCAGAATTAAGTGTGCTTTCTTTAAGACAGTTAACATGAACTTAAAAAGCCACTTCCTCTTGTTTTCGTTTGTCTTTTTAGGAAACCAACTGGCATTTTAAAAGGCCACTGTGCTCCCCTCATCTACCTCAGCATCTCATCAGAGGACAGTCAGATATTCTCTCTCTCCATAGATGGAACCGCAAAAGTAATTAATTATTCATTTTTTATGCTTCACATGCGATTTTGCATGTTCTGCACGATCCAAATGATTACAGCATTGTGGTCATTTGGTGGAAAGTAACTAATTACATTTACTCTAGTATTGTACATATGCAACATTTTTTCAATTTCTGCTACTTTTTACTTTTACTCCACTTTTTAATAGTTTTAATTAGTTCATAAAACGTGATGCTTAGCTACATATTTCACTACACAGGACAGGAGTAATATGTTTTCTTTTAAAATCCTAAGCTCATATTATTGATAATGCTTCCAAACTTTTACTTTATTAAAAAATTGTAATTCACGACCTTTACTTGTAATGGACTATTTCTTTAGTGTGGTATTATTTTTACTTAAATAAATAATGTGAATACTTCCTCCATCTCTGTGCATTTGTTTCCCAATCCAGATATGGGATATTCAAGATCAGTGTTGCCTGTTTACAGCAGACGCCAAAGCAAGCAGGATTCATGGTGACATATCTGCATGCTCGTATTCCTCTGCCATGAAATCGCTCTACATTGCAGCAGACTGTATGGCTGCGCTCTCCCTGAAGATAAGGTTGGCTGTCATGCCTTTGTGCTTTATTCATCATACAATTCAATGTGCTCTGAAGATATTTTGAAAACATTCCTCCACTGAACTAGTTTAAGATATGATGGTTTGTGAAGCTCCAAAAAAAACAGCTGATGATTTTGAAGATTTTCTTTTATGGGATTAAACATCACATCTTTTTTCTTCAGAAATGATACAGCTCTTTAATATTCATCTCCCTGTTATTCATTTTATTATCTTTTTCCTCCGCAAGGCCGCGGCTTCACAGCCGTCTGACTGTTTCACATAATGAGCCTGTGATGTGCTGCGGCTACAGTGAGGAGTTTCGTCAAGTTGTCAGCTGCACTGAGGGATCTGTGAGTAAATTATTACTTTACAACATCACAGACACAGATGACCAACTTCACATTTCCGCTGAAAAATGACTCCAGTCTGTGTTAAAACAGGAACGTGACCATCATATTTATCAGATGTATATTAGCTGTGCAATTAACTCGAACTGTTGCTGGTTTCAGGTGGTCAGAGTGTGGGATTTTGACACTGGGCGTCAGGTTTTTGAGTTTGGTGGCACACGTGATCTGTCTGCCATCACATGCATGACTTTTGATCCCAAAGGGAGGAGGTACATACATGAAGCAGCTTGTGAAATGTTTAACTCTTCATAGAATACATTTGTTTCTCTTTTCAGGAAATATATTTTAACTGCTACTTCTACGACTGTGCTTCGTACTGGTTTTAACAGACAACATCACATCACTTGGGTCCTGCCTTCTCTCCATCAGCTCCCTGTTTGATACATATTGAGTTTAGGATTTTACTGTTCATTTTAAAGCACATGTGGGTCTGGAAGCAGAAATGTTGACCCCATCTGAGCCAGTTCACAGCCTTAGATTGTCAGACCTGTGGCCCTGCTGGCCACTCCAAAGTCAAGGCTTTAATCTAAAGGTGACCATGGTTTAGCCATAAGGACCCCTTGGCTTTGGAACAACCTGCCTGAGGAGATAAGGCTCACGGAGTCAGTGACTTATTTTAAATCGCTTCTTAAAACCCATTTTTATAGATTCGCTGTTATGTGATGTGATGTTGTCTCCTTACTACCTTTTATTTTTTTCTTGTATCTTTTTACTTCTCATTGCTTTTATTCTTTTAGTGTATTGTGTTGTGTTATGTTTTTATTGTTTTTGATCTCTTTTACCATCCTTATCTTTCCTTATCTATCCTTCTGTCCTCTCATTACTGCGTCTTTTGTCTTGTTGCTTTAACCTTTAACTTTATCTTAACTTCTCCTTAATTCTGTATTGCTTTTGTTTGGCCTCACAGTGTGGTTATCTGTTATATTACTGTATTTCTGTTATATTCTATATTCTATATAAAAGCACAATACAGATAGTACAAAAAGTTATCACTGTAATCCTAAATTATTATTATAATAATTACTATTATTTTATTGTTGTTGCTGTTACACTACAGAATGTTCTTGTGATTGCAGACTCATCACAGGTGGAAGAGATGGTTGTATGAAGATCTGGAACTTCAACAACGGTCAGTGCCTGAAGACACTGAAAAAAGGTATGTGTTGAAAATTTCCATTTCTCCCTCAAAATAGAACAAGTACTTAATTATCCAGTAAGTGAAAAATCACTTTCGATCTTCCCCGTAGATGGTGAATGTCATGAGGTGTGCGACTGCATCTTTCTGAAAGTTCACAGGAATTTGTGAGTGATGATGTGATATTTGGCAAGTGTTCTTGGCTCATATAAATTTTAATCCATGTTGATATTTATGCAATTTATGTTTGAAGCTATGTGATGTCTGTCGGCCGGGACCGGAAGATTGACATTTACTCAGTGAGTATAAAAGAAAAGACATGAGCTCTAGGTACTATTTGTCAGCTGAGTTTCAGAAATCCCATTCCAATTATTTCTCCAATTCCTCCATCCCTCCATCGTATTGCATCCCATTTGCATTTGTTTACATTGTTATTACCAGCTGAACTTCATTCTGCTACAGCTAAAAAACTATTCATAGTTCATGCTACACAAAGCCTATTTTGGATTTCATTGTAAAACCAGACAATTGTTGAAGAAGGCTGCACATTTTTGGCTGCATGGTGGATGACACTTCCTGTCATTGTCTGGTTAGTAATAATTTTAATGTGGTAATAGGCTTTTCTCCCAGCTGCTGTTTTTTATGATCGAAATATAACAAAACATATTAATTGAGATGTAAAATGTCTCCTGTTTGCTCACTGTGCATCTGTATTTTGTCAGGACATACCTGAGGACCTTCATCATGTCCAGAGGCCAAAGCCTTCGTGGCAGGATGATCAGGTGATTAATGAACAGGAAACTGTCCTCACAATAATTTTGAGAAAAGTCCAAAATAATAATAAGTAGTTCAATGAGCTCCGGCTGACAGTTTCTATTCCCCCCTGTGGCATTTATTTCAGGCAGACTAGATGACAGGAGTAGAAACATTAGATAGATCCAATCATTATTCTTCCATTTGTAAAAAGCTGAGCTGTCTATGCCAAAAGTGACAAAGGGAGAAATTGGGTCTTTTCGTTGTGAACTGAATGCATGATCAAAAACACATCAGGCAAGCGCACAATGTGTGCTAGCTCTGTAGTTATCTGATTAGCACTTTATTTATCTATGCACATACATACTGTATACACACATAACAATTCTGGTTTTTACTCCATTACATTCATTTGGCAGCCATGGTTACAAGCTACTTTCGGAATCAGATTGCAATACGCCACTAAAAAGCTGTTTACACCGTTTAAGTAATTATTATGCATTGTATAATAAGGGTGCCTGGACAGTTCTGTCCATCGCTGCCTCAGTCACTGGTACACCCACAGGGCTGTGCAGATAAAACTCTCTTGCTGGTTCTGTGTTCATATTACGCAGACATGGAGGACATTGTAGTCTTTGGTCCTTAGAATCATATTTGCTGACTGGCTGGAAATCTCAGAGAGAGACGGGTAGCAAAGCCTTTGTGATCTCTGCCCTTCTGTACAGTACTGCCGCCAGGAAAAAAATTAACTCAAGCAGCAAGTTAACCCATCCCCCAATCTCCCTTTATATGTCCTATTTCCTATTTGTTTCATTTCTTGTAGTTGAGACTTTCTTTTTCATATTTTGAATCTTTGTCATTTATAAATGTGGAGTCTTCCCATTGGATATATACTATATATAGTACAATATATAATATAATATAATATAATATATTCATCATATTTAGTAAAGTTTCATCCCATACACATCATATTGATGTCCTCACATTAGGGCTGCAACTGGCGATTAATTTCAATGTCAATTAACCTGCCAATTATTTTCTTGATTAATCGATTAGTTGTCAGAAAATGGTACAAAAATGTCCAACATCATGTCCTCTAAAAGATATTCAGTTTAGAGGTTGTCCTCTCGCCCAAAGTCAGGCTCCAGCTCCCCTGCGACCCTGACGGATAAGCGGTATAGATAATGGATGGATTTATATTTTAGATTAGTGAGTTAGCATGCTAACATTTGCCAATTAACACTAAACACAAAATACAGCAGAGGCTCATGGGAATATTATTAGTTTTACAAGTTTCGGACAAATAAACCTTTTGACCTGATGGTCAGGTGGTGCTTCAGTAAAAATGTGGTGATCACTACAAATCATTAAGATTTATCGTCACAAGCATGTATCTCTGTACCAAATTTCACAGTAATTAATCAAACAGTTGTTATGATGAAGACATTTCTGCTATATAGGTGATACACTATAAAACACAATACACTGCTTTTAAAACATTGCACATTTCAAAATCATTATAGATCAAGCAAAACCTCCCTTCATCATCAGTAGAGTAATCACACTACACTAATGAATGCAGCCTCATGCCCTAAAAGCTTTATATTCAATCACCAATAATACCACACAATAGATTGCGGTTTCTGTATTTGATTTTATGTGCATAATGTGGTCAGGTTACCTCTGACAGCAGGGCACATGAGCTGTAGGAGGGAAAATTGATTCTCACTAAAGCTGCATGATCCATTGGAGGAGGTGACGCTGAGTCCCCTTCAATCTTTTTCATTACGACTGGTGGTGACACTCACCCCAAAAGAGGCCCATTACAAGAGCAGAAAGATTGCATTGCTGTGGCCGGTAAAAAAAAACGTGACCCCTTTGATTATCTACAGAGCCCTCTCTTGAAAGTGTTATTTGCTAATGACCTGCAAGAGGAAGATCAATGGGTTATTCTATATATTGGTTTCTCTGTTATCCACTGAGTCTTGGGTTCACTGTGATTTTTTCTGTTCCTCCAGATGGTCAGTGTTGTGCTGCATCTCATTAAAAATGTAAAACTAGGCCCAGTTTTGCTAAATATTTCACTTTGAATGCAATTTACAGTTAGTTCACTAATCAGTGCGTAAGTCAAAAATGCCATCTGCTTTTCCAGATTTGTGTAGTTTCTTGTTAGCACTATTGCTCTGAGCAAAATATTCCTGTTGTGCTCACTGAGAAATATGCATATAAAGCACAAGATGAATGGCTTTGTATCAGTGTGAAGTACAGTGGCAGGAATAATGTTTGGCTTGTCTGCTCGCTCAGGGGTTTGACATCAAGCCAGCCGTTGATCCAAAATGTGTGACACACTTTGCCAGAGTGCTGTAAGCAACATCAAGACTTCAGTGACAACTCTTAAACATTCATACATGACTAGAAACGAGTCAAAACATTTTTCATTCACAATTTCCTCTTTAATGAGACTCCTGAGCTCCTGAGCATCAAGATTGAAAAGGGGGGAAACAGCTAACCAATGTCATTTTTGCACTTCAGTATTTTCACAATCTAAAGAAACAACCAACCAATCTACAACCAGCACTCTGGCACTGTAAATGTACACCAACTGTGCAATATATTTATTCAGAGCAATCTCCCTCTGTTCAACATATTTATTCATCTTTTTACCTCACTTCACAATGTGCAATACTTTGTAATATCTTATCTTATCTTATCTCATCTCATCTCATCTCATCGTATAACATGTTAATTAGTGAGCTCTAGAGGCGCTAGTAGGTAGATTTTTTTTACCTTCAGAACAACCAGGCTAGCTTTTTCTCCCTGTTTCATGTTGTGTTATGCTACGCTAACCAGCAGCTGACTGAACTTCACATTTAACGCTCAGGCATGAGATAGAGGTATCAGCCTTCTCATTTTACTCTCAGCAAGACAGCAGATAAGCTTTTACCAAAAACTGTTCCTTTGAGGTTGAATATGATCTGTACCATTAGGCCTACCATATCAGGCTTTAGGCGACATGGTTTCAAAAGAAGAGACCGTGATACCTTTTCCTTGCAACTGTAAGAAATTAACATTGCAGTTTTAAAACCTTTCCACAGTTGTTAAAAATGCTAAAGTGATAGAAAAATAAATATCTTTTTATGTCCAAACAAAGACAGGAATCCTTAATGACACCTCAGTGATGACTGAAGTGGAAATCAAATTACTGTGGCCTGTTGAGCGGGAAATTTGTTTTCCGACTTGGCCTTTTCATCCTGCAGTTGTTTTTAGAGACTCACATGTTGTTTCCTCAGAAAAATGGCCATAAGGAGGACATCCTTTGTGTGGCACATTGCCCCCCATCTCTCCTAGCCACCAGCAGCTATGATGGAGAGATCATAGTGTGGAACGTGGTTTCTGGGAATATACAGTGTCGGTTTGTCAGCCCTCTTCTAGCTGAACAACACAATGCTCAAGGTGATTTTGGAGCTTCAAAGTGAACAATGAATGCGTTCAATAAAACCTCTGCTGTGATCAGAATATTGCATTTGTTTAAAGCTTTTTCTCTGTTACACAGGACTGGATACAAGTGTTCCAAGCATCATTTTCCTGAAGAACTCAAAGTTACAGCGGTTTTCCTCACTAACGGCTCTCCTGTCTTCTGGGGCCCTGGGTCAGTCTTATGAACTTCACTATTTGCACATTGATTGCACTTAACAACCCTCCACAATGTCCGTCAATACACTGTTAATTATGTATTTTCTCTTTTAAAGGTTGTTTGAATGTCTGGAACGTGCTCAGCGGAGGAACATTTATGGGCAGCTTCAAAGCTGTAAGATATTTAACTCAACATTTCTAGGTTTCACTTTTGGATATCGTGGAATAGTTTTACTTTTCTTTCTCTTACCTTCAAAACTGCTGATTAAACAGTAAAATAATTTGTGGAGCACTCTTTCTTTGCTTAGCTCTAGTTTTTTTTGAACAACTAACATGTACCTTCCTTGCAGCTACACAATGCAAAGCAGGGATCCTTAATATTTGGCGATGGGTGAGCATGGGGGCAGAAGGCTGAAATATAACATGTGCCTATGAAATCCTCCTAAAGACAGCAAAATTCATCGTTTTAGGCTATATAACACAAAAGACACACAAAATACCCTAAAAACAAATTTTTGCTTTGCTGACATACTCCACTTGTGTTTCGTTACCTAGCAACAACAGTTCTTAACAATTTTAGGTGCCTTTTTTTCGTGTACTCCAATTTTTCCATGATTACTTTCTATAGTTTGTCGCCTGGCAGATATTGTATTGTATTATACCATTTATCAGACTGTTTGGAAAGAACTATTATCTGGGGGAATGTATTACAGTGAATGTGTCTGCAGGGAGAGCAGCATTTAGTCCCCACAGGGGACATAACTGTGTAGTCTTAATGTTTTATTCTCTTTTATTCTGTCTGTTGAATGAAAGAGAGCCATTGCCAGATAATGATTATGAAAGGGTGGTGATATATCAGTGCAATGACTGATGGGTAATCATGAGAAATTTGATTTCTATTTCCAGTCTAGGTTCCAACAAAAAATTACAAAACTGGCTAAAACAGACAAGGACACATTGGTGTATGCTGCTGACCTAATTGGTTACATCTATGTTTACGACATGGAGAAGTTTGCCCCTGAGAAAAAATCACTAAGAGGTTAGCTGCATTTTTATTTTCTGGCCATTAACTTTGTTTAGACATACTGTAGAAATCTGAATACTGTCTGTCATAACATGCAAAATCACATTTTTGAGAGTGTTCCTGTTTGTTTTTTCACATTCATTCAGCTGAAAACTTCTGGCGTGCCCACACCAGCAGAATTACAGGGTATGTAAAATACACAACACGCTTTATTGTTGTTAGTCACAAATTCATTGGTTTAAGTCTAAAATAAACAGAAAACTGCAGTCAAACAACAATTAGACTTTGGGTCGTGCCCTCAACATTTAGCTGCTGGTACACTTAAAATTCCCCGTAGGTAGGCCCACATCGTAAGTGGAGCCAATCATTCTCAGTCTGGGGTGTTGGTGGCAGCAAGAACAGTGTACCTTCCTTCTGCTGCAGCAACCAAATAAAGTGTAAAAGAGACTGTGTGTGGGAAGGTCTTCAACAGACTATCGGTATAGGTGAGATTCTGCCCGGGGTGCATCTGCCATCAGACGTATCAACAGAGTGGATGATTTAGAGTGTTCTGCCAGAAATGCCTTCTCCCATTTCATCTCACGTCTCTTTATTCTGGTCCAGCCTGCAGATTGTTGACAATGATCAAGTGGTGCTTACCTCATCCACTGACTACGCTGTGCGCCTTTGGAGTGCACATGGAGAATTCATAGGTGGGTGTCATTTTGCATTTGTCAGTCCTCTCTTGCCAGACATTATCAATATTCATACAAATAACATTAATCTTGTGCATGGTGCAGTGACTAAGGTGGAAATGCTGTTATTTATGGACATGTTCATTTTAGTGTGACGGTACACATGGCCGTTTTAACCCACTAGGGGCTGAGGGCTGGTGCCCTGTCACCTTCAAGTACCTGTCAAGTACACTGCACACAGCAAACTACATGGCAGCTTAATCAGATTTTGCCTAGAATGCTGGTAAACAACCATTACTCCTACGCTGCAATATTACCTGGCACCAGATTCACAGGGTGTCAATTACGTATTCAGGGATATGCGCCATTTAAGCACAATGTTACCTAAATAAAGATCTTCAAACTAGATTTTGAGTCAGTTAATGATGCACTACCTGCCTAAAGGCTGTAAAATTTTCATAAAAACTGTGATATTTGATATTTGCAAACAAGCCAAGATACATTGAAATAATTACCACAAACCTAGGGGGCTTTCAGGAGCTGGAGCCCTTAAAGGTTCACTATATGGCATTCAGAACTTCAATCTAAAATGCAAAACATTTGTTTTGTTCTGGCATGCTGAGATATTGTATGGAGAACTATTAATTTAAAGGAATAGTTCCACTGAAGTTCACTGCACTCGCCCAAGAAAAAGTCACATAACCCTGGTAAAACCATCAGTACAGTTTAGTGATTGTATATATTAAACAAAGGAGGTATAACATCTTAATTGATGTGCTTTGGAGATGCTGGTGGGTGAAGCTGTTTCCTCCTGTTTCCAGTCTTTGTGCTAAACACGGCTAACTGGCTGTTTGCTGTAGCGTCATATATAACACACAGATATAAGACCAGTATCAATCCTCTCATATAACTCCTTCTCATGTAACTCCTGTAAAACTATTCCTATTATCAGCTGTTCCCTTTCACAGTTTGTAGTCCAGCCTTGACGTGCACCCACTGCAGCTCTTCCAGAATGCCTGTATTTCTCTAAGGGAAGTGTGTGATCCCACGTTGAGCCATCCATCTGCTGAAAAACTGTATCCATGTCCAAGATAACTAGGCAGAGAGCAAATGCACGTTAATTTGTATGGAACATGAATTTTTTGTAAAATATTCCTAATTATCAGCTTGTGGGAAGTCGATGATCTAGAGTTTTCCCCAGTGACAGAAGGAAGACAAAAAAAAATGGAAGCAAAATCCGTCCAAATCTATCTTGATATTTTTTTGCATCTTTTTTGGAAATTGTTGCAGAGGAAATGTTATCAAAATGAAGTATGAAAAAGCAGCAGCCTGGCATTTATTTCTCAAACTGATTCATTATAAAGATTCAGTTTTTCTGTGGGTCTGTATGAGGTGTGTTGCACAGTAGGGCACTACTGCAGAGGAATGATTTCAAATGGATTCAGACATTGTGACATTTTAAGAAGCCACAGTTTTGCCTGTGTCACATTCTTTCAGTGCCATGCTGTGCAATTTTCAAAAACATTTAAATGGAGAATGTCTCTATTGACAGGGACCTTTGGGCAGTCTGAGAGGTGGAGCATCCACATCTCCTCTTCGTGGAAGCATCCGGCTGTCCCCTATGAGGTTCTGATTGATCCTCTTAGTATGCCGGATCATGAAATTCTGAATTTAAAAACACGTCTTTCTGATGCCATCAATTCTGACGAGACTGAGGCTCATAGGGGGGAGCTAAAGGTGAGCTGCATTACTTCACAAAAGATTATCTGTGCTGTGAGTGATTTTCACTCTGTCTCTCCTCCATCTAAATGTTGAACTGAACTGAACTTTGCCCGCTCTTCTTGCGGCATAATTGCAGTCAGAGACTCACAGTAAACTGAGACTTCCTCCAACATCCATCAGTGACACAGACATTGAAGGAGATTAATTTTACCCAGATGAACACAAGAATGGGCGAGTCTTAACCATTACAACAGCAAAGACTACTGTATATGTGCAATGCAAATCTTACACCAGATTCAACTTAAAAAAGTGATTTGTATTTGGGGTGAAT
Source organism: Pempheris klunzingeri (assembly GCF_042242105.1). Lineage (NCBI taxonomy): Eukaryota > Metazoa > Chordata > Actinopteri > Acropomatiformes > Pempheridae > Pempheris > Pempheris klunzingeri. The sequence continues at coordinate 7,448,710 of NC_092015.1, read as the reverse complement.
ATGTCTTCTTTTGCATTTCAGGCTCTGTCATGAAATTGTCAGGCATACTAACAAGCTATTGAACCACTGTGCCCTGAAAGGCTTTGAAAGCAGCATAAGACCTGACCTCTCCCTCGCTGGTATTGATCCTTTCATAAGCAGCACTGAGGAACTGGAGTCAACTGAATAAGACGAAACTGGGTCACTGCAGCATCCAATACTGTTAAGACAAAGGAAAAACAATAGAATTAAATAATAGTAAGACATAACTGGCTTTTCCATCAACAAAGCATGTGGAGTTAAAATAAAATGGATAAATTATAGTGTTTAACAAAAACTGAACTGATTTCACGAATCCAATAAGACTGTACAAGTGCTCCCTGGATGGTCTCTAGAAGGTTTTGCAGGATCTACAGCTGCTCGAATTTAAAAGGGATCTGAGTAACCTGTTTTCCAGAGTGCTCTTACACAAAAACCAGGCTGCTCTCACTTACATTTTGAAACACACAACTGTCTGAGTGCTTGTGTGAAGTGAAGTAAAAAGAGGTAGGGATCCTGCTACTATTAGACCAGAGCAGCAATGATAACTTGACATTTATGACTTCAGACCGTGAGGCAGAGCACATTTCTGTGAGTGTTCCCAAGACTTAGGTAGACCAATTTAGTGAGTGTTTCTCTACAAAAACACACTAATAAGTAAAGAAACCGCAAGCGGAGATAAAACTTCCATTTAGCCAATGTTGTACAACAGCAGAGAATGCTGCTGAAACCAATTTTCCCTCCTAAATACCCTTCAACTTTGAATTTGTTTTCCACTCTAGAAAAGCATAAGTAATCCTAGACCAGTACTGAACCACAGCTGTGCTTACAACTGGGTTCTCTGCAGTCGACTCAGTGGTTACAATGAATAGGTTTGAACTGTGATTTTTTTCTGTCCATTGTATGTTCAGCTATATAACTGTGATCCAATTCCAATAGTGCTGACCCTAGACTGACCTTCCTTTTCTGTTTTGAAGTTTCAAGAATAGCTGTGCTAAAGCAGCACTCCTGTTGTTATGAGCATTATTGTGCACTTCACAGCGAAACAGGAACCTATTTCTATTTAAATCTGCAGATATTTTAGTGCTAAGATTACAAATTCTCAAACAGATGACTGGCGATTCCTCACCATTGTACAGCATTTTGTTATCCATGTACAAATCATTACTTTTGTTGCAAACCCCTCATAAGAAACAACATCTATTTCTAAAGAGGACTTTCTACAACCTAAAAGAATGTAGAACGATTCAAAATTTCTGGGCCGTGTTGTAAATGCTTATGTTGCTCCATGTCTGCAGAAATTGTAAGCAGGTAACTGTTGGCTAATGTTTGGCCATATCAATGTAAAAATTATGTTATGTTTGCTGTGTTTACATCTTGGTCCAGTTGCCCCCTAGTGGCCAGAAAATTGGCTACTACAGGTTTAAATGTATGTAGGTAAAATGTTTTTCAGTTATTCATTTATTTTTTCTTTCAGATTAATTACTGGATAAAGATACTTTAATGTTACTGAGCCAGGTGTTACGACCTGATTCTGGAAAAAAAATATATACACTACTCACAAAAAGTTAGGGATATTCGACTTTCAGGTGAAATTTATGGAAAATGGAAAAAGTTAATGCGACAGTGATATTATATCATGAAAGTAGGGCATTTAAGTAGAAGCATGCAATGGTAATTTCTTCATTTTAAACAATTTATTGAAAGAAAATCTAACAACAGTGGTAGGTATACCACAACAAAAAAGTTTCAGTGTCTCCATAAATTGGGATGTGGCCAAAGGACGTCCACTCCTCTCCTTTCTGTGACTCTTCCAGTCTCTGTATCACTGTTACAACCTCCTGATGACACTCTGTGACCCTCTAAGCTCAGTGAACACCTCCGTCTGAGGACTTCCTCTTTGAAGCCTCGCAATAGCAAGGTGCTGTTGATCAATAGTTAGGTGTCGTCTTGGTCTCATGATGTCAGAATGTGAACAGCATGATGAGGAGGACTGTTTAAATACCAATTCTAACTGAAGCAGGAAATGTATTGGTCGATTCATGGATCAAACCTGTTGTGAATTTTGCTATTAAGCTTCTTGTTAGAGAAAAGCAACTTGTGCAAAAAGTACTGAAACACTGAACAGTTGGACATGTGCATTCAAAAGTTTAGAGAAGGTCACATTAAGTTCACCTGGAAAGGTTAGAATGCATTTTAAGTTCATCCTGAAATTTCACCTGAAAGCCGAATATCCCTAACTTTTTGTGAGTAGTGTGTATATACATATATAAACATTTAGTCATCTTCCAGATATGATCTATTACCTGTGTATTTAACGTATTATCTAGGCTTTAGCATACTTTATATTATTAATAAAAGCCTGCACACTTTGAAATTTGTCAACCTCATATTTTATAAACAAGTCATATTAAACATTAGAATTTATGTAATGCCCCCGTTTTCACTGTTGTCTACCTGCTTTCTGACAAAGTGAGATACCTTTAATATCTTTGCCACATTAAACACCACCTGTCTCAGCCACAATGGAAAGGACAGAGACCCTTGAGGTATATAATAGGACCATATACTGAAAAGTCCGAGCAGTAGTATCTTAGAACATGTAGCAGTGGAGAATAGAAAGCTTTTAGCAGTGCACTTTAGGTATGTGTAAGGGGAAAGTGACACGTGAGTGCAGACACAGTCGTGTTTTTTAAAGCAAGTGTGACATAGAATAACAGAATGAGGGAATGATGTGTATTGTGCAGTGTGTGCATACAATTGCATTTTGCTCAGTCCATCAAGTTAATTGTCACTGTGGTATTTGTGTTTTGTTGGGCCACCATTAACAGGACTCATGCCCACGGAGATCTTGAAAACCTGCAATTTATCATCCCTTGTGTAGTCTCACACACACACACACACACACACACACACACACACACACACACACACACACACACACACACACACACACACACTCATTCACCTCCGAACTCCCCCTGCTTCTCTCACTTGGAAAGTGTGAGGGCATGCAGTTTAATGTAACAAATAATAATCATAGGTGTAAACCAGGGCAGTTTATAGGCTTACATTTATTTTTTCGATTACGGTGACTATTAGCATGGTAATGCTACACTATAACCTAACTATCCATACAGATTCAAAGCAGTGGGAGCTCTGAATTATTCAGAAAATGCTCAGTGACTATAAGCATTTTTAGAGAGAAAAGCAGTAATTTTGACTGTGAAAGCCAGAAATATTCTGGTTGAGAAACGTTGCAATTATAGGTCACAACTTTCCACAAATCCATGTGTGAGTCACACCCCCCACTGGAGAAAAACAGTGATGTTTAAGTGAAAATCCATCTTTGGACACTGAAATTGTGGTTGATTATAGCCTTAGCTTTAGGGTTTTAGGCAGATTATCATATTTATGGACATGAGCAACTCTCCAAAAACTGTAGAGCCAAGGCTTTTGTCTCACTAAACATGTAGCTGCTTCAGACTGAAGGCACTTCTTTTGCCAGCAGTCATGAACCAGAAAATCTGACTGTGTCTCTGTAAAATCAAGTAACCGTCACTGTCCACAAATCTGCTCTTTCATTTACTGTCACTGGAGAAAAATTCAAAGTGACGCTGTCTTGGTTTTTCTTGTTTCTAGCTGTGGGAGAGACTTGTTCATCGTCACAAATCTGGACTGATCTGTCAAAGTGCATCTGAATGAATGCTGCCTTCACAGAATGTCAGACAGACTATTTCAGTGGAACACCAATGTTACTGAAATGTGGAATTTAGACTCAACAACTAAAGGTCAGAGTTAATGATGTTGTGTGCAGAATTAGAGCGTGTTTTCATTTCCAGTGAACATAAATTGGTACACTACCTTTTCAAATAAATTACTGTCAGTGAAGGATCCTTGCACACATAACTGCTTTTGGCCATTTAAGGGTGAAATACAATAGCCAATATGTGATTATGATTATGGCCTATATATGCCAGACAGTTTGCATGATTTAACATTTCTCCTCTATCATTTAAAAGCATGCCAGTGATGGTCAGGGCTTAGACACTCTCATTTCTACAGGATCATGAAGTTCTCAGCTTCATTACAGCCCTCAGAAAAAGTATTCCCTTCAAAATGTGTACTTCATAACTTCAAGCAAATCTATGAAAGAAACACAATTTTACTTTTATCCTGAGTCTTTATGCCTTTGTACAAAAATCTATGCACAACTCTTTTAGCAGGAAACGCACAGGGGCAACTAAAAACATGAATGATATTAAGTGTAGGTGTGCAGGTAAGCCAACATGAAAAATAGCCCAGCAATACTTAAATAATCCAGTGTAGCCATTATTACTGTCAATCAGATTACACGATAGAGTAGCACATGGCAACATAAACTTGGTGTTTTGGGAATCATAACGCAACATAAGTAGCCCGACATCACAGTGTGTTCCAGGGAATATGGAAGACTTAAAGCTCCTCCTCCTTAAAACTATATTCCCTATTAGTCAGTGGGTCTCCACATTATCACTGCCAGTGACATAGACTGCGGCTCTGATTGGCCTTTTGTCAAGACAGGCCCTTTTGCAAGAAAAGCTCATGTGTTATTTATAAAATTAAAGAAGACTGCATGCCATTCAGGTGATCCGGGGACCACTGGCATGACTTAGTGGTGACCTAAAGGGAATAATGCTAATTCATGTCATTAGTTACACCTGTGCTTTCAGCCGCTGCCATGTTGTCCTGCAGGTTTTGGTGCTTTTCCACAACTAAAGGAGGACTTCACATTGAACAATCACACCAAAATTACACATAGTGTTTTGGGGGCTGACTCAGTTAGGGCGGTGGGTGGCTCTTGGTGATCTTATTTACAACCCTTTGCTTTTCAAAAGATCAAAATAGTGTACCCAAAGTAACCACGTCCGCTGTTACTCGGTCCTTCTATTCCCAGTTTCACTTGAAGGCAGCAGCAGTCATGGTGTGTGTGTGTGTGTGTGTGTGTGTGTGTGTGTGTGTGTGTGTGTGTGTGTGTGTGTGTGTGTGTGTGTGTGTGTACCCTCCATGTGGCAGCGCTGCCTGTCAGCTGGGCTCAGTGAACTCATCCCGCCAGCAGAGCGCGTCCCTGCGCCTCGCACCGAAAACGGGAATGCCTCCTACCAGAGCACAAACCCACTCCCCGTTTTCCGTGAAACTGTGAAAAGGAAAAGCCCTGTTGTGTGTGTGTGTGTGTGTGTGTGTGTGTATATATGTGTGTATTTTTTTTTTTAATCCCTGTCAGAAAGCCCATGCACTGCGAGCTTCCTCCTGCGCCCCGCACCGCTCACAGGACTCCTCCAGGATGCTGTCGAACAAGCTTCACATCGGGCACAAAGTGGCAGGCTGCTGGATTTTCCTCTCCCTCTGTAAGTACTCACTTTACTTTCCAATCTGCACGTCAGGAGGCTCGGACCAGGCAGCTGTGAGGGACGTAACGACACCCTAAACAGTAAACAGTTTGTCCTGTGTTCAAAGGTGAAGGGACGGAGTGGCGCTGGATCGAGATCCGGACTGAGTGTTATTTCATAACAGTTGCAGAAGTGCGGAGCCATGATTCGCCTCAACTTCCTGAGGAGTTGAAAGGCGATCTGCACGTACCGGGTTGCCATGTGGGTTTATGTTGAGGAAAGAGCACAAGTTAGCACCAGAGTTAAGCAGGAGAAGGGTTTTTTTTTTTAAGCTCTCTGCTGAAAGCTGTTCCTACTCGCGACAAGCGGCGTTAACTCGCTTCTTCCTGACACATCGACGTTTGACTAGTGGGAGTCAAGCCCCAGGATGAATGCACCTCGGGCTCTCGCTGCTGTAAGCCTCACCAAGTCAGGGTTTTCTCTGTCACCCCGGATATGCGCCGGGAATGTGGCAACAAAAGTAGAAGATTAAACGACAGATCCGCGCAGTGATTTATTCCTCTGTTTGTTGCCCTCGGAGGGAAAGATCATATCCAGAGTCTCACCAGCCAAATGAAAGAGTGTCATTGTATTCCACTTTTACAAAAAAAATTGTCAAATCTCCTGCAGAAACGTGTTACGTTGCGGATTAATGACATTTCTTCCTCCTTCCATGGAGCTGATTGTTTAATTGGATAGTAGTTGATGGCTTAAATGTAAAAGATTTCAAGTGAATTCAATTTTACAAAAATAAAAGCACCACAGGAGTTTTCATACAGAGCTATATCATTCACCTTCAAGACAAAGGATCTATCCACACTGTATGTCCATGCTGAATATATTCAGTGATGTGTCACTCCATTTGGTGGGGTGCAGCACACACTGTGTGGCTGCAGCTACGGGGAGAATTGCAGTGATGACCAGTATTGCATCTGCCCAGTACCATGTGGATGTTCTCCTGCAGGATTAGGTAACTGCTGAGTGCAGGACACTCTCTTGGCCTTGCTTGGACTGAAAATTGCCACAATGTAATAAATAAAAAAAAAAAAAAAAAGGAATGCTAGAATACAGGAGGAGGTGCAAATATTGTAGTACTGCAAGAAAGGGCAACATCTGCCTGGGTAAATGACACAGGAAACAAAGAAACACTGTCGTGTTTAAGACCACAAACAGACAGGTTACAGTCTGACGGAGTATCTATGAATCTTAATGCTGCAGGAAATTGCTTCTGGTAAAACAGATTTATTATTGATTAGATTCTACCTAGGATAATCAGTTTCTACCTACACCGAGCCACTCGTTACAGTTCTTCCACTTACTTTACACTTGATCACCTGATCATTTTAGGCTTGACTCAAGTTAAACTGTGTTTTAATAACTGGATATGGGTGAAATGGTGCATTTTAGCTCGCGTGAAGATATTTCAAAAATATTTCAGTACAGTCTGGGCGGGTAGGGGAGGCACGGCCACTGCTGCAATCCACCGGTACCCTGTGCACGAGTGAAAGCTGTGTTTGTATGTTTGGCTCAGAGTCAAGCACGTTTAGTTGGGCATCAGACTCTGTCAAGGCGCCTCCCCTCATATGTAATATTCATGGACCGAACATCAAGGCACAGCCGAGGTCTGGAGAGAGTCCAGTTTGGTGACATTAGGGTGCCACCTCTGCTGTTTTTCAATGATGTTGTCCATGTGGCTTCAACAGACTGTCACTTCTGATGTGCACTTGAGCTGTTTGCAGCTGAGTGTGACACAGTCGGGGAGCAGCACCTTAAGTTTGAGGCCACAACTGTCTATTTGAGTCCACTTGGGCTGCATTTCAATTGTGGGCACATGTGGTGGCTCACAAAGTCTGCATTTGATTGTTGATTATAGGGGTATGGCAAGGATGTTGGACAGATAGCACTGTACACAAACTGTGGATTACAGTTTTAATCTGTAAAACTGAAATCTATATTCATGTTGTGTTGTTATGTGAGTGTGTGCATGTATTGCAGTTGGAGTTGATCTCCATACTCTTCTGCAGAGATATGTTCATTGCTATGTCATCTTAATTTATGGTTGCACATGCCAAAAGTCACAGGGAGACTAGGAGAGAGCTCAGTAACTGAGAAAAGCTCTCAAACATCTGCCTTTGTCTTGACTATCAGCTGTCGTCATAGGTTTTGAGTGTAGTGGCTGAAAGAATGAGATCGCACGCAGACTTTTCTCTGTAGGCTGGACAGCCTCACTGTGGGTGAGAGGGTGAAGAGGTCTGTGATTCAAGAGGACTTCAGGGTCCAGCTGCTGCAGAACGGAAAGGAGCCAGCTGAGGTGGATCAGGTATCCAGTAAAGATGCCATCCATAGGGGCCAAACTCTGTCTCATCCAGGATATTCTGGAGAGATTACTGTACATCTCTAACTGTCCTGGGAGTGCTGCAGGATCCCACGGGATGAGCTGTAAGGAGCTGCTGGGGAAAAGGCTCTATCTAAAAGCAACTATTTGGTCAAGGGATGCATGGAGGTCTTGGAGTCAAATTAATATAATCAGTCACAATTAGAAAACTTTAACTGAAATTACTATTGAAATGTTTATTGATAGGAGGGTGCTTTTGCTTCATCTCCCCCTTTTTAATATCTCTGGTTGTACATTCACTTTCACCCATTTACACACCATTCATACAACCTGTCGGGAGATTGCCAATCTACCATCAGGGGGAAACTACTACTTTAATTTGTCACGTATTTAATTTCCTGGATCAGCCAAGAATAGACATAAAGTTCTTTTATCCATTATTAATTTCCTTCTTTATGTCCCATAATGTTCACAATATATGTCAATATTGTGATTATTAGATTAAATATACTCATCTACGCATATTGTCAATCACTTTGGGAGGTGTTTTTCACTCTCACTGTGGGACTTCCAGCACATACTCAGTGCAGATGCTCCTGTAACCCTATACCAGCCACTTGGTTATGCCATCCCATGTATGTGCTGAATTGTTTCAGGAGCAACAGCCTGCACCCGTGGTCCTGTCTGGTATGGTAGACCTCCATCTCGATGGATCTTGGTCTATGTGCCTGCTCTTGCGTTTCTATGATTAGTGCCTCTGTGCTGTCTTTTAATCCAGCCTTTTCCACGCACTCTTAGGCTTTTTTGATCAACCACTTCATCTATCAGTCGTTGGTGCATGCAGTGTAGGGGCTTGTCCCTCCGAGATGGTTCACCCTCCTCTTCTGCATTACTAGATTTCTGCTGCCTGAGATAATCCCTTAGCAGCTCATCTTTGAGGGCTCACCAGTCCTCGGCCTCCCTCGCTTCACTTAGTGTACAGTCTCAGGGTTCTGGATTTGGGATGAAATTTGGAACTTGGTTTTTGTAACGTGGCGACTCCAGTGTACTCTTGGAGAGGAAACCAGTTTGTATGCATATTTGAGATTTGATGTAGCTTAATAACTATTGTTTTATGGTATTTCAGACTCCATACACCATGCATGCCAACTGATTTTTAGTAAAAAGCTTTTTTCAAAGCAGTTGAGGATATTGCACATGAAGCATGCTAAGTTAAAAATAGGATATTAACTGTATTTAAATAAAAAGATCAAGGAAGAACTCCAACTAGAAGCTCTAACTAGGTTAGGAGTTGCCAGTCTGGGCTCTAGATGGCTGCTGGCAGTGCTTGAGTGGGAATAAAAAGTTTAAATTTAAGATGACACAATGCCAGATGAAGCCTGTGCTCTGTGCATGCCTAACAGTTTGCAGAGAAGTTTTTAAAAATACAAATCAAATGCATTATTACAACTGTATGTGCAGCGCAAACTGTGTGCCATCTGTGCCAGTTCTTTGAGGAGCTATTTTTATTATAATAGTGTTTACTTCCGCCGCCACAAATTGTTTATAAGAGAATCAGGAGAGTGACTACACGCAACTGAAAGCAGCAAACAGACATGAATTTGCTCACTGCAACATAAAGAAGTCAAGACAGGTCTGAATGAGTTCAAAATGTTTCTCATTGAGCTGTGCGACTCCACACCTTGAATGGACAGAGACCAGAATAAAACTGAGAAGGGTTATAACAGAAAGAAATGGAGGTTCTGATGAGTTTTGAGATCCCCCTTAGTCTGAGCTTTCACATTTTCACACCCCATCTCCAGACAAGACCATGCACATGGAGCAATTCAGCTTCAGTCTCTACAATATCTGTACCATAACTAGTTATGGTGAAGGGAGGGGAAAAGCCATGGACATGGCTGAACAATTATTTTTCTTTTTTTGGATTGTCGGATTATCAACGGATTATCCGATGTTACCAGGGCCTAGCGGCTACAGCTAACCTCTGTGCACTGCGGTGAATGTGGGCTGCAAAAAACTCTGCAGCCATCAAATTTGCATGAATAAAGCAAGATGAAAGTCAACTTTGTGTTAAATTTTAACACCGCATAATGGCAACAACAGACCGACATGAGAATTCCATTTGTGTCCACTTTGTCGCTACCAGTAGAATTCAAGTCCGACACTTATATCTCAGTTTTGATGTGCCAACTCTAGAGGACCCGTGTGAGTCTCTTTGGCTTGCTGAACATTTCACTGTCCTTACCAGTCATTTTGTGCCATGCAGATAGTGTTTCCTATCTGAGTGCGAGTCCTGGGAGCTTCTGTCCGTGGTTGTGGCTGGTAAGAGGTGAATCCAGGTTTAACGGCCATCAGTTTAGGATGTTTGTGCCCTGGATAGCAGCCCCAGCCTACATATCAGCATTGTGAACATGATTTTGGATTGGATTGTCTTTTGCCAGATGAAATAACCCGTTTTTTCTGAGACTAGTGCAGCTGCAGCTTGAGCTCTTCACTACTCGGCCTCTGTGGAAGCCTTTAGTTGTCTCATTGCGCTTTGAACACTCGCATGGCCATGGTGATTATCAGAGCTCTTTTAAGGCTGACACTGACTGCTAATTAGCATTCAAGTTAATATAATACACCTGCATAGCTGCCTTTGTTAATGTGATTTAGTTACTTCAAAGTGCTTTCATGTGGTGTCTCCATTTTATTCCACTCCCTCTGTGCCCATTAAATCCTGGATGAAGTGGAAAGTAAAGTCAGACACCAACCAACCGTCAAACAAGCAAATCATGGCTTAATTACCATGAATCCATCAAGGTTTGTTACATAGTTCTGTGTAAAGAAATGGCTGTTAGCAGACCTGTTCACCTAGTAGTTCACTAAAGTACGTACAATACATATTTTCTTTTGCCAGATTCTTTGAATTCCGCAGAGTGGCAACCTGATTCCATCCCATTGTTATGAGCACACCGTCTCCAAGCTAATTGCATTGGACGTCTGCTTTGATTACAGTGACAGTGTACATTTAGTTGCGTCTTAAAGCATTGAGCTAAACCTTTCAGAGCTTTCAGCATGCAGAGTGATTTCTAGAGTTTCCTAAATCAAAGCAAGCAAGTTCCCCTCGGTGCGGCTCAATTGAAAACATGGTTGGAAACAACGTACTTGATTATGCAGGCTGAGGAGGCGATGAGATGGAGGTGCTCCCATCAGCACTCCTGACATTATGTGGAGAGTTGCTCCCCCTTTCTCTGTCCCCCTCTCTCTCTCTCTCTCTCTTTCTCTCTCTCCCTCCCTCCCTTCTCCCCCTCTGAGTGTCTGTGCCTCTCCCTCTCCTGGGTGCGCCATGAAAAGATAGGAAGTTTGAGCAGATGTAGCAGAATGTATCGTGAACTTGAATGTATTCCTGTAGGAAGCTTCATTTCACGCCAAACGTTGCATTTTTAATACTGACAGAAACTGGCAGATGACAATGTAGTCCTGTAGTACTCTCTCTCTCTCTCTCTATAGAGCTCAGGACTTACTGGACCAGGTTTTATGTCTGCAAACCTCACGTGGCAATTAGGATTCTCTGACATTAGGTAATAATTAGTTTAGCCTAAATTTGGTTTAGCTGGCTTTTTTTGTTGCTGATATAACAAGGAGGCAGTGTAATGCAATTGTTTATTATATTTTCCACATTGTACAATTTAGATTCTCCTTTTATCAGCAAGAACAGCTTTGCCTGTTTGCTGGGAGTGTTTGTTTCAAGGGGCAGTTGATAAGAAACACATTAATGCCTATATGTAATAAATGGCTATGCTACAAAATGTTACAAGAGTTTATCTATTTTCATTTTCTTCATCAGAAAATAAAGTTTACTCGGTTGCCATGGAGCAGCTATTCAGCTATGTTTTCTTCACTATACAGTACAATTTTAACCCTCACACAAGGCATCATCATGTTTCTTTAGAAACTTAATTGTTTCTGTGTTTGTTTTATTTTTTGAGACTCTGGTTGATCTGTGGAACAATCAGTCTCTCTATTCTATTTTCTCCCTACCTTGTCTCATTATTTTCTCTTATTGGAGGTATATTCTGAGCTGTCCTCATCACAAGAAAACTCTATTAACTGTAAACTGCAGTGAACAATGTCCCCTTTCAGCAAGAAAATAACAAAAAAAAATGTTTGATGCAGGGATATGAAAATCAGATCTTCTCCCTTTTGGAAAATTCAGTGTGTCTTTCTGTGGAAAAAACCTCAGGTGTAATCACAGCCTTATTGTGACTTTTTTTAAAGACACCATTTTGAGGGGGATAGGAAAAAGTAATATTTCTTTGGCTCACTTGGCAAACGTGGTCTGTTCGGAAACTGGCTTTCAGCCATTGTTGTTTATTTTAGTCCTTTGGTCCTTTCCTTCATGACTAAAATAATTAGGTTCATTACGTTATTCGTTTGTTCTGAACTGGTGGCTTTACTACAGGCTTAACACACTGAAGGGTTTTGAAGTTAACTCAGCTCTTTGAATAATTTAAGGAGAGGGTTTTTTTGCAATGGATGAAGTTAATATCTGACCAAATTACTGCAGATTGGGTCATAAAAGCAAAGTCACTGATAGAGTATCCATCTCCTGAAATATGGACCTTTTTTATATTGGACTTTTTGTGTGTATGCTGGATTTTACAGTATAGTTAGGATTCCAGCCGGCTTGTTCCTAGAAAACACATCTGCTGCTTTTAGGTTTTAATCAACGTTGTGAGTTGCTGCAGGAGTGAGGAGAGGAAATTTAACTCTTTCTTGGATACATCATTCAATTAAAGTCAAATTTAAAGCTGACTGATGTTTGAGTGCAGGCAGCCTGATCTAATATAAACTGCTTTATAAATTCATTCTCAGCGACACTGCTGTTTTTGATGTATTGATTTGAAATCCTGGGAATGTCTCTGCGAAGATTTTCTTGTCTCAGAATCGATGGCAATGTAATTGGATAGAAGCTCTCCTGGCTCTAATTACAAACTCGAATAGATGAACGGGGACTCTCAGAGATCCAGCACAGAGGAATTAGGCTCTGATTTATCTTTATAACTATTTTTTTTTATTTTTCAAGCATAATAACATTGATTTATTTGCCTGTGTGCGGCAGATTTCAGATAGAGAAGTGACCCTGCCTGAAGAAAACATCAGGGAATCTCTAGTTCAGTCTCAAAGGATTCATTGCTGTTTGTATTATTATCTAAAATACTATATATTTTTTTCTCTTTCAGTTCATATCAACTTTTCTGCTGGCAGCTCAGGAAAAGGCTCACAGGTAAGACAAACAGCTCACACTTGATTCTCTATTTCCTGCGGATTAGTCTGGAACCTTGCACTGTTGCTAGTTTATTGATAATTAGTGTTAATGATTCATTTCCTGATCTCCTGATCTCCTCACCTCTATTAAAGCCTTAATTACCTGACCATCTGAAATAAATGACCACAGTTTTGGATTGATTGGCCTCCACCTTGGAAGTTTAATTTGCTCTTCAGCACATATCCATACGCCATTTCCTCAAGAGCAAGATTATTTTCTCGCAGTTGCATTTTCTAAGTCTGCAGTTGCTGCTCGATGAATAATTAACATGTTCAGTTGCTCTACTTCTCATTGGTGTGAGAGGATGTTGACAGTAAGCCTCCTGGCAGAGGTGCTTAGCATCACAGAAATGGGAAATTACTGTCTTGCACTTTACTGATGTCAACCGCTTCTTTTCTAGAAGTTTCACCTTTTTCACTTTTTTTGCCATCAACTAAACCTCCAGTGTAATCTAAGTGAGAAAAAAAAAAAAGACAAAGAAAAACTTTGGCCTTGAATTTGATCAAAAAGGTCACATCTGCTTAATTCTGCCACATTATCGGTGTCCCTGTAAGAAAGGGCACGCGGTTAAAGCACTATTTTCTTTCCACGAAAGAACAATTGGGGACAGCTGCCTGTCAGAGTGACAAGGCAAAGATTTAAATGACATCCATTTTTCAGAACAATGGAAACATGATAAGGAATGAATGCCATGTCTAATGTGCCAGAAAAACATTATAAAAACTGAGAAACTGGTTAATTGAGGTCTGTCTTCTCTAAACTGGTATGATACGTCTATTCTTAGACATAAATGACTTCAAAAAGCAACAAATCTTTCTGTCCTCTCCTCCGTTCCCGTCCCTGACATGTGGCTGCTACTGTATTTGAGAGCTTTTGGGGGGTTGTTGCCTAGTTACCATGGGACCGTAGTGGTAGTTCAACTCTTTAGCTCGCCCAACACGCCTTGTGTTTTGTTTTATTTTTGTGACATTTTTTTAATATCACTAAATTTTTCCAGGTGTTTCCCAAACAGACAGAAGCCCAAAATGTATTTTACACATTGTATCAGACATTTGTTGTATTCAGTTATCTTTTACTCACTCAGCCCAGCTGCAAAGAGGAAACCAGGTTGTTGCCCCCCTTTTTAGATCTCCTGAGCTGAAGAACAACATTAACAAATTAGAAAGGAATACAAATTTTTAGGTCATGGAAGCGCTTCAGCTTAGTTCTGGAAAGTCATGGAATTTACATCAGGGCCATGGTGGGAGGCCTGGCTGTCATTTACATGCTGTGTGCAACATTTTGCAACACATGCTTATACATTAGTGGGCTCTACAGTAAACACACTTAATTGATTGTTTCAAAAGTAAACCAGTTGCTGAATAAAACAATTAATTATTGTTCTTTCCACAGAGAATTATTGACTTTCTAACAGAGTTGCAATCCGCTCTAAGTGGGAGCTTTTTGTCAGTGTATCGTAGTAACATTTTAAGATCAAATACAGCGTGATACATGTCTAATCTTCACAAATCTCTTGTTTTTGTGGTTTGGACAATCCCACATATTTGATTCCTGCCTGTTAACACATTTTTCTTCAAGTGTTTTTGTTGGTACCAAATATTTCTGAGATTTGGTTCTTGGGATCCTCAGTGCGACAGCCCTAATTCAGCTGTTAGATACACCAAACATGATGATTGTTATTTCTCTAAACTATACAGCATTATTCAGAAGCATACAAAAATAGATCTGAGTAAGTTTATAGTTTGAAGACATCATACTGACTTAAACACGTTGTAATTCTAATCTGATGTTAGGGTCATATTGGTGTTTTGAGGATGCAGACCATTTTCAACAAAGCACTTAATCTTTATATTTTGTACCCCCATTTTCCCACATTATAGATTGTTAGATTTTTGACACACTTCCTATCCTTCAGTCAGCCCTGGTTTTGATATGAAAATCAGCTCACAGGAACTTGACAGTCTCACTAGAGTATTGCAGGGCTTCATTGTGCTTATTATAGGCTGAGATAGGCTCTTGTCAGGTGTTTTTCTGAAAAACAAAAGAATTTGCAACCTGTCTGTGTTACAATTTCATAAATGGCAGTAATGTTTAACAGTTGCAAGAACAATTTGAAAGTGAAACCCATTCAAGGAAGATGAGAAAATGTTGTGATGAATCTAACACATCATAGTATGCTCTGGAAAGTGGCAGTGATGACGGTGATAAACTGCATTGTGTACATGTGTTTTGCATCTAGTGGAGTCAAAGCACCATTGTTGGCTTTTTAAACCACTGTTTAGTCAGATATATATTTCACATGATTTTGGGCAAATGGTCAGCACAGAAGATCCGGAGCTGAATAAAAGAGAATTTCCCATCTGACTTTAAACAGCTGGGCTCGTCCCATCATGATTAAAATCTGGCTGAATCTGCAGGGGCTCCTGTAGTGTGTGTGATATGGGTAACACTGATCCCAGAATGCAAAGTAGCAACAGCCAAGTAGCATTAAACTTACAACATCTTGTCATATATAAAATTTATAATACAGTTTCAGTGTGATTCTGCGTCCCGTGGTGTATTGTTTGCTCTGTTATGGTGGAGGAAAAGATCATCATTCGTTTGAGCTTTCAGACGGGGTTTGTAACGTTACATACTCTGCTTTGATCAATATTGTTGCTTATAAGAAAAGGCTTATGATATGTAAAGCAGGAAACATTGCTGCAGCAGTAAACATTAAAGTGTAATTTTCAGTGGTTTTCTTTGAACGCAGTCCTTTGGCTTTGCATGTGGAACAAGTTTTAGCACCCCCTACCCCACCCCTCCTTTGAAGACGGCCTGAAGCCTGTGATGACTGGCATCAGTTTGAACTCAGAATGACTTGGGGGGGGAAAGTTGGTGAAGGCAAGTGCAGGTACTGTGATTATCTGCCGCTTCAGGGCTTCATAAACAGCCTATACAAGTGTACAGCAAGTTTGCTAATGTAAGCAGAAGTGCCTTGATCTCGTGTGCTCAGAGGACTCGGAACAGTGAGAGGATGCACGAGTACAACATAGTCTAAGAATTTATTTACAAACTTCCTGCTGAGGGTCCTGCAAAGCCACTTGATAAAAGTACATCTGACAGTTCCTGTCATTTTCCTTCTATTTGGGTCTTCTCAAGATTCATGAGGACACAAAGAAATTCTTGGACCTAAACAGGAAGCTTTATTCTGAAAGGGGCATCTTCACCTTCAGGCAATCCTAGGCATTCCTAGATGTGGAAAAAGCAACAACCAGTCATACTACATACACATGAACACAAACGGTACAGCAGAAGTAATTGAAGTGACTCATTGAGTTATTCCATGTGTTTTCAAAGCTTAATAGTCGCTACAAGTTACATAATACAAAAATTTTCTTTGGTTTATCTTCAGGCTATGTGGGATAAGACACGGTGTGTGTTCCACAGACGGGAACGACACGTTAATTTAATTCCAAATTATGCCAAAATTCCTCAAAATAGTGAACTTGTGAACATATAACATAGAGAGGACGCAAATACTTCTCATCTGCAACCATAACCAACATTGCTCCGTTCCTTTTTGAAGAGTCTAGATCTACATCTCTGCGTAGGCTGCACTCAGTCTTAAGTGCCATTCAGTTGTTTACATAATGACCAGTCTTTGAGGAAAAAGAGCTGCTGTCTTCTTTTAACAACACACTCCGCTCAAGTCATTATTGTCGCGCTTTCCGCCACTCACCATTCAGCACAGATTTGTGTTTAAATGGCTGTCACTGCGCGTAAAAAGAGCTTCTCTTATTCTCCAGCTTCTCTTCCCCTTGGGGCAGTTGTTGTAAGAAAATCAAACTCAAGAGGACATGTGTGAGACTGATGTCTGAATCATTGCTTCAGCTGCCCTGCATTGACCTTAACTCAGCTGAAAAGACTGATTACTGCACACCTGCATGAATGTGCTGGCTGTGTGCACTTGAAGATCCCACAGTAACTGGATAAGAAAGAAGAATTATCTGGAACCATATTGCTGGGATAAAACCAGTGGTACTTTTAACTGCCAAGCCTCTTGAGACCCAGAAGATTTTTTCTCTTTTTTTAATATTTGGAGGTTGTAAATTGTAAGTAACTGGGATGCAAAAAACGTGTCACATGTTTTTATTCTCAAACTGATATTTACTTTCTTATAACATGGTCCCTGTGGTGGATGTCGGGTCAATCTTTTCCACAGACATTGCAAGCCGCTATTAGTTAATGGTAAAACAATACATTTTCTTTTCAATTGTTTCCCATTTGATGAATTGTGGAAACAAATTTAAAACCTGCTCCACTGCCTGGCTGTCTTCGTCCCACTGTACTAACAGTTCAATATCTGGCTCTCCATCAGTAATTTTTTACAAAATCTTTTTCTGCCTCACTCAGTGCCTAAAGGCTGGAAAATACCTGAAAAGGAGAAGAAGCAAGTCCTACTGTTTCCCACAAAGGACATGGATTAAATGTGGATTTTGAAAGGCTTAAAATTTACATACGCTTCTTAAATCTTTCTGTAATAAAGTTTAGATTCATGAATAACAACAGCCTTATGAAGAAGAGAAACAATCTATCTTTCTAAATTTGATCTCTTAACTGCCATGAAACACTTACTCAGTACTCAACATTACTCCAAGTAAAGTCCAAATGAAGTCACGTTTCTTTCAGTTTGTAATAAATCAAACTTTATGTATATGTAAGACACTGAACAATTTTCAAGTCGTTTTTACTTATATTGCCTGTCTAATCTACTTAAACGAGTCTTTTTTTTATTTATTTCTTTTTTACTTAGAGTATTCATAAGATACATGTTAGGATTGCACAAAGCCCTTCACATCAATCAGTGTCCTTTTGTAACATTTAGACCTGGCTCTTGTAGGCTACATTTACAGCAAAGAGTACCATTCATGAGAAAGGCACAGAAAGCATCCACAGTGCTGAGATCGTCCAGAAGGCGTCATGGATAAAATCTAGTTAAAGATGTCTATCAGCCATCTCATGTGGAGGCCAGGGGGCTTACTGTGACCCTAAATAACTTGCCCAGCAGGGCTTGACAGTAACAGTTGCCCCGTTGCCCAAGGCAACCAGATTTGGACCGCTGTCAACAATTTAGTGTGGTCGGGTCGCCTCTGTCGGCAACAGTTTTTCCTGTGCTTAGAAAAGCAAAGCTGAATCCCCCTGTGCACGCTCTTCTCATGGAGTGAGTCCGCCTGATGAACCATTTCACTGTATGAGGAACTATAAAATTATGGGTAAAAATGTCAAATATTACCCTTATCAACTTTTTTGGAATAACACCAGGGTGGTAAAAATCTGGTCCAGATCAAAAACTGCTACAGAATCATCAAGCTGTTGCTCAAACCAGACTTGTGGGAGTTAAATATTCTGCATATTGTAATGTATCTTTCTGATCACATTACCTTGCAAATGTGAAATTTAAATGCAGTGACATTAGTCGGTCACTCTTACTTTTATTCTTGATTATTAATGAAGCTACACCAACTGTTCTTAATCAAAGCCATTCTATGTGTGTGCTTGTGTGTATGTTACAGAGAGAGAGAGAAAGAAATGCAGGTGAAACAGCTATGTCTTTTAAAGTTGTTTAACCCTTTATAGGGCACTCATTGAAATACTTAGAACTACCCTAGAACATTACTGGTGGTCATTACAAGACTTTTTCTTTTGTGAGTTTTTCAAAAAAATGTTTAATGTTATGGTGAAACTTAAGGTCAATGAAGTTACCATATACGGTTTCTTGCCGGTCTGCCATGTAGCCTGATTGTTGTCGTAGTTCTACTGTCGTAGTTCTACTGCCTCATGGTGAGGTAAGGGGCGGCATTTTGAACTCCCATTTAAGTTACCAAATATGGTCCCTTGCCCAATAAAGGGTTAACTCATAGAAATATGATCGATTAGACAAGTAATGGTGTTTTACATCACATTCACTGTGACAAACAGTGTTCATGGGGCAATACTCAGCATTTAAACAGTCCTGGATGGCATCAAAGTTTATGGTTCCCTAGCAGCTCTGTCACTCACTAACCCCAGACATTACCGGAGATGGCGTTAGGTTTGCTAAACACATTAGTTGGTTCCATTTTAAAAGTTTTTTTCTCTTGTAGCATTAAGAGTGAAAACATCCTGTTGATGTAAAATGTAAAGTATCTAAGCTAAGCATCTGAATAGGGTTATCATGGAAATAAATGTCACCAGTCCAACATACTTTATCATCCTCAACTAGATAAGATGCTTGGTTGCCACGTTGGCAGTCACTCCTGAAAGTTACACCGACATGCCCATCGTTGGATAAATTGTCAGTGTCATTAAGAGGAAGTTTAACAGCTTAACTTGTCAGTTGTGAGTCTTTATTCCCCACAGACTGCCATCAACAAGTTTGTTTTTTTCTAATTTAAGACAACAAAATGTTAACAGGCAGCAGACATTTCAAGACACTAACTGGTTTCACACTAAGAGCTTTTCCTTTGTGTATGAAAAATGGCTATTGAATGAAAATTAATCTGTCAGTTCTTTTGGCACCCTGACATGGAAGAGGGATGGAAAAAAGCGTTTTAATTCTTAAACCACTCAATAGATTTTAATGCATCCTCAAAATGAAGCTGACAATATGCACATTATCAAGAAATCATTTCACTCCTTAGTGTCTTTAAATACAGAGTGAAACCATGAGAAATGGGGATCAACTGCTCAGGGATTTAAGGTGTTCAAAGTCCATGCAGACGGTGAGCCGCTGCAAACATCACACATTTTCCCCTCGCATGTCAAAATTCAGAAACTCCTACAACCTTGAATCATGTCATTGAATCTTGCCATCAGTGAGCAGAAAGCTAATGTGACCTGACGGGTCAGTCACATCAGTCGAGCGTCTGTGCCCTTGGGGATTGAGAGATGTATTAGAGGGCAGGAGCTCTGCTGAGTATGTATGTGAAGAGCTTCCAAATCAAAGGCAGGGATCAAAGGGTTGTCTTTGTGGGTGTCCTTGATTACACACAATCACTCGGAGTAGGCTGAGAATCATCCTTCAGGAGTTTACCCATGAACACCCCAGCCAGGAAACCGTTTGCTGTGGTGCTGCCATTAAACTACAAGAGGCACAATCGTTCTGTCTGTCGGCATCGGTGCCGTGGTGGCACAGATCAGAATCGCTTAAGGAATGGTGAAACTAACCCCTTCAGATGGACAGTGTGGACTCATAGCAATTTCTTTTTTAACACCCATGGGTGTCTGATTCCCGCTGCAAATGGCAGACAGCCTGCTGTCAGATGGGATTAAGGAGAAAGTTACCTGTGTGCAGAAGCGTAGAAGGCCAAAAAGAGTCGAGTTCTGTGAGTTGCGAGTAATTCAGCTCTCAGATCAGGTTTAACATCATTTTCACCATTACTGAGTTCACTCTGCCGCAGAATATTAGATCATTTGCTAGAGGAAGATTTGTAGTCCAGGTGCCACTCAACTGCAGGGATTTTTTTGAAGTGTAACCAAGGAGCTGGATTTAAAAAGGTATTTCAATAAAGGTCCAATAAGTAACCTTTTGACCTTTTTATAAATTTGAGGTATATTGACACTGTCAGGTAGAATTCATGTATCTTGTAAATACCAACACTGTAGTAAAGCTACTGTTGGTCATATGTTTATCTATATTATATTGGAGTGTCAACATCAAGGACAACAATGGAAATAAGTCCAGGACATCGTTTTTCCCCCTAGAAAAAAGTCTGATATGTTGTATTTTATGAAAATATTAGAGCGTTACCAATACACCAAATTGAAGGACAGAAATCATTTGATTCTTTAGTGTTCTTTTGGGTTTTAATTCCATTGAAAACAGGCTAAAAGAAGATTATTTGCATACATTAACATGCATAATTTCAGATATTTCTCACCTTCAATACATCGGAGGTTGAAAGTAGATCAATGCTGAAAAAATATAAAAATAAGTACATGGTCCAGGTATCTTAAGCAGGTGTGCAGACTTGAAAATAGTGTTGCATCATTCAGCTCATAAGCAGGGCTGCATTGGTGAGGCTCTGTAGTTACAGGTGAAAGATGACCAGAGGTCCAGTTTGAGTAATGCATGTGTGTGAAGAGTAAACCAACAGAAAAATACACTGCACAGTTGTTTGTAATACCGTAAGACGGGGTTTTACAATCTGTAAAGTTACTACAGCAGTAATGCTGTTCATCCACTGTGGCAGCGATAGCCAAGTAAAGTAATCTACAGTACAAAGACTGTGCACTAGCATGTAATTCAATGGCCAAAGCATTGCCTTGCTGGATGTTATGTTTTAACTTTTTTTGCCAGATGACCCAGCGCTTTTAGCCTGAGGCATCTGTGTTGCTGTGCCAAAATAGTAGCCAAATTGAAATAAATGAGGCGAGTGCATGTTTTTGGACTCAACACAGCCTATAGTACAACAGCACGTTAGCAAACGGCTCATGAAATACACACAACATTACAAACGGATGGATTATCAACCACAGGGACAGATATAGGGATGTCTCATTAATGCCTCATTGTAACCTGTCAAAAAACATTAGGTCTTATTTTGGGTCAAGTAAAATCATGTAGTAGACGCACATGCGCACAATGCAAGCACACACGGTTGCACGCATACAATCAGTATAATTGGTAACGTTTCAGTGACCACTTAATTCATCACACTGCAGGTCTTGATTTATTCAGTTTGACAGAGACAGTGTTGTGATTTTCTGTTTCCTCTCAGCCTGAGTGTTGCAGGAGACGGAGTGAAAAACTTTGCACCTGCCACTCTCTTGTCACAACTACTGGCTGTCATCCATTCAAGCTCGTGCAGTTCTTAATATGTTTTATGATTATTTGCCTCCTCTTTTTTGAATAGTTCTCCCTCTATATTAACCTGTTGTTGTACCATATAGGATCTCAAGATGAAAAGATTTGAGAGTAATTATCTGATAACGAGTCAGATTCTCCCAACTTATGAGATGCATTTCTTCCTTGAGGTGCGTTCTGTCTTCAGCTAAGGAAATGATGTCAGAGGGCTGGTGTGTGATAAGATGAGACAGAAACCTTTTGGGCATGACTAATGCTACGGAGTCCAATTAAGCTGATGTCTTGTACCCACTGAATTAAATCACCCTGATATGATCCTGTCTGCCTGCGCATACATTTGCCTCATAAACTGATCACCTGAAGAAATAAAGATACAGAGAGCCTCACATATGCGCAAATCATCATTGTGCATCTCTTTTCTTTCTGCTGTTATTTCTACATCTAAAAATGTGCCTGCTCAATGCTCGCCAAAGCTCTCAAGTCAGGATTTGATGAATCTAACAGGGAAGACAGGAAGTGCAGGAAACCTGTCCTATAAAACATAAATGGTGTTGTCATGGCAGTTGCAAGAAACCGTTCTTAGGCAGGAAATTGACTAAATTAATAGTATGTTCAGCATTGTTAAAATTGGTGGCACTCTAAATGTGCTGAGACAGTGGGTTGCGTATGGGCTGGTTCACACAACTGCCACCAAACTACTGTGATTTCCTGTAACCGCTGCACCACACCTGCTGAGAGTGAATTTATGACTTAGTTAAGCTCTCTGAAGGCTGCAACAGCTTGCCAGTAAAATGATTGTTAGTCTAGAGGAAGCCATAAATCAAAACAGGCCTCAGCTTGTCATTATCTATTAATACTCTGCCACTCTAGAGCTCTGGAAACAGCCAGAATTCGCACGTTCTTGCCTTCTCCCAAGACTGGGAGATTTCCTGTGAAAGATGGAAGTAAAAGACAGCTCTTCAAAGTTTGCTCAGCTTTTGATTGATTTACTCATCCCTCCACGGTCTGCCATGTGCACTGACAGCTCAGGAGGTGGAACTGTGTTGAACGCCTTAATTGAACCGACTGCGCAGAGCTTAAATGCTGCAGGCACAAAACCCACACAATTAGGAAGGACTAATGACGTGGGATATCACCCATTATTTCTCCAAATAACCCATAGGGCTTTCTATATTTAGTATCACTAAGTCTTAATTAGTGATTAGGCAGAGGAAATCGAGTATTTAGCCGAAACTAAGCATCTTTACACAAGCCATTATTCTACATCTTTTGTTAAAACAAAATAGTGGTTGTATATAGGTCATTATTCAAAGACATGGTTTGAGCATCATCTTTGTTCTTGTGTTATTAAAAAGTTTCTCTGTCTTTTCAGAGCCAAGATGATATGCATGTCATCCACAACAATCAACTGGGTAAGTCTCGTTTTTCTAATGACCGTAGCACCAAATATAGGGAAGTAAGACAACTAAAAGAAATTTGCATTTAAGGGGGAACCCTGAAATAATTTACACTTTACTGTTTTTCTAACTTTTCTAACTAGGTAGGATAGGAGACCAGTAGGCATAGCTTTTGTGTCCCTTTAGCTATAGCTGTAATAGCCATGTCATCAAAAAGGAGCTGACCTACATGCGCCACATTAACTTTCTAGAAAATGAATATAAAATATGATGTATTGACTTGCTTTGTGCACACACCTGAAAGAGGTAATAACTGACCACATCTTTTTATCCTGTATGTTGTCAACTTAACCACAACAGGTTAAATTTCACTTCTGGACAAAAGTAAATGCTCTTTAATGGCAAAATGATGTGACGGAACATAATATCTGCTTTGATTGTCAGATGGATTTTAGCTTTGACCCCATAATTATATTACTTTTTTACAGTATTTAATCATAATTCTAATGTAAAGTGTAATGTAAGGTGTTATTAATGACTTTTATATGTGTTCATTTTTGTATCAATTATACTACTTTGTCAGTAGATATTTGGATCATTGTGCATCAGCTGGATGACATTCAAAGGCACGAACTATTACGGAGTCATTTCAGCTTTAAGAGAACTGTATGTTCAAAGGATAGAATACATTATCACTTGATATAGTCGTGGATAGTAAAATGAAAGATGTTGGACAGTGTGAAATTTAAATAGAAAATGCTATTAAGTGAAAATGGTAAAAAGGCTTTTGTCTGATGCCTGCCTTGAAAATTTAATCTTAAGAGTTCCACGGATTTTTTCATAAATGTAGTCCCCATCTCTTTATCGATTTGACAGCAACCAGGAATTTCACAAGTAGAGCAAATAAAAAGATCTCATGCATGCCTTTCATGCTTCAGGGGGCTCATACAATCACCATCTGAAAGTGATTTTCGGGAGCCTACAGAGGAGTTTGGAGCCAGTTCTCTGGACCTCTGCCTGTTGTTCACTCAACTGGGTCACCACAGACGCAAAAGCACACAAAAGCAACTTCATAATACTCTCATTTGGCACCTCAGCACAGAGAGGAAATACAAACAGACAGCTATCTGAAAAATGGAGCTTCACTATCTGGCACTGCCACAGTAATTCCCTTTGTCACACCAGAAAAGCTACGCTCGCCTGCAGAGAGTATTGTTTGTGGGCAGGAATTCAAAAGATGAATAAAGGAAAGTAGGACTTTCTATTGTTTTAACAATATAGTGAACATCAAAAGGTATAACAGGCTTTTTTATTTAAAGAAGATGGTGACCTTTTAAACAGAATTGGAAGTGATAACTTCAACATTGTTGCGAGCACAGGATGCCAAATCCAGAATTCAAGCCTGAATATTATGAGTCATTATACACAGTCTGTTCACATGTCCTCACAGGTCTCCATTATTACAAATCTTGAAAGCAAAGAAGCAGTGTGATTTGGCCACGTTGTGCTACATGTAGTGTTTTTATTTTTTCTTAAATATGCAACATGGCACATCTCAGCAACACAGATATCTGAAACCGTGGAGAACTTCACCCTACCTAAGGAGAAGAAATCATTTAAACCAGAAGCAATAGCGAGATACATAACTGTATTGTTAAAATATGAGTGCAAAAAAACAGTCACAGATGAAAATATTCTTCATCAGTTCCCAGGACCACAAATCCTTATTGATCGGAAAATAAGCTCCTACAGCACAATCAACAAATGTGTTTTTCACACATTTGTTTCCAAGATATTGTTTGGGCTTTCATTGCAGCTTCACACTTCCAGCCTAAATGTTAGCCAACAGGAGCGCACTCCTGCAATCAGCCATTGAATTACATTTATAAATGTAGAAATATCAAACTAAAACTGCATCTCTCTCCTCCTTGTTCTTCATCTTGTTGTTTTTCTTCTCTAAATCAGTTTATATTAAAGGATATCAAAGCAACGTTATATTCCTCAGCATTACAAAAATACAATATAAATCATAGTAATACAAATCGTGTAAGGCCTTTGGCTTCTAGCCTAATCAGTTCAGCCAATTAAGTTAATTTTCTGACTCATAGTCCGTAGAGGAAGGAAGACTGAGGAGAAAATAGATAAAATGATGTTTTATATGTGCAGAGTCACAGTGGAGGAATAATGGCAATGAATAATAATGCATGTAAAGAACTTTTTCAATTAAACCAATAGATTCAGATCATGTCCAGTGTTCTAACCTCCTGCTTGTGGTTTAGGACACACAGACATGAGCAGCTTATTGAGGTGAGGCATTTGGACAACAGTAGCTGTAAATGGACTGAGAAAAGTCTAAAGTTCCAGCCTGATTGAGCCTGTCTTGTCTGCTGTGCTCAATAGTAGATTCGAGGCAGTAATGTTCCTATCTCTTATTTCATGTCTAATTGGGGCAGTTTACAATCATGTTCGCTATTCACCCAGCCCACTGCAATGTATTACTTACTTTAATACCAGGCAGATTGTATACTCTATGCCTTTTTAAATGTAGGCAGCTATTACATACATTTCACATCCATTTTTTCTTTTTTAGTCGGTACAGATATCAAAGATTTTATCTGAAATATCACAGTTGGGTGTCTCCTTTATGAAATTCAAGATTTCATATTACAACCTGTTCCTGAAGGATTTTACTCTGACCCACTGAGACCTGGTAAGGAAATTGTATCATCTTACAGTAGAAGTCACAAATGTACAGCTTTTTTTTCCTGGGTTTCATTAGACAGATTGTGTCTTCCCTCACTAATGCGGAGACGGTGATTTATGGCTAAAATCATGCTGCATACTCTGTGCTCTCCAAGTGACATCATAGAGAATTCATGTGAATTTCTTGTGTAAGCTGTTAGTTGTTTGTGTAGGTGGAAATAAAGCTTAACACAGAAAGCTTAATGTGATGTCCTTACTTACTAAAAAAAACTGTTGTGTGCTTTACACTATGGTTTAGTGGCGCTACAGTGGGGAAGAAATTGGTAACTTTACTTCTGCTCTCTTTTGTTTGTTCAAGCCATGGCCTGTGCTTGTATTTTTTATCATTGAACTTTGTTGCAAAAAATACAAATGCAGATGTAAACCTTCGTTTTTTTACTTAAAGGAATAGCACTAAAATCAGATGTTTACTGTTGGTGTTGTAAAAAGAATAAATGACCTAAAGGTTTGGTTCTTTATCTGTGGAAGAAAGACAGCAGATACAAGGCCCATTGCCAAAAGGTGTTTTTACGGTGAATTTGCTTGAACAGTATGAACAGTATTGCTTGAGAGCGCAGATGTGCCAGAATTTAAATAAGGTTATCACTGTAACAGTAATTAAGCCCAAGAAAGCAGTGCTACTGTCCCATCTGCAGCTGTATAACGGTACATTCATGAAGTGGCTTGTAGCCAGCTTCCTCAGGCCAGGGGGATACACGTTGTGTCTTCAAGAAGGTACAATGTTCACAAGATGTTTATTGAACCCTTCCTGCGTACCAGCTAACATCCCCTTTGTGTGTATTTACTTTTCCTCATTTTCTCTCTTGCATTCTCTCACATTTCCTGTAGTGTCTGGCTGCACGCCAACTCTAGTACCTGCTTTTCTTTATTTATTCCCCTGAACACGGCTGATAACTTTATTTGCTAAATGAAAAGAAAATCACACATCCATCCTCAAAAATGTCCCAGACAGTGCTGGCATATATTACTTTATGGGGTGTGAAATCGTGCATCTTCAAAAAAAAACAAAAAAAAAAACAGATTAGCTTTTCAGAAATGACGATAAAACAAACTTATTTTCAAGTGGTGTCTCATCCATCTTCGAAATACTATTATAGATAATGAATGGATTCCGTAAGCAAAACCTGGAATAAGTTCTGCGTTAATTGCCTGAGCTTCCTGAATTATTGATGCTAAGTGAGGTTTAAGGGTTGACTTCAGCACTCATTAGTCTTCAACAGAGTTGTCCATGGAGCCATGAACTCTAGAGAACCTCTAATGAGTATGATTATCACAGGTTGGAGACCCTTTTTTTTTTCCAACCTTTATCCATTGCATCTACTATGTGATTGTTTTGTATGCGTGTTTTTGCGTTACTACTTGGAGAGAATTGTAATGAGTCAATTTTTACAGGAGAGTGACTTTTCCCTCTGATGGCTTTCCTCTTGTGCATGTCTCTTTCATATGCACTCTCTCTCTCTCTCTCTCTCTCAGCGCATCTCCATATCTCCCTCTATTGGTTTGCTTCCTCATTTCCCTTCCTTTCAGCCCCTCCCCCCACCTGTCTGCTGTTTTCCTCTGTTTTGCTGAGAGATTTTTATGACACTGACCTTTTCAGCAGTAAGCTGAAAGTTAAATACACCATGCTCTCTATTGATCTTGTGCGAGGCAATTAAAAGTCTGTGTTAATATGAGAAGAAGGCTGATAGGAAATCGTTTCACTGAATGCATGACACATAGGCCTGTGCCACACTAGATGATTGCCTATAGGGAAGGTAAATTATATTTATATGGCTAAATCAAACTCTCAGCAGCCTAAAAAGTTTGCTATATTGAATTTGGGCTTCCAGATTGAATATCACCGGATGTCTGTGGATTGGCTATTAAATCCTGGTGCTGTCTGGTGTGACGGTCATGGTTAGTTTGGTCAGGAAACTGCAACCCAATTCTCTTCGGTGTAGTATGTCTCTCTGATGCACAGTTTCAGACGTGAGGAAGAGAGAGATGGAGAGGAATTTGTAGGAGAAGGATGATTCTGGGCCATCTTGTCTCTGGGAGTCCAATGATGTGAGTCACTGGAGTGTAGCAGGTTTTACACCAGCACAATCAGCTGCTGGCTGGGGAGTCAGGCCTGCTGACTATGGAAATGATCTATTGACATCTTCTGTCATCTCTGAATATGTGCTGGCGATGAAGAGCTCCAGATATGTCATGACAGTTTCATTGTTCCCACAACAGCCTAATGGCCACACTTGCAGGATCTTATCCCTATTTGTCATTGAAATTGCGCTATTGATCTACTTTCTATCCTCATGTTCCACCTTTTTTCCTTCAGAAGTAGCTTTAAAATCTTGCTCACCCAAACTTATCCACACATTCATTTCGGTTTGCATGCCACAGATGTGTGATTATGTGGGTATGGAGACTCTCTAGGCTGAAATGAAACATTCCTGTGACAGCTCTGGTGACTACGCACACCTGCTCAGTGACACTGATGGAGATGACAGAGCTGCAGGAGTGCCTAGAGGTCAGTGTACTATGAGTTCCTCTGCCACTTGGCAACGTCTGCCATCCTGCTCTAAGGAAGTGTCACTATTGATTTGTGTCAATGAGGTGACAGCACCGCAGGGCCAGACCACTACAAGAGCACACAATCTACATTCAAGTGCAGATATTAAATTCACCCTCCTGGTTGTGTGCATACTAGAAATACCAACATTTTTCAGTTTATTGTCCTTGATTTTATTTTTTAATCAGTCTGATCCATTGCCCTCTAGTATTCAAAGAAGGCGAGGGAATGAGTTAACACTTCACACAGAGTTTACCGTAGACCAGATGGTGATGGCCTTTAAACAGTGGCTCCATGCATTGAGGAAAAGCATCAGATCAAAAAGAGAAGGAGGCACAATTCTCCTGTGTCTCATTTCATCCAATATATTTCAAGGCTGATACCGTCTTTTTTTCTTTTCTATGGAGTGGCCTCTGTGGAATACTGAATGAGTGAGGGGTGATGAACGAACACCAGACTCGCTTTTGCTTTCTAGTTCCGTCAGTCTGGGAAAATAAAATCATCTGTTCTGAGGTGACCGGGGCTTTGGCTTCATCTCCCCTGGAACGTTCAGTGTCTTTCATTCAAGGCATATTATTGTCAGCCAAGCAGCATCCATGGATAATTGCACTTAACTACCAAAACAAAATGCTTTGTGACTTGTTTGGCCCGAGGGTGCTGCTTCACATCTTTGCCCCACTATTAAATAGATGAATTGATTGCTTACTTTCACCTCTAGAAACGCTGCTATTAAATAACTAGAGTTACTACTGCAAGCTCTAATAGAATTGCCTCTGACAATTGTGAAACCGGACCATCCAAGAAAACATTAGATACATTTTGCCAAGCACCCAGAGTCACCCTAACTAAGTAAAAAGTGTCATTTATATCGCACTTTTTAAAAATGGAAGTTAAAATATGTTTTACAGGAGAAAGGAAAGAGAGCGAGGGAGACGAGACTTAGTCTACAGCTACTGAATGCTAACAGCATGTGAATTTATTTAAACAACTAGGCAAAGTGTACAAACCATTGACAAAAAATTCTGGTACAAAAATCAAGAAAATAAGGTTGTTTTTTTTTACCAACT
Source organism: Pempheris klunzingeri (assembly GCF_042242105.1). NCBI lineage: Eukaryota > Metazoa > Chordata > Actinopteri > Acropomatiformes > Pempheridae > Pempheris > Pempheris klunzingeri. The sequence continues at coordinate 7,419,036 of NC_092015.1, read as the reverse complement.
TTGCAGAACACCACTCAGAATGTCTTAGCAACCATCTACCAACACCTGAATGACCACATCGAACACCCAAGCCAAGCAAACCGCCCCAATACCTTAGCAACCACTTGAAATGTGCTAGCAATGTGTAGTTTTTTCAGCCCAGAGGAATCCTTGAGTAAGCTCACCTATCCACTACAAAATGTGTAGTAGCATCCTTGGCACAGTAGGCGTTGCCCTATTAAATACAGGTAGAAGTATTGATTGTGCATTTGTAATCTGGCTTGGGCTGCTATGAGCGTCAAGGGAATGCACAAAGGTGATTTTTACCTAAAAGACGAAGGACAGAGAAATGATGGAGGTGAAGTAAGAAGGGCACTATAACAGGATTTTTCCTTTTCCCCTTTTCTCCCCGTTGTTTGATGATTAATCGAAACCCATTAGTGTGGAGCCGAGGCCAGTGAATTCAGTCTTAATTAGTTTCTTTTTTTACCCCTCATTCTCCTTTGCTTTGACATGGGGTGCGCATTATCTACACAATGAGGGATTGGCAAACTGCTTATCTGATTTTGCTGTTGGTCTCATGCAGCTGGTATTATTGCTGTACTGTGCAGTATCAAGAGGCTAGTACCTCATCTGGGGCTTTAAAATGTACTGCTTTCTGTGAAACCAGATGCACACACACGTACGCACACATAGTCATTCATTTAGCAAACTCAGCAGAAGGACATTTAGAGGTGGTTTAGTGGTATTCACTCTCTAAGCTCGGCTCTCGGTGGAGGTTAGATCTGTAGGGAGATGGACATGCTGAGATTTAGCAAGTAAATCCCCCCTCACTAGAGCTCCAGGATCAATGGGATCTTTGTTATGAGCAGAGCAAAGGGGCGACACACCCACCAACACTTAATTAAAAAGATCTGACACAGATACTGTACTCTGACATAGTGTCTACCCCTGACCCCACATCTAATATCTGAACCAAGAGTGGGAATAGGTTCAAGTAGTGTAATCGAGGTGGAGGCAGTCCATCTAATCCTGCCATTGTCAGCACTCGCCCTTCCCCTCTTTCCTTGTACTGCCTTTGCACAGCTATTCCAATGGGAAGATTATAGACCTGTCAGCAGTGGCTGGTACTTATTTATGTTTGGAAATGCTAAAATGCCCTTAGTCAGCAAATTGTGATAAGCTTCATGGGTAAAACTCATCCTGGTAATCATAATTTATTACAAGGTATACTCTTTATGACTATATTCTGTACAAATACTTAAATAGCTAATTAAAATGTCTCATGCAAGTGAGAATTATTTGGCACAAAGCCTGTTATGTTTGTTCTGAGCTCAAATGAGGAGGAAAATACCCATAAAAAGTCCTGCACATCTCATTACTGGGACGTCTCTGAGCTGCCTGTCATAGCAGGAAAACTTTGACATCTCTTCAGCTTTTCTTCTTACTTCACACCCGAATATTGGTTCCCACCTCTCAGCTCTAAATCCTCGAAAAGCCTTTTTGTTGTCACAGTCATTCCAGCCAGGTGCTGCAGACTTCATTTTGATGTGAGGGACAGCTTACAGGATTTAGGGGTTGTCGAATGTAATTGTACAGAGCCAAAGACAAAATGACAGATATTTTTTTTTATTCCTTCCCCCTTGGCCCTTTGGTCTAGTTTTGATTGTACTGGTCGTGAGAGCCACAGGGTTTATGTGGACTTGTTTGTGCAGCCAATGTCATTCTTCACACAGCTGTGTTACTTTTACTACCCTGCAAATGGATTTCACATGAAGAGGAATTGCAGCAGGCTGAGCCAATGACAAAGATGGTATCTACACATGATGTCAGAATTAGAGTAGCCTGTACTAGCAGTTTTTAAACTGACAATATTGAGCTTGTGGCTCATTGTTAACCTTGGCCTTAATATGCAGTACCAATACTGCGGTTTACTGCATCTGTGTCATTCAGCCAGAAGTGGACAGCTGGGCACAACCTTTTGGGTGTTACACTACCTCAGAAAAAGACTCTTCTGACTGCTAATCTTTTATTAAGTAACACAGCTTGGGATGTGACATTTACATACTCTCTCCCCAAGCCAATTAAGCTCTTGATGTGCTGGTTTTTATCACCAGGCCAATAATAGAGATTAGCAAAAACCATCGCATTTATTCCGACTGTGGCTCTTATCTTGTCTCGCTCTCAGAAGGTCATCGATTGCCATGATCCTTTTTCACAGTATGTGAGCAGTCGCACATCTCTGTCCTTTTTGTGTTCCTCCAGACCTGCGGGAGATAGTCTTCGTGTTCCAGAGTCAAAGCAACTCCTTCCATGTGAGGCAGGCAGAAAGACTGAGAGCAGACTTGCTGAAGCAGGCACACAGTCTCACAGAGGTAAGATTCAAGATGTCTTTCACTCATGCACATGTGCCCTCAGTTTGGCAATCAAAACACACATGAAAGCTTAGATACTTTTTTGAAGAAATATGCATTGGTAACAATCTTGCCTTGCAGCAAAAGGCACATCCGAATACAAGTAAGCTGCACATACCGCCACATGGTGTCAGCACTGATTTTTGATGGTGTACAAATGATGCAAGTGTTATTTTATGTGGTATTTCATTAGCTGACACACTGAGGCAGTTAATGATGTTACCTGTGGTTCTTCTGTCTGTCACTGACTTCAGAGGTGCTCCTTGTGTGGCAATGATGTATCGGACACTTGGGTGCACAAAGCATCACGTCAGCAGGGGCATTCATCGATAACTCTAGCCCAGCTCATGGTAGCGGGACTGAGCTGCCACCAAACCGTAGCACTCACTCTTCTTTATATATCACTACCCCACTGAAAAGGAAGAGACTTATGGGCCAGTGTCTGTTTCCCTTTTTCCCACTCTTAGTTGCTGCGATGTTTTTCCAAGCACTTCATTGTTTACCAGTGATCCCTCTGACTTAGTTTGCTGAGCTGGGCGCTCGGAAGCAATCGATGGCACAGCTACAGAAAAACTCACCGATTACTCTATCGTGATCCGTGGCGGCATTTGAAATCGGTACTCTGAATGTATTCATTTAACTAAATAGCAAAGTGTAAGATAAAGTGTGTTGATCTTCTGCCGCTAAGTGTAACTGTTCAGTAAAGCGTCTTATTTCACCTGTGAAGCATTGTGTGACAAACAATCAAAGTCAGTCTTATAGAAAAACAGGAAAAAGTGTCCGTAGCAAGTCTGACTTTGTTACATTTGACTTTGTTACTTGGTCTATTTTTATGCAACTGGCCTCAGGCCTCTTTTCGGTAAATGTTTAATGAGATGTGATGATCATCCAAAGGCATATGTTCATCTTAATGAACGTTGTAATTCCTGATTATAATTCTGATATTCCAAAAAAGGCTGGGGGGAGGTGGAACTACATTTCCTCCTGGGCCATCAGCTGAGTGAAGGCATGTAATTTGTAACTCTTCGGTAAGCATATCCACAGGGAGACACAGAGCACATTTACAGGTCAAAATGCCTGTTGTTTCCATTCATTAAATGTCCTCAGAGCCAGATGAAATTTGGTGCAATACATGAGTTATATTCCGTTTGGTTAAGTAGTGAATGCAGCATTGCTAATGACAATATTACACTTAGTTAGATGAAGCAACTGCTTGCTGTGTTCCCTGCATCAAGAGACCAATTAAAACTCCTATTTGGGTTCATATTTCTGTGGTCATGCATTTGTCGTTGTTGCTGTCTCAGTCTCCTCCACTGCTGGATGTCACATACCTTTAATCTAAAGTATTGACTGACTGTACCAGACTGAGAGAGAAAAATATATAAATAATCCCAGTGAGTCATTATGTCTCTGTTTAGCGCTGTTATTATGGTTTGAAAGTAATTTAGTGTGGCACATCGTTTCAATATCATGCTCTTGGAAAAGTGCTGGACATCTTATTTTTTTGTCTCCTATTTGTCAACAAAAACACTGAAGTCCTGCACTCCACCTTTTACACAATACAAAGGACAAAATAAGAATTTATGCAACCGCTCACTTCCTCATTTTATTATGATTTGACTCTGAAAAGTCAAATTTTGTCTTGTGTTTCCTGTAATGCATCGTGCAATCAATTTGTGCCAGTAGATAATATTTGTCATGAATAGATGAAGTTACAGTAATGGGCATGACATTTTATGGGATGAGACAGACTTTATGAATATCACATCATGTTGCGTTTGTCTTTACGATCTCAGAGATGTCTAGTGTTTCGTATCTGTTGCATGCAATTACACAAACTAAGTCCAGGGAGAATTTTAATTAGCAACTTCTCTAAGAGGCAGCAGTGCAGGTTTGACAGGTTTTCAAAGAGATTCAGACACAGACTCAAATGCTCAAAATGCGCTTCTTCACAGAATCGGTGTTAATACCTTTAGCCACAGGTGTACCCAGAAAGCACTCAGAGGGCGAATGCTGTACCCACACCAAGGCTGCAGAGTCCTCAAAATGTTAGAGACGATGTTGAAAATTTGAATCTCTATAGAGGAGTAATGTAACCAGAAGTGAAATTAAATAATGTCTGTGACCACCTGTACAAATACCTAAAACTTTTGTTAAATGCCAAATGGAAAAGGGCGATTTGCAAAAGGGAGAGAAAATGGAAAAGCAGAATTACATATATTGATATTTAATTTTCTTATATATTCTTATATAGTTTTCATTTTCCTTTTCCATTACACATTACTATTCAAGCTTATACATTTGAGACTTTGCGTTGCATACTTTTTGCAATTACATTTAAGATTTTCTGTGTTCTATTCAGGACCTTTTTAATTTTATTCTCATTTTGAGTCTTAATTTAACTTTTGGGGTAATATCCCCCGTAGATCTGCATCAGAATATACAGAGTGATAAAAAAACAATGTGAAGTGAAATCAGAAGTTTATGAAAAACATTACAAATGTCTTGCAATGTTTAAGAGTCTTGAATACCCATCAAATCTTGTTTCTTGTCTCTTAGACCATGGTCCAACTGTACAGAAAATGTATTTTAAAACTGTTTAACACTAGAGATATGCTGCTAAAAAGGACACAGGAATGGTTTTCAGTCCTTTCAGTTGTAACTACAGCAGAGATGAAATGGCCAGCTTTGAAACTAGTAGAAGACAAGTAATTGCCAGCCAGTTGTTAAAACTGTGTCTGAGTTACAGCAGTCTGCTGGTGCTGGATTTCACAGAATAAAAATGCAGCAGAAAAATAAAATAAAACAGAAGTAAAAACTGTTATTACTTTAGTGAAATTAGAGTATAAGATAAAATCTTAACTCTGCAGTGTGTCTTATTTTCTACCGCCCCACCTTCTTAAGCCAAAGATGAACCAGCCATCCACCACTTCACCCCCACCTCCAAGGCACAACACACACAAGCTTATAATTCTGCTACTTAACAGTCTTAGAGGGTGTTCCTGGGATACTGCAGGAAAAAGATCAAAGCCAAATAATACAAGAGATTTGCGTAGTTTGTAGCTCTTAAACATGTTTGATGTACAGTTTGTTGCGGTGCATTACCACGGAGAGCTTTGCGTAAAGCCCTTTAATGTCTTGAAAATGAATCAGTTTTGAGATATACAGAACGACAGGGCAGACAGAACTCAAATAACCTTTGATTTCTAGCCTTACTCGAGAGAGAGAGAAGGTCCAGGTTTTGGTTGAACTGAACTTTTTTTTCCCTCTAATTTTGAATAAAAGGAGAAAACGGCCAGTACTTGTGTCAAAAGCCTCTTAAATGATTTAAGGCTGACTTGGTGTCAGTAAATATGTGAAATTTGAGGCCAACATCAGTGATAAGTTGAAGATTCGTGACCTGATCGTTGTACCTTTGAGACGGGAAACGCATGTTCTATCAGTATTTCTGTCTCTGAGCCTTTCTCACCCTCAGCAGATATTTCTGTTTTATCCTCGTGTGGCTGTGGAGGATTTTTGTGATATCCACAGATTTGCACAAGCAGGAACTTGTGTATTCTATGTGGCTGCTCACAGCCCATGTTCCTACAGTCTGACATTATGCCTTCTGGGAGGAATTCAAATTACATTTATACAGTATTTTTGTCGTTGAGCCGATGCTGACATCCACAGAGATGCACAAGTACAACAGAACAAGTTTAAACTCGGAAAACTTTAACAGCAGTAGTGAAATTCACCATGTTTTTGTATGCTTTACCATTACTTGTTACCTTTTTAGTATCGATTCATTTAGGGGAGCCTCTGTGATGAAAATATTTTAATATGGCAGCCTGTTCGTCAGTTGAAGATTTTGTTCTCATTGAATATTAATTGACAATCACTATCACAGTGTCATTTCTGAGGCAAATCACTGAAGTGGTTTTGATAGACGTTTGGTCTATCTTTAGTCTCCCCGCCAGGACCCCCTATGGTTAAAAGCACAGCCTCCTGTCCCTCCATTACAGCCAGGTTTCCGTCACCCCATCTACTTCCAAGTCACCAAGCAATCAGTATCCTTTTCATCGCAAGCATGTCCACATGAGGACCAGCTCTTATCTGTTGATTAGGAGCCTGCAGCTTGCACACTACTGCCATAAAAGAATCTTTTTTCTTTTTCTTGAATGCCTCCTTTATCACGAGAATGTCAATAGCTCTTTGAAGCAAAAGCTCTGTTTTTGAAATTGCATTATTATCTAAAGGCTACGCTTCTTTCCTATTTTTCTCCAAGTTATTCATTTTATATGGTGAACAGCAATGGTGTGAATGTCAAGCAGAGCGCAGTTTAATAAAACATGGTGGGTGTCATTATGCCATTAGCTTTAAGATAAATCTCATATTAGATGAGAGCTAACAAACCTCAACTGACTAATGGGGTTTAATAAGTGTAAACAGTGTCAGACTCATCGGCTAAATCAAACAGGCTGCCGTTAGACAGAATGGCTCAGAGGAGACTGTTCCCCCTGACTTGCTGCATGATGAGTGGACCATGCAGTAATGAACCACAGGGTCTTACGCTCTGCTGCTTTGTTTTCCTCGCAGTGTGAAACATCGTCTCTTTCAGACAGTCCTCACACACCTTCTACTCTCCGTCCTCATTACATAAAATTTTTCCAGAATAGATTATTTGGAAGCAATTGTGTGTCCATGTCCTGAAATACCCTGTGCTTGTGTCTAGTGATATTTTGGTCTGGGTAACTTAAGTTTGTTTCGTAGTGTAGTGTACAGGCCAGCAAAAGTCTGAGGGCAATATAAGTTTTAAAGAGTGCAAGTTTTATCTCCTTAAAGGATAAGATAAGGCATTATGCGGTATTTTTTATTATTGTCAAGCGATCATATAGAAGGATCACAACCATCAAAGAAAAGCCATTGTCAGATTACACAATATGAATCCGCTAATCAGCTGACCAAACACCCTTTGGGAACAAAAATTAGTTTAATAGGTGCAACAGTTATTTTATCTGGTGTAACGTGCCATTGTGGAAGACTCACATTTCCTAACTTCTAGCTTCTACAATGTGTTCAGTCACCTCAGCTCAGAGACAAAGTGAATTAAGGAAAGCTGTTTTCTTCAAAGTTGCTGTAAGCGCTACAGGCATTTAGGCTAACTTCTTGTGTGTTTTGCAGACTAGGGCTCGCCTCTCTTCCCCTCACACCAGAACCTGTCCCCCTCCATCAACATGCATAGCAGTGTTCCCCTCACCATCTTGTAGGATTAGGGATGGGAATTTATAAGATTATCAGTTGTGCTCATTGGCCAATTCTCTTATTGATTCCTGATCAATTTTCTGTGTGGGGAAAATTAGGAGTACACAGTTTTTTAGCAACTGTTTTATTTTCTTTTGAGTTTCAACATAGTGTCTGTCTGTCATCATCAAAAATGGATGAAATCAGAATATTTGTATAGCATCCATTTTCATTTAGGTTTTCTCAATCAAAAACAAATTGCTACATCTGCCTGCATGGCACTAATGTCATAACATGGGCTGTTTACTCTGGAATTGAAGCCCATGTTGTGCACAATGTTGTTGCAGCATATTGCTGGTGTTTCCACTGTTGGCCTTTTCTACTCAGCTTCCTACTTCGGGGCTACCTCTCATCACTTTTCCAGCAATTTCTGTCAAAATAGCACACAGGAGCTTCACCTTGTTCTCGGGAAGCTGCAGCATTTATTCTTTATAAACTGTACATTTACTGTTAAACCTGCTGGCTCTCTCTTCACTCACTCCACCACTCACGCACTCACCATGCACACCTTACACACCTTCTTCCTTTCTGCCGTGACACATGACTTTTACATCATTGTTTTTCTATACACAACTGTCAACATCTATAAAAGGAATTGACAAGCTCGGAGGCATATAATTCCAATGGATCAGACAATTTGGAGCCAGTTCTCAAGTGGACCTAGTTTTTGATTCCCATCCCTATATACTATCAGGCACCGCAGCAATGGAGAGTAGTGGGTCATCTACCCCTAATCATTGAGTACGACACCGGCAATAAATACATTGCTAGCCATTTGCTGAAGTCACAGACTAACAATACAATACACCCAAATGGTGCCAATAAGGTGCCTGCTTTAGCTTACTTGCTAAATGGACAGTTAGCAGCGTTTTATCCGGTCGTGGCTGTCAACAATGACATAAAGGAGTGCTCTTCATGCCTTGCATATAAATTTCCTTCTCCCACACACCTTGCACTTTTTTCGTCCCTCTGTGGGATCCCTTGAGGAATCCTTACCCATAGCAATTCCTATGGCAGTCTGCTGGTTCTGCCTCTCTTGAGGTGCTTCTATGGTACAAAATTGTCTTGTGCCACTTTGTGCTCTTTTAACAAGTGGAGTAGTATTCACTGAACTGCTCAGAGATGTCAACCCCCCCACCACCACCACCACCACCATGAAGCGGTTGTACTCCCCAACAACGGTAGGTCTCGGAGCTGCCACCCTCTCATAGCCACTGCTGGTTTTCCTCCCTCTGATCACTGTCTCCCCTAAGTATGCACTGCGCACTATGGAGCACAGACACCATCTTTGCTGCAGATTAATACACATTTCCTGCTCTTGTGAGTATTTAAGACAACAGCACAATGTATGGCGGATCAAAATAAAATGAAGTGCCCATGTTCATCATCATGAAGGAACAGGTTTTTAAACAACACTGTAGAGCTGTGACACATCAGACCATGGAAACATAAGCAGTGCTTGCGGGATGAATTCATTGTTGCTTGCGGTCTTTTCATGGGGTTTGTTGACATTTAAAGCAATGTAGAGTATCACCAGTGTTATCAAACCATAACATAAAACACACCAGCCTTGACTGCAAAACAGTTAGTTTTAATTCTTTAACGCAAAGTATATATGATTTGTTATAAATTGGCTAAAACATTCAAACCCACTGGTATGGTAAGTGTAAGTAAGGCACGGAGACAGGAACGCTCCAGAGCTGGCTCATTAGCGCTGATCAAACCATTCAACTTCCAGTTATAGGACAGCCTCTGTGAACACCAGATCACCCTCGGGGTCATACGTTGCAGGGATGTTGCTTTTATTGTCATTAGCTCTGTTCAGTTAATAAACATCTCTGCATCTCTGCTTTTTTTTGGTGTTTCTTTCAGAAACCGCCGACGGTTTTGCTTCTTCACAGTTTGTCAGATAATGAGGGGGATTGGAGTATCCTTCCTCTGCTGCCTTAGTAAGTATCCCTAAATTCTCAGGATTAAATTAGCATGTGATTTAAACCCAAGATTTGAGGGCTCAAAATGTTAGAAAGATTGTATCTTCCTACAGTTAAGATTTTGGAGGTATATTTCAGGTCTTGAGGACATTTTATGCCTACAGATTGCTTAGAGACTATTACTAACACAATAACAATGATTTATTGCTTCACATTGTGATAAATGCCTTCCTAATGTGTCTGTAACTGATAATAAACCCATTATTGCAGATATCCAGTGGTCTGAAACACTATAATAATGACATTAGCTGCTGTCGTCTACATGCTTGGGCCTCCTGAAAAATCCAATATGTGTTCAATAATTGTTTTGGGGAGGTGTGAAATAACATCTGAATCTGTTTTCTTCTTCCATCATAAAGATTTAGGACATAGATCACCAAAAGCGCCCCAAATCACACAGCCGCCACCCCTGAAAGAAAGTCTGTGTGCTTGTGATGTTTTTTTGTCTTTCTGCCCTCTAGAGAAAACTCTGTGGCTGCCTTGATCTGGCTGGGCCAGGAGTCTCTGTTAGATAGCTAGTCACACTGGACTGAAATGAAAAGAAAAAAAAAATTATAGCTTAAAGTTTGTCTGTGCATGGCAATGCTCCATTTATTATTTTATTATTTAAATGTAGTTTTCATGATACTTTACTAAAGTCATGATATTTTTCGTGTGTGTCCTCAGCTTTTCGCAGTCCTTCGGGAAAAACTCATCCTGGATTGTATTTCTTGAAGAGGAAACAAATGTGAAGATGACAAAGCTTGTTCAAGTCCTCTCAAAATTTGACAAGAATGAAGTAAGTATGCAATATTCCCTCTAAACCTCTATCTCTGTCTGGCTGTCCTTGTTGCTCTGTCTCTCTCTCTCTGTCAAATTCATCAGCGCGACCGAAGCTTCTTGTGTAGAGCTCCAGTTTAGTTGATCATCGGTTCAATTAGGAGATACAGTATCAGGTTGGCTCCAGCTCTTCTGCAGCTGCTGCACTGAGCTGTGCCAGCTTAAAGCATAACCTGTCAAACGCGTCACTCCAGTCTCTGCTGTAGACATAATTTAAGGCCTGTTTCTCCACTCATGAAATTATTTTTCTTGTATATGGGTCGGTGGAGTACATCGAATATAAATATTAGAAACTGCAGTCAGAAAATCAAACACTGGGGTTGTAATGAAAAGTTTTTTCTTAATCAAGCACAGCAAAATAGCTTTCTCTATCAATTATTTGTTCGTTTATGAATTTTTTAAATATTCCAAATAAAAGGCACATTTTTATGGTTTTGGCAGGTTTTGATTTTTGTTGCTCTTTGTACTTGTTGACAAGCTAGCTTGAGCTAGGTTTGAAATGAAGCAGGGCCAAAAATGATGTTAATTACACTTAAATGTAAAACCTCCAAAAAAAGTAGTTTATTTTCTTATCAGCAGAAGCTAAAGTGTGCTTTGGTCTGAAAAACAACAATTAATGGAAACTCTATTGAGACTATTTATATCATTTCAAAAAACCAGATGGAATTCATTATTCTGTTATTATACACAACCTTATCCTGAGGAGCAGACGATGGATACATAACCTCACGATTTGATTCACTGCGACTTGCCCTAAAGCAAAGTTTCCTCTCTCAGGTGTTGGAGCACGACATCAGCCTTGTGTTGTGAAGAGCAGGACAGCAGAACTGAGTTTTCATTTCAGAATATTTTTAGGAGTGAAGAAATTAACTTTAAGCAATTAGACACTAAATCACAACAGCAATGGACATAGTATGAATGGGGTTACATTTGTGATGTTGATTTATTGGCAGATATAACTCTGAAAAGGGATGGAATGAAAGCTAGAAATGCCTCTTAGTGTAACACAGTACAATTTAACAGCACCACCAACTCTGTTCGCCAGGAAGACCATAAAATTTAATCAACACCTCTCTAAAACAGTTTAATCAAAGACTGACCTTTTATAACCATTTATTAAGGTAAGATTTATAGCAGGGTCATCATATTAGACTGTTGCTGCTGGATGCATCTAATAAACTGGCAAATACATCAGAGTGTTGAATTAAAGTATTTTGTTAGAGGAATGACTAGAGGAATGAGCTCACGTAAACTCTATATATATATACTGAAATCATTGAAACGTGACATTTAGGGAAATATGCTTACTCGCTTCCTATTGGAGAGTTACATGAGATACCACTTTCATATTTGTGAATTGAATATGAAGCTACAAATAGCAACTGGTTAGCTTAGCTTATAACAAAGACTGTAAACATATTTCCCAAAGTTCCTCTAAACTTCATGTATGTAACTAAATGACATAATGACATTTACTCCAGATATTTCAACAATTATGATTGGTGGTTACCTGTATTGTTTTATTCTACCAGGAAATCTTGTTATTTTCTCAGCAAGTCACCAGAAATAATTTCAAAGATTTCCTGGCAAGTACAGTGTCAAAACTCCCAAATTAGTCCAGACACCCAACTGTGTCTTTTTATGAAAATTCACAGTAATATGTTAATGTTAATATGCAAAAAAATCTTAAATTCAAGTAAAGAGCAGTAACCTGCTCTCATGCTGACATCCTTTCACGTACTGCTCATTTGTCAGGAGTGGTTTCTTGGCAAGCCCCTCCAAGACGAGGAGTCGACCATCATCCATCACTATGCCTTTGCAGAGAATCCCTCCATCTTTAAATATCCAGACTTTGCAGCTGCTTGGGCCTTAAGCATCCCACTTGTTGCTCGGTGAGTATGTGCAGTACATCTGCTTGAGTCTGTAAACTCAAGTTCATAAAGCATTCCCTATTATTGTATATATGTATATAGGATTTGTATTTCTAGCATATTTCTAATATAAATCTATAATTTGTTATTTCAGGCTTGCAAACAAAGTGAGAAATGAGCCACTTAAATCGGACTTCACCATCGACCTGAAACATGAGGTAAGCTAACATGCAAGTCACGTGGTTACCTTCAGACCTGTTAAAAGTGACGATGAGGCTTCTGGTTTTGAGCCATCCTCTAACAGTTTTCCTGTTTGTCACACTCAAGCCAACCTACTATAATTTATTTGCACAAAAAGAGTGAGGTATTAAATCCATCTAACCTTGAAGTGAAATCTCATTACTTTGGAGAATTGTCATGGCGCAGCATTGAGGTTCTTATTTTTATCACTGAAATTCAGTCAGGGAGACATCTAGGGATTTCGTTGAGTAAACACAGCATCAGACTTATCAGGCTCAGTCTGGAAATGGTAGTTCAGCCAGAGATGGCACGAGTTCAGTCCTAGAGATTCAATTACAATACTTTTTTATTCTTCATATTTAAAAAAGGGATTTGTTTTTTTTCTTCTTCTTCTTCTCGTGAAAGTTGTATTTTTGCAGATGAATAGGCCTTTAAACACCACAGTGCTCATCAAAATAAAGGTCTTTGATGTGCACAAATACACACGGATATTGCATGAATCCTCAATGTCAATCGAGCTCACTGTCAGTGTGTTAGCTCCAGGCTGTAAGTCAGCAAAACATCAGTTGACTTTTTCTGTAATAGACAGACAGCACTGATTGTACTGCCCTCATTAAGTATTCTTTTATTGTAACGTCTAAATCTTCTCCTGTGGAATAGCTGAACTATATCCTAGATGTGATTTTGCTCCTCTTCAGAAAGAGGTACAGTAATGCTTACCAGCTCTCAATATCTCCCACTGCTTTGGCTCTTTTGTTAGTCATCTTAATATTAAATATGCTCAAGGGAGTTTTGTTGTGAGAGCAAAATCGTTGTATTTACCATAGAAGAAGACAGAAAGCACTCCACGTCTCCCATCCAGTTTATATTATAAAGCATTAAAGATTGCATTGTGCCTTGAGCTCGTCAACTTGAAAAGATCAGTCTGTGTTGTAACAGGTGGCCTTGTATATCTGGGACAATGGGAACGGTCCACGTCTCACTGCCGTTCCTGAGCTGTGCACTGAGCCGGAGGACTCTCCTCAGACCCACCACTGTGCCACCACTCTGAGCAGCGAGCCTCCACTGTGTGTGAGTATCTGCTCTCCATGCAGATCAGTTTCATTGTCCTCAAATCCCAGGAAATGGTAAGGGAACAAAAATAAACAATGTAAAACACATTTAACTGTGAGCTATTGGCATTTCTGTGATGATCTACAATATTCGGCATGTCTTCAGTCTTCGTGCCCATAGCCATATCAAAACAGTGCATGGTGCAGCACAGCCTTGAATGTTATTACCTTTATATACCATTCAGTAGAATATTGTGCGCTAACCTAAAAAGGCAGAAGTCATGGGGTTTGTTTCGCTAAATTTAATCATCATCCACCAAGAATAAATCCTCCCCCGTTGCTAAGCAACATCCTTTTGCATCCTCTCAGCATCTTGAGTTGTATCTGACAGTTTTCGTCTGACTTATTTTTGGGTGTCAACTAACATTAGAAGCGGTTTTAAGAGGTTTTGGCCAAATCATCTTCATCATATCTGGACCACGGAACTCAAAGTTAACCTGCAGCCTCACATTGTCCACAACTGGTGACTAACCAGTTTCTCCTTCTTTATCCTCCATCTCTTTTGTTAGCCATCCTACACTCACACTTGTATTTACCATGACAAACAAATCACCCAACATGGCATTTTGTGATAAATTTAAAAGGGTTTCTAGAAGACAGTTGCTGTTTGTTTGTGAATGAGCTGGCTGTGCTGTTTCATGAGTGGTAACAGAAAATGTGTGGCACAATGGTTGAAATTTTGGTTAATTAAATGAAATTGAAGGGGGTGCCCCCGCTCAAATAGTCTGTAACTGGAGCTACATTACAATTAGAGTAATTCATTGAACATCTCACGCCTTTCATTGTGTAATGATCTTCAGCAATTGATCTCCTGTGAAGTTTCTTAATTACTAGATAATACAGAGAAAAGATGTTACAGTAGGTTTTATGTGCAAGGGGAAAATATCTATGAGGCTGGTGGTCTCCCAGAAAAATCCTACAAGAAATAATGGAGCCTTTTCACAGCGGACATGTTAGTTAAGCAGGAAAAGCACTGGTGGAATTAATAACATTAATGAGGGCTGAATTCCATGTAAGTGAGCCAGTTGCAGGTCTCTGGCTCCATTTATTTAAGTCAGTCAGTGTCAGTGATCGAGCATGCACAGAACCAGAGTTAATTTAATTAACTACACCTTTGCTTTTCCTGCTTTGACAAGTTAAAATGTTTGCTGTGAAAAAGGTCTGTAGGCCCTTTTTTCAGCTATACTTGATAAGGCGTGGTGTCTTATAAAAAATTATTGGCTCACAAAGTAAGATTGGTACATTCAGTGTCACATGGAAAGAATATTTCCGTCTTGTTTAATCATGATTGCTGGTGTACTTTTCTCTTGTTACATGAATTTTCTGACCATGTGGAATTTTAAGGTTTGCTTTAGCTCAGGGGTGTCCAAACTTTTTCCACTGAGGGCCACATACAGAAAAACATACAAAGGACTGGGCCACTCACAAGAAGTGAGCTTTAATGCTAACTTTAATCCACTAGAGGTGATGTATATTGCCTCACCTCTGGTGGATTAAAGTTGGCAAAATCAATCAAATGTAAAATCGATCAAATTCTGCTTGATAACTGAATATGACTCAAGAAAAAAAACAGCCTTCACATTAGTGGGCTTTCATTTATTAGTTGTGGTACAAGCTGGTCTTTGCCTTGCAGGCTCTTGTTCAGTGTGTTAAGGTGATCAGTGAGATCCACTAAAAATGCCAACCAGAGAGGATCACTGAGCTCATGAGGAGGTCCTTCTCTCTTCAGAACTGGTCCATTTCTGATCTCAGGGAATAAAACCGCTGCAGCACAGAGCCACGACTTAGCCAGTGCACATGAGAATGGTAGAGCAGCCCCCCACCAGCACCAGCACCTGCATCAGCATCAGAGAGGGAAGCTTGAAATAGTCTGTGCTAGAGCCCTGGTGCTCAAATCAACAGCCATACCTCCACTTTCTTGCCCCTCTGCAGACACCGTAGATTCCTTTGCGCACAGTCCAGCGCAAGTTCCATGTGTGGGCCGTATTCCAATACATTTTTAGAATTTCCTGCGGGCCAATGAAAATTGGACCACGGGCCGCAGTTGTCCCGCGGGCCGTAGTTTGGACACCCCTGCTTTAGCTGAAAGACGTTTATTTTTTCGAACCAATCAAAGGTCAGACACATTTTAGCCAGCAGTTTTTGACCTCACATGCACCCTAAAATGATCGATAATGTTTGGAAGAAGTGGTGGTGTTGCACGGATGTGTACGTGCCTGTAGTTTAGTTGAGAGTGGGTGAGGGAAGGTTAATTTCGGATGCCAGAACTGCAGCTGTAAGTGTCCCAATTCAGATTTTTCTTCCCTCCTCTCTTAGTTTTGACACAAAAGAAATCTTATCTTATCTTATCTTTTCATCTTTGATTCAAATCACATGCTGCATGTGAATATGTGGTCTAGATTCTGGTACATTTTTGTTGCAGCGTGAACTGTCAGATTTATATTTATGTGGTTTTTTACCTTCCTCTCAATGGAAATGACTGTCCTCATAAAACGGCATTCATTTGACCAAGAAACAGGACAACAACCGGAGCAGCCAGTGGAGAAACATGAAGGTCACAGGTTTAATAAGTATTCAGGAAGAAGGTTCCATTCAGACAAAACAAGATGGGAAATATCATTATCGGCCAGTGTTGGAAACGGTTGCAAGACAAATTGCCAAGTTGCGCCTCAGCAGCACTTGGCTGCAGTGTCGACAAAGAATCAAGAGCCTCAAGAGGCAGATTCAAGGAGGCAAAGGACACGATCAACAAAGTGGCCATGGAAGCAGAACATGTCCTTTTTTATTTTAGGCAATAAACTCAATATGGTGTTGCTCCTCTCTGCATGCCAGACATTTCAGAACAGAAGCAAAGATATGAATCATTTCTGTAAAATGCATAAAATGACAAAAGAGACACTAAGCTCTGAGGAGGAAACTGAATGTGAGCAGTTAAGTCTATAATAAAAATGAATCTGGAGGCCTTAAGGTTTTTGTATTGTTTCAACAAAGCATGATTACATACCAGTGAAGAGGCAGAGATGTTTTGATTGTTCACCTAATTTATCAAGCAAAGAAGCCAAACATTTTCTGTATCCATTGGAAAGAAAATGTGACGATGGACCTACTGAGAATAATTACCTCAATGTGCAGCTCCCCGCGGCTTTACTGAGCTTTATTCTGAGTCTCGGCTCATTGTTAAGCTGTCTAGCTCCTAACTGCTTTGGTTCACTCTCACCACTCTCATAACAGCAAAACTCGCTGTATACTACCTGCTCAGCAGCAAACAGCAGACAGTCATAATTAGTGTTTAGATGGTCAAAATACTGGAACAGCAGCCACAGAACTGCTATTTTTAACAGGCGTTACTAGAGACCACAGAGACCTGGAACGGGAATATAGGAGGTATTTTGATAGTGATAATGTTGCTCTGTAACTGTTGGATGTTTAAATAGCTGTTTGCTAACAAGTTCGCCATAGCTTAACTTAAAAAGTTATTATGTCACTGCTGCTTTTCTCCTTGTTTCCGGTGTCCCCAAGTAGGCACGAAAAAAACAAAAAACTAAATCTATTCTAAATCTAATCTATTGCAGGTTTAACAATAAATCCAGAATAAATAAAATGATGAAAAGAATCATTAGCTGCAGCCTTAATTTGTACATTGTTTAAATGTCCAGCTTTTGGTTGCAGTGAGATGCTCAGGCTTGATCATGGCACAAGACATCACTGTTTTTGTGCATCACATCTATAAGTATTTTTGGAAAAGCGGCGGTTTGTGCAGCAGCTGATGACATTTTAATGTAGCGTACATTTTTAATGCATTCTGTCTGTTGTTGATTTAGTGAATCTTTTTGTCGCCACGTTCAGTCCAAAATGAAAGAGGCTTTTTTTTCCCCCTCCTTGCACTCCAAGGGCACAGAGATGCAGAATTTTTTTTCTCTCCTCTTTCATTTGATTTATCATCTTTCCTACCCTCACTTGTTGCTCATCTTATTTCCAAGGCTTTTATATTTCACAAATGTATGCGTATTTCAGCATAAAGTCCTGAAATGCTTAAATATTCTGCAGTGTTATCATCTGCTGCATGTCTTTAGTTTAAGAAGGAGAGTCAAAGACAGCCAGCGGACCAAATGACCTCAGACTATTAACAGAAATATCCAGTTCTGATTTCGCTTCCAAGATAACAACTCACACTAATTACTTTGACATTTGATATCACCTTAAACAAACCATTTGTCTTCAACCATTTGTTCTGAATCTAATATACATTCTGTTTTAATTGCACTATATGTGATTCATGCTGCATGTTAAGCATTTTTTATTCATGTCTCCTCTTTTCATCAAAGGGGGAGCCTGTAAATACAGAAGATATATTTGTTGCCGTGAAAACGTGTAGGAAGTTTCACGGTGAAAGAGGTGAGTCACACACCCACTCTTACAGAACCCTCAGAGGATGCACAATTTCCTGTTGAAATGGCACATGCTTTTGTCCTGTTGTTTTCTCGTAATGGATTTGTTTCACCTTTTGACATGTGACTGTATAAAAGCCTTACCTCATTATCATGATAAAGTCTTTACCTAGATAATTCCACCTTTGTGATTTAATAGTATTGAGTTAAAAAATGCTTTCAATTACTTAATTGCGTGCCACCCCCTTGATGCTAGAAATGTAAAATCATCCGACAATCCTGCACATTAAGAAGTCACTGATGGTGATGTTGATCCATTTATATGCAAGCTCTGCCTGACATTGAGCTGTCTACTGCTTCTCTTTTAACCTGATAAAAATGTTCAGTCATCAGAGCAAATTGCAGATTAATTTCAGCGGAATCAGACAAATTGTACACTACCCTCAGAGTGTTGCTCAAAGTAATTCCCCTAATTACCTTAATTACCATTTCATCTGGCAAGCTGCCATTATCAGCTTCAAATGAGATGAAAATAAATATCAGATTTGTATATGAAAGGTTAGCGAAGACCAATAAGCATAAACAAAAAATGATGAAAGGAAATGAAACAAACAATAAATACGATATAATGTAAATAATGTGACTCTGCTGCAATACAGCCTTAAAGCACATTTAACTTTTTTTTAGTGTGTATTAGTTTAGTGTTGCTTTGCTGCTAGTGCTTTACTAGTGTACTACTAGTGATTTAATGTTTAACTTGTATATTTGCATACACTACACTACAGCGGTCTTTCACAAAGTTTCGTGCGTAGGTTGTTTTAAGATGTATGAGGGTCGCTTGTCTGGTTCAGTAACTGTTTTCAAACTACTCCTTAAAACCTTTTTGATTGTACACAATCAATAGTACAGCAGGAAATCAGCATCTGACCTGATGCACTGGGGATTGGTTTGTTTATTTTAGTGTAAATGATTTGAATGTGTCCATGTGCAATAGCAGTGTGGTATTCAGAGCTTAATTGTACTTTCTGTTCTTCAACAGTTGCCAGTTTCTTAGAGCCTTTAGAGGCAGCAAAGGCCAGCCAGCTCAACTTTTGGTTCTTTGGTTCATTCTTTCAGTGTTAAATATGCCACTCTGATTCACTTTTGTTGATTGTTATAAGAGTTGAACACAGCCTCGAGCTGCTGCTGCAGATCTCTGGGTATTCTGTGTTTCTCGGTGCTCATGTACTCGTCTTGACAACCAAGAAACTCGCCACAAAAACTCCAGATCTCGTCATTTAGATCCCAATCAAATCTACAGGAAAACTTAAAACTCTGATGCCAGGAAATAGGTCAGTGATAGTTGAGTGTTGTATGTATTTATAGCTTCGCTGAGAGACACTGTATAGAAGTAAATAAGTGAAAAAAGCACATAATCTGCTAACCTACATCACTCCTCGCCTGCTTTTCGACAGGGGACAAAATGTCAGAAGGCCGCAGACAGAAACTAGAAGTTAGAAACATTTTTCTCAACAAGACACCCGGGACTCATAACTGTGAAATTGAACTACTGAAACTGAACAGTGTGCTTTTTATTTTATAGTATTTAATGGTTTAAGATATTTTACTAACCAATAATATTAGTGAAACATTAAATTACAAGAATTCAAAGCGTATTCAATCTGAAATATGAAATGACGAAAAATTACAAAAGGTTTGTTTACTCCAAATTGTATCATGTCATACAGCACATCGCATCATTGTAACTATATTAGGATTAAAGGATATGGATGGGAATTAATAAGATTTTATTGAAACCAATGTCATCATCGATTCTGCTTATCATTTTAATTCTTTATTGATTGACAGTGCATAGTGTCAAATACAAGGCATTTCTGGAATAATAAACCCATGTTGTGTAGAAAGATGTTTAAGCATATTGGTGGTGTTTCCACTGTTAGCCTTTTCTGCTCAGCTTCCTACTTCTGGGCTAATCCCCGTCACTTTTCCAGAAGTTTCCAGCAAAATGACACGTGGCAGCTTTCCATTCTTCTTATTTCCTCACATTCCTCACATTCACTGTCCCCTGTCCACCACTCGCTCTCTCTTCCCTCACTCCAACACTGAATCGCTATGCACACCTACACATTACCCTGTCCACTCCCTGTAGCAGCTTACTTGAAATTATCATTGTGCAGACATTATAACTACTACTGTTGTCATCTTTGTTTAAGAAATAAAGCTTTGGACTGGTTCTTCCTCTATGATTCCATATTTTCCAGCAGCACAGACGGATGACTTTGAAGTTATTGTTTTTCAGTGCGCAACTGTCGGCACTGATAAAAGTAACTGATAAGCTTGAAGGCATACAATTCCAATGGATCGGACAATTTGGAGCCGGTTCTCAAGTGGGCCTGGTTTTCGATTCCCATCCCTATTTAAAAAAGAAAAAACATTTATTTTCAATCTCTTTTCCTTCTGATGATTAATTTCTTTAGAAACACCTTCATTGGTCTTTAATAGAACATTTCACCTAAAACAGACAGTATTTATTAAATAATAAATAAACAATAAATATGGAACTATTTACTCAGGGCTTATTGTACGTGATCACTGTATTGCTTTGACTCCCTTTTCCTTTAGTTCCAGTGATAAAGAAGACTTGGGAAAAGGATGCCTTATTTATAGAGTACTACAGTGACCATGCTGATCCTTCAATACCAACCATTGATTTAGGAGTACCAAATACTGAAAGAGGTAAGTGCTCCTTTTGCAGCCTGAACTCCCTCAGCCTCAATCGCGCCAATAGCTACTGGCCTTGGGTAATGGTGCAGGCTTAGCGGCATAAACAGAGGTACATGAAAAATGAAATGGCAAACTTCACAAATAACACCTTGTGATGGGGATGGTGGCAGTAATTCAAGCCTCATATTGCAGGAGAATTGGAACTGAAGCAAGTAGAAGTAGCTCTGTCAGCAATGAGTTTGTTTCTGAAAGTGTTAATGTCACAAAGCTACATAATGGCAATATATATGTCATTACATCCCCTGTGTAAATAGTGAATTTTAGGCATGTCTGTGTAGATTGTTTGTTTGATTAATCAGGCCAAGGATTTTTTTTTCAATTATCGCATGCTTTCTTTTATTTTTTTCTCAGAATATTTCTGAGGTGATAAATGGGTCTGTGCCTTCTGTTTGTTTTTGAGTTTAAGGAGCTTCTCTCTGACTGCGAGCTATAAACTGCACATTTACTCACCAGAAGCTTGGCCAATGTTCTCTGTTGATTTCTACAGACTGTGACTGTCAGTATTTAATAACTGAACAGTTTGCTCCAGATATTTGTTTGTTTGAGAGCTGGTGATAATCTGACATTAGTTCATTTCATCACTTGTTGTAGTTTATTTGTATCCGCAGCACATTTCAAACTTTTTTAACTTTGCCAGATTTTCTGTGAGGCCCATCTTTACAAACTCGCAGGGATACATGTTGTTTAATGGAATAGGCTAAAGTTTAAAATAAAGAGTTAAATGAGAGGATCGTAACCACTTGTATATATGTGCATGAAATATGCTGTGAGCAACCAGTTAGCTTATTATAATGAATGAAACAGCTGGTCTTGTCTGTCCAAAGGTAATAAACTCATTGGTTTTGTGTACAGGGGTAATGTTCTGGACAGTTTCTGGGCTAAGAGCAGTGGCTTCCTGGTGTCTACAACTTTTCATTTTAATGCAAAGATATAGCGATAGAGCTTTAGTGATTCTATGAGTCTATTTAGTGGCTAGATATAAGAGTAGTATTTATCATATAGCTTTGAGCAAGAAAGCAAATAAGCATATTTTCCATATAGCATCAAGAGGCTGTACTTGACACCTAACAAAGCCCCAAGTTGGCTTCCCGTGTAGATGCCCCGGGCATGGCTGACTGGAAGCGGACGCCGAGAGAGACCAGGCTTCTCTGGAAGGAAAACACTTCCACCAGCTGGTCTGAGAGTCTGGTGATCCTTCAGGAGAAGCTCCAACCTAACAAACACCCTCCAGGTTCTCTTGAGGAAAACAGGAAATGCAAAATGTATGATAATCAGAAATAAATCCAAAAGCATGTACCTGGAGCGTAAGACCACTCAAGGCAACCCAGGGTAGTTTGTAAAGACAGCAGTAGCTCTCTGTTGCAGCACCCTCCTGGTTGCCTGAGGCAGGGGCCATTTGGGTACAAATTAGTTAACATTAACAGTTTGGACAGTACAGTAGGCACATAAGCCCTCATGTCGCACCTTAATGGGATGTATAGGATACACAGAGAGGCTTGTTGTCCAAAGAGTCTTCCTTCAGTTGCTGTTTCCAGCCATCTCAATATTTTAACAAGGATGTCTTGCAGGTTTATTGCTTTGAGGCAGTGTTTGATGCAAACTGCCACAGGCTACTTGCTGGAAAACATAGACTAGCCTGTTGCAGATCTGAGCCTCGTCAAGAATAGAAGTCAACCTTTATTTAATGTTTTTTCTGTTAGATGTTTTCCTACCTCTTCTTTAAAAGTTACTCTTTTAACAGCCCAGTCTGTTGTTGATATGCAACCCCTGTACTTGAGCGCCGCTTCATCTCCACCTTCTCGCTGTGGACAGGTCTCAGCGGCTTCTCGCACTGTAATAAATCCACTACCAGCTCCTTTGCCTTCCTGACACTGAACTTAAGTTGCTCTTGCACCAACTGCTAATGTTCTCAGATGTCAGGCATACTGCATTCTTGCTGGAATCATCACATTGGATATTTTTGATCCAGTGTTAATGGGGTTCCATTTGTTTCATTGAACAGTGCAGTATTATTGTCTGATTTTCTTTTGGTCTGTGAAGTCTCAGAAAATGATAATAAAAAATGCCTGTTCAAATTTGCCAGCAGCCCAGGAGATCTATTCATGGTTTTTTTTACTTAGCCAACATCCCAAAGCAAGGTGGAGCAAGCAAATTTTTGGCATTTTGGCTTGAAATATAAATAGATTAACTAATTGTTACAGCTCTTGTAGGCAGGACAACTTAGTTTTGTGGTCCTATTCTAACCTAAAGCTTTATAAATGTTCACTAAGTAGAGCAACATTAGTTTTTTTTAAATGTCATGATATCCTCCCTCCAACATGTGCTCCCATTTACAGTTTTCACATCGCCAAGCTGACAGGCAGACAGCTGGTTATGCCACGACAGAAAAAAATTCAATTCAACGGAAGTTATTTGGCTTTTTAAAACTTGCTCATTTCCGTAGCTCAACACATTCCCTAATCCAGGTTGCAGAGTGTTTATGTGAGTTTGATGTCCTACTCAAGAAAAACCCATGGCTGTGCTCCTCTCAACCAGTAGATTATGTCAGGACTTTCAACCCAGTGATGGATAGGTCTCATAGATCATCTGAGAGAAAGTGTCTCCTTGTCTTGAATTTTGCCTTCCACTGCATGCCATTACTGGTACTTCCAGGAGATAACAATTCAGTGTTTGAACTATGGCAGCAACCCACAGTCCATCATCAAGACAGGGGGGTTTTCTTTAGTTTGGTAAGTGGCCAGATACTGAAGCTTCTCTCTGTTTTGTAGCTATGCATACTGTCAATCAAACAGAACACTTTCATCCTGGCATACATACAGCTGATTGGATTTTGTTTTACAGTGGCTTGAGCTTGATGTCTAGAAAAACATTTTAAATGGACTCAACAACACCATGACAACAGAAAATAAAATGAGTATTATGCTATATCTTTAAACAGAAATATGCAATGGAGTCAGTCACTTAGGTACATACAGTAAAGACACTAGTCATTGTTTTAATCAGACAAGCATGCACTGGAATCATGTGTGACTGAGGTTAAATGAAAACTATTTTTTGTGTCTGTTCTTCAGTACCAAATTACCACATGATATTGGATCAGTTATTGCACTAAAATTAAGTCAGGACATTCATAATTTCTTTGTTTTTGTGTGATGTTTTCTTTTCCTTATCGGAAGACCTTGAGTTTTCTGCCAATGATTGTGAGAACAGCTCTGGGGTTCATTAACAATCAATATGGAATCTGTTGTTGCCGCTGCTATTTTTTATTTTTTCACCTTTCACTGACATCATTGATTCCATTGACTTGTCTGTGCTTCGGCAGCCAAGTCTTACACCTGTATGCATTTTCTTTTTTTTTTTACAAATGCTGTAATTATGTATATTTTGAGGAGAAAGTCTAGAATTTCAAGCTAAGATGGATAAATGTACTGTCTGAACCGAAAGCTGGCTGGATTATCACGCTGTTATCTGTATTCACAAAGAAACATTAAGTGGTAAAAAAAACCCACAAGCCTTAGAGTATATTCATTTTGAAAACAGTCACAGTCTGAGGTTAAAAGTTTTAGATAGTCTGAGCAAGTGAGGGAAAGGGTGATGCAAGGCCTTGATATGGGAAAGCACAGGAACTGTGAAGTAAATACTCAACCTAATCATAGTGTAGTGTTTTGTGCTGTAATTTCACAACAAAGACTGAACCTTCTGTAGCATTATGTTTGAGCCTATTTTCTGTGCTGACATTTTAATGATAGAGATGTGGACGTAGAGGCTACTGCATATTTCCAGGCTCCTGAACATCAGTCTCTAACCTCCTCCAACTAGAAATAAGATTATCAGGTTTGCCTGGAGACCTCTAAAAGTGCGTTTTTTGATTTTATTCCTGTCAGCAGTTCAAGGTGTCCTTACTTATTCTATATTCAGATACTATGAAAAAAAACACCTTGGATGCCTTATAAATAAAACAGCTAGGGCTCAGTATTCTTTGTGATCCTTGCCACCGGGGATTTCCATGTCTGAGCTCTCAGCCCTGATGGTGTGCAGATATGCGGATTCTGATGGGTATATTTCTTCAGGTTCTTTGTATTTGTTCTGCACTACCACATCACTGTTTTGTTTGCAGGAGTTGGCAGATCATTTTGTTCCACCTGGCAGTCATGTCAAACATGCCAGTGTAAAAGTTTGATCCACCTGGCCCATCATGCCAAACATCCCTTATTATTTGTTTGCCATGTCAGAATATAGACAACAGCTTTCATTGCGCTCGCAAAGCTCTAGAGGACACGTCATCATAAGATTTTCTTTAATGCTGCACAAGACAAATCTTACTGAGGTGGCAAAGTCATTTTTGCCACTTAAATGTAAGGTTATTTGTTTGATCACTGCAGTGGCTGATGTGTCCGCCCACAGCCATGTGTGCTTTTGAGGTGTCCTTGAGCAGAATGCAGAGTAGCCACTTGTTTGAACTTTGTAACTTATGATGCATACAATTGTCAAGTCCATGCTGAAATATAAAGGAAAGCTGCAAATATACTGCACAACTGACACTGCACAATAGTGTCACTTATTTTTATTGCCTCCTCAAAGGCTCCTTTCAAAAGAATGAGAGTGGAATCAATACATTGTTAGTTGCAGTAGTTTTAATTTCGTTTGCATTAAACACTATTGGCCACATCTAATGATTCTGTATGTTATCTGCTTGAGCACGATACTTTCATTGCCCAGGCTGGGTTTCCACAGAAGCTATTAATGCTGAAAAATCCATTCACTCATTGTACTGAATGGAGCTGTGGCATCAGTGTTACTGCCTTAAAGCTGAAACTGACCTCAATGTGATGTTGGTGTTCTTGTAGTCACAACCTGTGACGGTTGGTTAGCCCACCACCTTTCAAATGCTTTAGTATTAGCATCATTATTGACTATACCTATACCACACTATACATACCATACATATACTATACATGCATATACTACACATACTATACATATACAATTCATGCATGCGCATATATACATTACCTTGCTATACCATACTATACTTTTGAGGCAGAGTTGTTGTCCTGTTTATGTATTATGCATTAGTGTTTATGCAGGCATATGCGTGCATCTTAATACCTGCTTATACCAAGCATGTTTTTCTTCCTGCAACAGAGTCATTTATCTTTATAAAATAGACACAGCAAATGGTCAATATGTGATTAAGTCGTACACTCTATTGATACCATGTCTCTATTTGCAGGCCACTGTGGGAAAACATTTGCAATCCTTCAAAGATTTCTGAGCAGCTCTGTCCCAAACACCAAGTGGCTCCTTGTTGTGGACGATGACACACTTATCAGGTATGTTTCCACACTCTGGAAGTGCTTTTTTAAGCATGGCTTTTCTCCCCCTCTTTCAGCTGGGACTCAGTGTCTCATTCGTTAAATGCTATGCTTTAATTTTTCTCAGTTTCACTGACATTTATTCATAAATTTTCTAATAGATTCTGTCTCACAGCCATGAAAAGGTTTGAACAGTGAAAGAAAGAAATGCTTGGAATGAAGTCATTTTGGGAAAATGGGTTCCAGGGATATTACCATCCTGTCGAACATCTAAAAAGCTCAGTACATAAATTCAAAACCAGCTGGCTTCGCTTTATATCTGTCAGGTTGCCCCTTCATGTGGAAGGCTGTGGATGTGTAATAGTGCCTGAGGGAGAGCAGTTATTTCAGCTTCTAAGTGGACAGTTTCATATGTGTGTATGTGCAGGCATGTGTGTATGATAATGATGACTGTGTGATGAGTTTGATCTGTGCTTTCTGCAGTCTTCCCAGACTACAAGTCTTGCTGAGCTGTTACAACCCGTCTGAACCAGTGTGTCTAGGGGAGAGGTACGGTTACGGCCTGAGCCAAGGCGGCTACAGCTACATCACGGGAGGTGGAGGGTGAGTTTCACAGCTCAGATGCTCGGGGAATAGGTATGAATGATGCAGACGCAGTGGAGGGAATATGAAATCTGTAATGGAAAACCTGTAATCTGTAATTTACAGATAAGCCATTTAAATTCAGTGTATAAGTGTTATGCTCGCGGGCTGCATTAAAGTCAAGGTACTCAGTGAAAATATGGAATAAATAACCACAAACAGTAAACAGACAGTTGATAAAATAGCGTTGCACAAAAGTAATCGCAATTTACATATATACAATCCATATTTTAAAGCCCCCTTACGCACATGCATGTTAAATTGGGCAATAAGTGCAAGTTATACTTCAGTTGTCAGTGTTGGAGGGAAGTGGTACTGTGGATAAATCTTGAGCTGTGAGTGAGCTGTGACAGAAACTCTATTTAGGGACACTTCAGTTGCTGTGACACTTTACAGCACTGCTACTGTCAGTTTTCTCAAAAGTAATATCTCCCAAAAACTGTTTTGAGTGGCAATGAATGATTTTGTTTGGCAGGTTAAGATTTGTTTTTTCTTTTATAATTGCGTTTCTTTTCAAATAGACGTCACATCATTGTTGTGCAGAGCTGATTCACAGAAAACCACATCTCACTCTCAGCTTGATTTGCCGTCTCACTCTCTGACGCCACTCACGTATACAATTTAGCACAGCTAAGCAGGCTGTGTTATGTATCTATTTTGTTTTTGATGTCCGGCTCTGTGTTGCTGCAGTATGGTGTTCAGCAGGGAGGCTGTGGCCCGACTTCTTGACAGTGGATGCAAGTGCTACAGCAATGATGCGCCGGATGACATGGTGCTGGGAATGTGTCTCAATGCTCTCGGACTTCCTGTCACACACAGTCCACTCTTCCACCAGGTGGTTTTCACACTCTTATAATAAATTCTTTGTGTCTCACTGTAGCCAGTTACAGCGAAAAATTGCAGCGATGTACCTGGTGCCTCTTAAAAAGAATAAACTGTGTAAAGAAAGTCAGATTTGATCCCAGGTTTTATAGACTCAGAGACAGATGGAGACCTCGATCTTATTGGTAGTCCACAACACAACTGGCCAATGACTTTTAGAGGCCTTGGACACCCACCCAGGTTTGTTGCGTTTATGTTGTCCTAGACTCTGTGATTACAAGCAGCTAAAAAACCATTCACATCAATCTCTGTATTGTATTCTGACCCAGATGTATAATTTCTGACAGCCAAAACGTTACTTATTTGGCAAAAATGAATGCAGAACTGGTGGTTGTGAGGTTCTCCCTTTCTCTCCATCCTGCTGACATGATACAAGTGCACCATCACATCGCATCCATGTCATATGGGAGGGGTATCAATCAAGCTCAGTCCATACATGCTCACACAGCCCTGAATGCAGTGCTAATTAGCAGAGGCAGCTGAAATCACCTGTGTCTTTAAAAAGACACCAATTTTCACCAAGTTGACAAGCCAGTATTTTAATTGAACCCAAATAATTACTCTGTCATTGAATCAGCCAATGAAATGAACAATTTGTCAGAACTTAATGGTTCAGTTACTAATGTTTGGCTGGCAAAAGAAAATCTAAAAGTTTCAGTATGCAGTCTGTGTTTCAAAATAAACTTTCTCGCCTTCACTCTTGCGCTCTCTACAGCAGAACTTGCACGCATTCTCTTGTGACTGCTTCCAAATATAAATTACTGTACTTAATCTTACCTTCCAGGCACGCCCAGAGGACTATGCCAGAGACTTCCTAGCTCACCAGGTGCCCATCTCTTTCCATAAACACTGGAACATCGACCCCGTTGCTGTTTTCAACAAATGGCTTAGAGATGACTTGATGGCAAAAGCTTCAGATGGACTTAACAAGAGCGCTAAGACGGAGTTATAAACAGTTTAAGCACACAACTAGCCTGTATGAATATGTATGTATGTACAGCGTGTGTGTGTGTGTGTGTGTGTGTGTGTGTGTGTGTGTGTGTGTGTGTGTGTGTGTGTGTGTGTGTGTGTGCGCATTATGGAGTCATGGAACTGAAATATTGTCTTTCACAGATGTAAATGTTTTTGTATTGTTGATGTTGAACCGTAAAGAGGGACCATGCAAGCGTGTGTCCATGGCTTAATATGTTAGTGTTTTTTCATGACTGCGTTGCATGTTGAGGTTACTGTTGTTTCGGAAATATGGATGTATTATGTCAATATTTATATCATGTGAATAATCTGAACCTTAGAGAGGAGAACCTTCCTCTTTTGAAGATACTGTATCTTTTAGAAACTATCACTAATGCTGTACAATGTGCTCTATTTTGACATAAAAGTATAATTATTTGAGAATGTTTTGCTTTTCTGTTTCAGGGGAGGCCTATTGATGAGATGAAGATTAGAAAGATTAACAAAGGTTAATTGAGGCTAAAGCTCCAGTATGAACTCAGACTAATTGGTACAGCTAAAAGGCAACATAATGCACTCTAAAGCAGACTGAAGGTTCGTAATGTTGTTTTTCAAAGCTCACTTTGACCTCGGTCACAGTAACAAAAAGGTAGCATGATTTTACAAACAAACTTTCTTGTAAAACATTCGCTAATATCTTAGTTATGAGTTATGAAGTGGACATGGGTTCAACATCAAAGCCAATTTTTCATTTTCACTTGTTTTTTTTCTCACAAAATGAACTGTCTCAGATAATTAATTGGCAGGCCCAATGATTTGCTGATCATTTTTGAAGGTCTTTCAAAGACCTTGAGACTTGGTAAAAGAATTAAACTTTTCTCCTGGCTTTTTGCTATTAAAAAATTTTTTGGATTTCTAGCTGTAATGCTTCATTTTCATAAAAAAGCAGAAGTGACTGCTGCCTTGTAATGGTTGCAAAAGCTTTAGAAAACCTGAAAAGAAAGCCTTGATATTAATTACATTGAATTAATGGGAATTTGAAATGTTAATATGGGAAAACTCATTACTGTCAGCCTGTGAAATGCACACTGTAATACAGAAGATGTTCGTCTACTCACAGATTCTCTCAGCATTGTGGTGCTAAATTTACACAGCCCTAATAGCACACTGGGCTGGCTTGAGTTCATGAAAAGTCTATTAGCCTCAGGCATTTGAAGCAGTGCGATAAGTCAAGCTGACATCTGCTAACACACCTATGAATTGTAACCTATTTGCAGGAAACAAGTTAAATTCCTAGTGGGACTCACCCACACATGGAGTGATGAGTGGTGGTGAGACAGTGCTTTGCACTTAGGGAAATCCTCTGCGTAATTCAAAGTAGGTCCACACAACATGCTTGCTCCAACAATATTTCTAGCATGTCAGTAACTACGTCCCAGTGGGGTTGGATTTCGTCTGGTGTTCACTTCTATTCTTTAATCCTTGTCCAAAACAGTGAAACAGGAAGATGAGTATATTACTGTATTTCCTCCAAAACCAGTCTCTGTGTCCTGTTCAGCTTGAGCCTGAGTTGTAGCAAAGATTTTAGAAACATTGATTTTTCGCACTGCACCCCATCAGAAGAAACTTGACCAGGCTTTAAAAGAAAAATAAATAATAATAAAATTTATATTCTATTTTGTTAGCATGAATATATAGAATCATGCTCAAAACATTTGACTTTAAACGGTTTTAAACTCTCCTGCAGAAAAGACCTGACTTCAATGTCCTCACTGGTAAGAACACCGCAGTCTACAGGGTGATGTCCAAACATTGCACAAAACATCAGCTGTGCAGCTATGAATACGGCTTTGATAATCATTTAATCACTTATGGGATTTTCTATCGTGCTTCAAAAAACAACGCAGATGCCTTCCTCACCTAGTTCTCGTCATTTGTGACACAATATTGCTCTGTGAACTGTGCGAGTTTATGTAAATACGTTTTTCTCTGCCTTTTGTCCTCCGTGGTTTCATCAAAATTCATGCGTTTCATCCAGTTAGGGTTTGTGATTTATTCCTTATTTTCTCATAATGATAAATTATTCAACTTTCCATTGGAATCGGTCCAATTTTCGAACAGAGTCTGGGTCAGCAGGATTGAACTTGACAATACTCCTATTCTGTTAAGCTTTTTGTGCCCGTTTTAAAGGGCTGATTCACTCAAATTCCTCACCTCTGTCATGCGGTTTCTGCTTTAGTTGTCTAGGGGTTTAGATATCTGCTTCTACCCCAGTGCAGTGCAAGAAAATGGAAGCAGGGAGGTGGCATTTTCCAGACACATTCTCTGCACCCATTTACCTTCGTTTCTCCCTTTGGTTGGATTAATTAGACTACAGTGTACGTTAGAGAAAGTTTTCATATTTCACTGTCTGCTCTCACCTTTCTAACTAAGATTTGGGTTCACACGGGCTGATTAATATTCATAAAGCTTTGTTGAATTAAAGCGTGTGAGAGCCGAGGAGAGTCCTGGCTCGAGAGTAGTTAGAGAGCTTTGAATTATCAGTTGGGGCTGTTTGAATATGAGTATGTTTTCATCAGAGGATTCGCTGTGATCAGCAAGGCCTCCAAAAAGGAGCGGATGAGAAGAGATGCCACAGTCAGTGCCATCTGAAATCTTCGTCACAGTGGGCTCAGCTGAGGCTTTTATCTTCCCTCAGTTTTCTCACTTATTTCCAATCTGTTCTCCTTCCCTGCAGGGGGACAACAGTGACTGCAAAGATCTCTTTAGCTAAACAATTATGAGCTACAGAAACTTAATTCTCCCCAGTTACACTAAGTAATCTCATTAGGTAAAAATGAAGCTGGGTAAACCATGTTATGTACAATATAATGATCATATTTCTGTTGCAGCATTTTAGCCATGCCAGCGGTGTGGTTCTGTCGGGATGGCAAATGTCAGTCTGCTGCCTGGTCCGTAACTTTGGTTCAGTCTAAAATAATGTTATTGAATGAATCAACCAAACCACAAGCTATTTTGGCATTTTGTGACATTTGGGAAAGAGTACTTGCCAAATTAAAATGACACAATTGCTTTAAAAGCTAAATGCAATTTTAAATTATGTATTCACACATTTCTATGTAGCCTATAAAAAGAAATGTTTTCGTGAATCATTTCTGATTCATTTGCAGGTCATTCAATGACTCATGTTAGCAGCATGAATGTAGTAATTTGTGCCTAACTGAATATTTTAGAAATGAACACAAAGGAAACTGTTTTTTTTTTTTTACATAAATTTAGCAAAAGGTTCAGGTTGAGAGTACAGAATTGACAATTGTCACACACACATTGGCCAGGAAATTAGCCAGCCAGTTTGATCAGTCCAATGTGAAATGTTGCTTGTACATTAACAGTTTGATATAAATGCAGACACAGTAGCCTTAGAGGTGTCAAAAATTTTGTTTTGCCCAGGGGAAATTTCACAGATTCTACCCAATAAAGTAAGGTAATACTGACTGTGAACATTATACATTCAAAAGGTGTTTCCTCATCACTTTGCTTGTCTATTTGGTACAAGAAAATCACGATAATGAATGTTGGCAAGGCTGTCGAATTAATTAATTTCATGCATATGTATAATTCAGTGGTGTCCTGTAAGGGTAAAATGATTGTGTCTGCGAAATTTAGTCCCACAAGATGAACTCTGCATTAAACTAGTATACTGAGTTTGAGAGGGGTCTTTTAAAAGAGACAGATTTGGTAATACATGGGGTGTTAAACTTGTGCAGATGGGCCAGTAAATGGGCAGGTTGCAGTTAAAGCCAGGCCAAGGACAAGTGTTGAAAGTCAAAATGCTACCAGCTCCTAACAACTGGTCACACAAGATTGGTTTTATAGCTAGTGCAACAGTAAAATAAATAGTATGCTGCCATAGTGTCAGGCCACACTTGGCGATAAGAATATTTCTGAATACTTACCGTCCACCAGCTGCTTATTCCAAGAGAAGGTTAGATTAGATCAGAAAAACTTAATTGCCCTTGTCGGGAAATTTCTCTTGCACAGAGAAGTCACAGCAGCAAGGACACAAAAACAGTCAAAGAAAATATAACGAACCACAGTGCAGGATACAAATGCAATATATCATAAAAAAATCACAATTAATGACATGCACCATGCGGGGAAATCTTGTCAAATTACTGTATTTAAGCTGTCACCATAAATAAATAATAGGAACTAAAAAACGTAAGGAATGAATAGGAATGTGTGTGCAGTAGAGACCCAGTCTGTCGTTCTGAGTTAGTAAGTTTTATAGGCAGGGAAACAACAGACTCCTCGTATCTGTTCAGGCTGCAGCATGGACACTATCATCTGCCTGATGGTGGGAGATGGTATTAGCTGTCCAAGATGTGATGATGTATGCTGTATACTCATTACATATTTTTCTGTGTGTGATCTAATTTTATTGATAGAACAACCTGCCAATACAGTAAACATAAGACATGAAGCTTGGCCAAGAGTTAAACATTCAAAAGTCTGAATCCAAAAATCCCATCACACTCATAATTTATCACTTTTTTTTTTTCAAGTTTCAGAAAGTTTCAGAGTGGTACTCAACATTTTTCTTAGATGAGACATTCATCACACTCCTCAGCAGCCAATCAGACATGCACAATATAGAACCTATAGGATTTAATGACTTGTTTTTTACAGGCATTGGCATGAAAAAATCACAAGGATAGCGGCGCTGCTGACAGTCATGGGCTCAGGGAAAGTATTAACTTTAACAAGCTTAGTTTGTTAAGTGTGAATGGAGTAAGAGCACTTATGTGAGGCTTCACCTCCAGTTCCTGAGACTGTATGAGCTGCTCCATATTATGGAGGTGTGACTCAGCTGTAGGATTAGGGGAGTGTTTTGTATTTCTGTCATGGAGGAAAATGTGCACTGTCTGATTTTATTGCAGCAGTGTAACCAGTGACATGTCTATATTCTGCACTGTCTAAGGACTATAAGTGTGTTTGGCTTTTTATGTTAATGCACATGATGGAGCCATTGCACTCACATTATTAGTATGGTGTAGGCACACAGTGTGGCTCTGTGCCTGTGGGAAATTTGTCCTCCGAATTTGACCCGACCCAACCCAACTTTTTGGGAGCAGTGGGCAGCCATGCTGCTGCACCTGGGGAGCAACTCCAGTTCTGTCCTTGACTTGGCACATATTGTATTCAGGTAATGTGTGTTAGAATAATACTATTCAGCACCGCTCTGTTTTCACATGGTGCAAGCAATGATAGCGCCATTATGATGATGGTGAGCATATTTGTTCAATATCCAGAAAATAAAGAGTGTAAAGCAGCTCAGGTGCCTGGATACTGTGACCGTGCAGTGAGGCAACATGGTGTGATGAAACTAGTCAGAATTCCTCCCACACATGTTAACCCTCATTTATCTTTGAGACACAGAAAGCAGAGAAAAATGGCCACCTGTTCACTTTCATCTCTGCATGAAATGTAATTATTTTGAGAGGTGTGGGTAAGTCGGAGCTGCACAGTCTCCACAAGTTGCGGCTATA
This sequence comes from Pempheris klunzingeri, assembly GCF_042242105.1. Classification (NCBI taxonomy): domain Eukaryota; kingdom Metazoa; phylum Chordata; class Actinopteri; order Acropomatiformes; family Pempheridae; genus Pempheris; species Pempheris klunzingeri. Next base: position 7,384,816 of record NC_092015.1, on the reverse strand, counting down.
ATCTCTTAGAAGAAAAGTCTGGAAATATTGTATCAGTTCATTTTACATTTTTGGATTCAAACGTTTTTTATTACCCAGTGTAGTGAGTGTAAAATTGTGTGAAATTAACCATTTTTTATCATTGTTAAAGGGGCAGTGGTGACAAATGATTTAGAGCCCGGCTTTCAGAGTACAGAGAACTCATTCAGTGCAGCTTGATAGGTTAGATTCAGCACTTCCTGTGTACATAAAGTGTTTTATTTTGCCAAATAGGCTACACATCTCTAATGTAAATCCAACAGCATAGTACTTCATCCACACGGACATGGTGTGGCCAATAACACAAGTACCACTGGCTTGTGAATTATTTTTTGAAAATACTTAGGCAGTAATTCCATCTTTGCCTAAATATTTTCAAAGACATAATCAGCAGCGATACTAGTCAATTTATCAATATTGTATCTCTGTCAGTTTGTTCATGCTTTAATGATAATTATCATAATTATGACCATCTCTTAGTCTCTTCATCTAATTTTGAGTCATCATTTCTGACTTTGATGTTGGGGGTGAAAAATAAAATTGGAATCATGTCAGAAAGGCTTATAATCCTCTTATGGCATGTTGCTGGTAGTGTTTTATGATATGCAGAATCAAATCAATCAGAAGAGTGCAGGCAAACTTTGGATGTAGAGTAACCAAAATCTGATTTGTCCTCTCACATGCTCAAAAACTTGATTTGGTCTTGTGTAGACTTAATTTTGATGATAGTGCATCGCAGCGATAAAATCACTGTAAATCAGCTTCATCGCGCATTTGTGAAGATATTTGGAGTGAATGGGTTGGACCTGAAAAGTGTCCTGTAACCCTTAAACCAGAATAATATGGTGTGGTGAAAGAGTGGTTTTGAAATTAGGTGCTACATCCACTGTAATGAGGTGCAGAATAAAATACGAGCAACCTAAATATCTAGGAAGAATTCTGTAGAGTAAAAAAAAAAGAAAAAATCCAACTGTGCTTGGCTCTGATCATCAACTTTTATGGGTCTGTTTCTGGTGTTTGCTGTTTGTTTATTATGTTTCTTGTGCATTTTGTGTTTTTCCTCAAAGCTCACCAGGCTACAACTAATCAGTTGTTAATTTGTGAATCTGCACTGTGATGGTGGCACCATACAGAGAAAGCAAACCTCATTAATACTCCCTCTCTCAGTCTGTCTGTTGACAGCCGTCAGCAAATATTAAACAGCGTGGTAGCTACAACTGAATAGCAATTTCTACGCATGGTCTACATTTTCTGGCTGCTCTGGTCCTTCTTTGATCAACATGCTGGTATCCTATTATGATGAATTATGAGCTTGTTTTAAGATTGTTTTATTTCATCCTCTGGTTAAGTTTATGGTAAAGGTATCATAAGATGTGGTAAAGCAAAGCTTCACATTCAAGTCCAGACAAATATATATTCTTAATATATAGAATTTTATAAGCTCTCTTATCCAAAGTACACAGGGTTTTTTTTTTTGCATGGGTAGCACCAATGTGAATTAAACACCTAAATCTTGTACAAACAATATTTGCCCACAGAGCCTGGACCAGATCCAAACTGTGTCTTCCCTGCAAATGCTGTAATGTAAAAAAAAACAAAAAAAGCAGCTAACAAACATGAATAATCAGCCTTAATAAAGAGAAAACATTAATTGTTGGATCCTTTACCACCAACTCAGCCAAACTAAAATAGCACAGTACAAATATACATAGTAAATTGCACCGGGGGTGGGGTCAGGGGTTGATTAAAATAGCTTCGAATTGGTTCCCATTACTTTTAAAATAAGCAACTGCCATCATGACTAAGCTGGGGTCCAGTTTTCCATTTTATCCTTTCTCTTGTGATGTGAAGCCATACTGCAGATAAAAGAACTGTTATTTGAGCTTCTTCGGTATGTAGGAAATAAGACAAAGCACCCAGTGAATTTCTTTTTAAAGGAATTTGCCCTTCAGCAGCTCTGGTACGAAACTATACAGACAGAGATGCTGATCCTGTTTTTTGACACCAGGTCAGCCCTTATCCTCTTTGTAGTTCAAGTGATCACAAGCCTCTCATACTTGTGAATTGTATGAGTCAGTTACATAAACAAGTGGTTGAAACTATTCGGAGTGAAAACATTGTTATTACCTTCTACCTTGTCTACCTCACCATGTGATGAATGTGGAAAAAATTATTATAGTGAATCCTTATGCGTGTTTGGAATTTTATTCAAGACCATGAAACTGTCATTGGTTGCTGTGGCTGTGACTGTGGATGTGGCTGTGGCTGTGTAATTCTTCTTCAGGCAGATAGCCAACATGTTGGAAAAAAAACACAGATGACAGACACACACACACTCATGGTTTATGTCTTTTGTCTATGTTGAAACAACTCAGGATATTCAAGGAAGAATTTGCTCTGTCATTCAGTTTAAATCTTCTTAAATTAATCCACTAGTTATACAGTATTATGTCCCACTAGCTATTAATATCACTTAAATTGCTGTCAGAATTACATTATCTTTATTGTCTCCATTATTGGACCTCTTGGCTCATACAAATTCATACAGCATCGGCAAAGCAAGAGTTCAGAAACTTTAAGCAGATCAGTACAAAAAAGAAAAAGATGTAATCAAGCTTGACATTTGAAGCACAATGAAGCTCCGTTGTTTCATCTGTCCTCTGTGCACAGAGACTTTGAAGTGAGCCTGATACAGACTGTCTCCACTTTTGTTTTATGAAGCGATCTCAATGTGCTCTATAATTACTCTCAGCTCACTTTATATGCCTGTGTCAAGGCAAAGCTGTGTTAACAGTGTATAACTCCAGGTACTTTGAAATGCTTTTTATTTTCAACAAGAAAACACTATACTGCCATACCAGCAGCTCCATACCCCAATACCCGAATAATGTTTTACATTATAATGTTATCTTTTACCATGTTCATTACTGTAGTTTAGTATATTATCTAATTAGTACTAAAAACAAAGTAGTCCAAAGCTGAGGCTGATGGGGATGTCATTAGTTTTGCAGATATTCAGTCATAAACTTACAAATTGAAGTTTTGACCCAATGATGGAGCTAGATAATAATCAGGGGATGACCAGTCAGCCTCGTGATAGGGAAAGAGGAAAGGTCACCAAAGTCAGTAAAGGATTCATCCTCTGGGCACTGAATTTCATGACAATCTAGTAAATATTTGGTGAGATATTTCATTCTTAACCAAAGCGTGGGATCAGCCGACTGATTCCCCTCCCCAGAGCCACGCCTCTGTCATGGCTGAACATCTTCAAAACACTTTATTTACTCACTTCATGGTACTGACAGAAAAGTAAAAGGCAAACAGAGTTCAGAAGCACATAAGCATGGCCTTATTACTTGTGTTAACCTTCTGACCCTGACATGATTGCTTTGCTAAAATCGTAATGGATGTTTAGTGCATTGCAGTCACCTCTGGACTAAAAGGCTTTGTAGTCTGCAGAGTGTTTACACTAGTTATCGAAAGCATTATTAAAAAATACCAGAAATGCAATTAGCAATTCATTTGATTGTATTAATGGCAGAGGATATTGCGCTTTTAGAAATATGAGACAACTAATTCCACCAGATATATGAAGATTAGGAATATTGTTTAGCTCTGTTTGGTTCCCTGAAATAGAATTATACTGTATGTTCATGAGTAATAGGTCCATTATAAGCACTGTAAGAACATTAGGAATATATTGTCTGTGATATGTTGTAATTTGTCTGAATTTGCGTCTCTGCAAGTGCACTCTATGTGGGTGAATGTCTGTCTTAATATTATTAGTCTCAGCTTGTCATCTGTTAGAGATTTATAGTCGCTGATAGAGGCTCTGATTGAAGTTGTCCAAGCTGGTTATGTGAGGCAAATTGGTGTAAAACACAAAAGGGTGATACATATTCTCTCAGTTAATGATTTGATATCACCGCCCTTCATCCTTCAGGTCCGTACACACTAATCAAATTAGGACACGACCAGGGGACAAATTCCACGCCTGACACTAAAAAACATGCAGAGAGCAGCGTTCTTGCAGCAAAAGGTACAAATTGTCAGAGTGATGTTTGTGTTCTTACAGTAGCCCATTAATCAATGGAGTGACAAGTAGGATTAGAGATTCATTTTAATATTATGTCTCTGTAGTCTGTTATGAATGTTAATATTGTCTGAGGACACATTTATTAACAGTCTGTGATGCCTTTTCAATGGGCCGTCCTATATCATTCTGAGAGATATGTATTGTATGTTTGACCAGGCAGATCTGATCACACGTTTGCATCCTCAGCTGCCGGGGATGCTTTTCAGTTATTGTGACTTATACCTTGCCAAAGATTAACCTCCTTCTAGAATGGTTTGATAAACACATCTGGACACCTTTAAATCTTGTAATTTGAGTTGTATTTCTTACAGCAGCCTCATAACTTGAAGCTGTGTTGTCTTATGGTACATTATATATCTGGCAAAGCAGATTGTTGATTAAATCAAAACAAACAAGCAGCCTTCCTGCATGCTTTTGTGCTAGACCCAGGCCTGCTATCCCTCCTGGGGGAGATTAGCAGGTACAGGACAGATTGAAACCAGACAGAGAGGGGATGATGAATTGGAGCATCATTTCCAGGAAAATGATGCACACTACTCACCTCTGCTTTCCTATAGAGTCCCAACGGTGGGACTGATGGTGTTTATTCACACACAGACGTTCCAGCTGCTTTTCCGCATTCACACCCATGCCTATTCTCTCTATAAACTCGTATTCATTCAGTATAATTTGATTCATTTTTGCTGTGTCATATGTGGAGCGGTCACTGAGAATCACAAATTCATCATAACAACAACAGAAACATCAAGGTCAAAAGAGGTTTGGATGCAATAATCATGATAATCATGCAAATTAAGCCAGAATTGGACAGAGAGATTTAAAGGTCATGATATTTATCACAAGTCATGATATGAGCCATGAACAGCAGTGCAGGCAGCAACACTCAATCATCTTTAAAGTTTACAGTTAATGTTGTTCAGGGTAAGACGTGAAGTGTTTGTAATCATTCACCTAAATAACATTACATTGACAGTTTGACAACCCTGCCTAACATATTCCTAATAACAAATGACAATTTCCACCAATTAAAAACATGCTAAGTGAACATATTCATCATATGTTTACAGATATGAAAGTAATGTATTCATCTCAAGCCTCATCCAAGTCTACATAATGACACAGCCTCCTATCTGGCGCAGTTCACTGCTTGTTATTAATCACAGTGATATTACATATGCACTTAAAGTTGATTTAACTTACCTTTGTGTCTTTTTAAGCTTTGACGCCAGCTGTCTGTGGCAACTAGACAAGCATATGGGCAGGCCATCTGCACATCGGATAATTACAACCTCTTGAAAGGTATAATGATTTGAGTGTCAAGCTACAAGTTTCTTACAAGTCACCTCAAGACCACACTGTTGTGTTTGAAACGCTGACCACGCAAAATACACTCAGATGAGACAGGTGTTACTCCACTGATGTCCTGACCTGCAAGTGGCAGACGGTTTTGTTGCTAAACCTAAAGTGGAAAGAAAAACCCATTAAAGACCTCTTAGCTTTGCAGAGCATTGGGGCTGCAGTGTGCCGTGCACGGTGTGCCAAGTGGCTAGCTGTGCATAAAAGGAAATCATGGCTGTGGCTAAAGGTGCCAGCTTCACAATTAAGTCAATTATAATTGGGTTATCTGAATAATGTAATATATTGTCCTTTGATTTAATACCACCCATTGTCCGTACTTGACCTCTCTATGTAAATTTCAGTCCCTTTACTGAAAGAAAATTTGTCTCTGACCACTGCTGTGAAGGAGAATGCATTAATGTGGGGGGCAAGTATACTTACCTTCAGATTTGATTGCATCTACATAATGCAGTGTAATATCACTGTTTTTGTATTTTATCTCTGCCTGTGTACACATTAAACATCCCTTTGCACTGGTGACGTTACAGCCCATAATGAAGGTGGCAGAATAGCTTTACCGCCACACTTGGAAAGATATTAATGGCAAAATGCACCTGTTTGAGCAGCCTAGATTAAAAAACGGGGCTGCGGTGGAGAGGAGCATCACACCCCTGCTAAGTGAGACCATGAACGCTTGGCAGCTCGCAGAAAATAAGCGAACCTAAAAGTAAAATACAAACAGCAAGAGAGTGACTGCTTCATTCAGCTTGGTCTCATTAGATCTTTTTCCTTGTCATCCCTTTGGTATCCTTTGGCATAAAGCAATCAGAGCTTGGTTTAGTAAACATGTGCAGTTTACTCATGATACATGAATTCTGGGTATAAACATTTGCTTCTTGCTGCCATTCGGTACTGTCAGCTTGCCAAAAGAGGGAGGCTTTGGAGCCAGTTCAAAAATCACTGATTGAAAGGCTTGCTTGAGTATTTAGCCTTTAAGACGTTGGTAAAACAACATCAGTGGTGTAAAGTGGCATCTTTACACTTCGCAGGTCCTGTATGTAAATCTCATAGCATATCGTACACTTGTCATCTGTAATTAGTCGCCTCGACCAGCTGTTTGTCAGAGTTAAAACAAGACATAAACATCTGGCTTTCAGTTCCTGCTCAGTATTTATACATATCCACTCTCACCTCATTTCTTATTTTGCTCCTCTCCAGTAACAAAAGCATCACCTGCTGCTTTCACATCTCTCTCCAAGTCACTGCTGTTAATTGCGCCAAATTCTCTTTGGCAAGAATTACAAATACTTCAGTCGTCTCCAATTATCTGAGCAATGTTAATGGTATTCTCTGTGTTGATGATAAATCAAATTGTGAGACTAAGGCCTATGCAGCTTTGTAATGGCTGGTTGAATCTAGATCATATTCTTAAAATATACACAAACCTGAGGCATCATCCATCTAATCAAACATTATACATCCATTACAGGACTGTGGCACCAAAATGTCTCAGTGTATCCTTGTTCAAACACATAACAGGGCTTCCTGTAGCCCCACAGCTCATCTGTGGGTTCACCAATATTGTGAAATTGTGCAGCACAACCTAATCCATGCAGTCAAAGCATCCCTGCAAGACACGAGAGCTTTGATCCACACTCCTGACCTGCCGCTTCAGTGTCCTCCCCCTCTGCAGCCGCCTTCTCTGTCGTGGACTTTTCTCTTGTGCTTTTGTTCAAAGGATTCAAAGGCAGACCCATGCTCACCATTACAAGAGTCAAAGCATGAATCAAGGGTCATCATGCCTCGCACATTCAGCTGTCGGGCAGCTTCCTAACTTGAAATGTTCATATTACAGCAAGAAATCCCCCAGTATGGAGTTACTGCGGGAATATCAGCAGCAACAAGAATGCCCCTGAAAAATGTTGAAAAGGCATTGAACCTACGCCCCCCCATGTGGAAAGTGAAACACAACTTACTTTGAAGGCGATATGGCTAATGTGATTTTATGCATGTCTGTGTGGGTCATGGCTTCCACAAGCGGTTTATGGAATCTCTTTTTAATTGGTTTGTAGACTTTCATCTGGGCTGAAAACTACCTGCATGTGCTTCAAGACGCTGCACTCATGACAATCATCCACATCCCCCTTTATCCTGGGTTTTCTCTATTCCTCAAGAAAAAAAAATAACAGAAAGGAGCACTTGGATCAGGTCAGAGCTGTGGATGCTGAGTTATGCAACTGCTTTGAATTCTGTCTTTCTTTTGTACAGTGGCACTGATGTGTTATTTCACTGATGGGTAGCCTAACAGAATTATCACCACAGCCAATATGCTGCAGCCAAGAACACCTGGCTCACTTCAGGAGAAAAACACACAGGAAAACATTTTTCAAAGCTTAATTATAATTCAAATCGCATTGCATCTTTTTTATTTAAATTGAATACATGCTGGTTTTATCAGGGCACTACCATGCACATGTGTGTTTATCTTGTTACTTCTGCTAAGGAGATCAGGTTTTCAGTGCTGTGTGTTTGTTTGTTTGTCAGCAGGATTACAGGAAAAAATACTGGCCTAATTTTCATGGAACGTGGTGGAAGGGTGTAGCATGGGCTAAGGAAGAACCCATTCAATGTTAAAGTCTGCAACCTACTCAGGAGCATTTGTAGATTCACATAATATGGATGACTGGACTATTGGCCTTGACGAGGGACCTTCTTGTTCATCTGTTCTGTTTTTAAAATGATTCAAAATTGTGTTTTTTACTGTGTTGCCTTGTAGTGCACCTGGTGCTCTGTAACTCACCAGCCCTGTAGAGCTCTGCTGCCATTGTGACCTGGTGTGTGCATTCAGATGACAAAGCAATTTTGTTGTCTTGGTCTGGACAGAGCTCTTGGGTGTGCTATCATCTTGAATCAGTGGCATGCTCTCCCTGAGTGCTAAAACAGTGACGTCTGAGAGGTTGATGGCCAACCATTGAACTCTGTCCATCCTTGTCAGGCTATCTGCTCTCATCAACAAAGCAGTGTCTCTCTGAGGCTTTGGCTTCACACGCTACACAGATCTTTGTGTGTGTGTGCGTGCGTGTGTGTGTTTGAAGCTCCGTTGTAAACTAAAGACAACATCTAGTTCTGTCACACTGTATACTTTTATTGCCTTGGTTATCTCTTTGAAAAACATTCTCTCCTACACTTCTCAAGCTTATTCTTGTCCAAACACACGTGTCAGTGGTGCTGCTCTTGACCACCTCTTCTTCAAAGATATTTCTACTCTTATCATGTCCTTTGACGCCATCTGCTGGATCCTCGTTAATTTTATTTCATTGAAAGATTAAAGCGACTGTCCTGCCTCACTGTACACATGAATACAACACATGTTGTTAAGTGTACTATTTGTGTCTACTTGTATTGTTACTTTGGTAAACCTTTCCATATTGTTTTGTTTGAGGCAAAGCTACAATTGAAATGATTCAATGGTTCAGACTCATTATATCAGTCAAAATCTCAATGCACACCAGCCATACAGTGGGGAAGAACAGGGTTTGCTGTAACAATTGTGACAAGGGGATGGTTGTTACATCACTACTAGAGTCATGTGATCAGTTTCATGCATGGCAACTTATTTCTAGATCTTGCATAAATTTCACAGCACTGTCTATGAATGTGCAGATTTTACAGCCAAAACACAGAATTTCAGGTAAGAAGGTATCAAATCTCTATTTTGATTCTACTGATACTGTTGAAGTTAGAATTATGTCTTTTGTTAAAATTAGATTAGAGAGCAGTCTCTTGGGTAAAATGTGAGGCTTATCGTCTATGCTCATTTCAAACCACCATGCTGCTACAGCTGACAAGGGTGGGAATGACTTAACACCTTTTTAAAAAATGTGTTACAGCTAACAATGAATGTTTTGTTCCCTGCATAGCTGATGTTCCCTAAGACTGCTCCTCTAAATTTAAGTATCAGCACTGCAGTCAAGGGAAAATAAAAACACCGTGACAGTTCTTCGTATCAGCAACAGCTCATCACTGTAGATTACAATCATTCTTAAAGTGATTTTTAAAAGTCAGTGGTGAGTTACGTTTGTGTTTGGCAAAGAGGAAGTGTTGACACATCCACAATAAACTATATGTTTGGTGTCATCTGAATTTTTAATTCTTCTCTCTTATTGTTACAACTTACCCAAGTAGCGAGGCAGGTTGTAACAAAGGAACTCATTGTGTTTGACATCAGTCAATGAAATCTGTGACAGAGTTGGAGAAGTTTTAATGATTGCTATTTGTAGCAGACAACTAGGGGTACGTTGTGTCAAAACTGGAGAGCTCTAAGATAAAAATATAGAATATTATAGATACTGCAACAAAAAGTGCTACAACCATCCCCGGCCCCCCCTATTATACACTCGGTATACTATATTGTATTCCATATGTACAAATATAACTCTGCATGTGGGGCATTCATAGCCATGAATACATGTTTTAAGTTTAGGTATCTGTATTGTAAGATTTTATTTTATATTAATTTCACATTGAAACAGTCCTGGACTATAAATTCTTTTTTTATGAGGCATTGGCCCATGCCATGTACCTGCCCCTATGAAAATAAACATTAAATAGATAAATATATTGTCAAATAGACTTTAAGAAATACAAATGAGTGGTGTCGACAAAAGGTTTGCCGCTGGCCTACCATTTTCATACTAAAATGCATGTGTCATAAAATAAGTATTTTTGTATATAATCTCCAACGGATATATGCATTTTTGCTTGTGTCTTTGTTAAAGGAAAAGGAAAAAAAAAAAAGGAAAACATACCTCATTATATTGTACTATATGACATTATAAAATGTTCTCTGTTCAATAAATAAATACATAAAAAAAAAAAAAAAAAAGTATTTTTGACTAATTCCACCTGGAATATATTTTCTTGTGTTTTCTAGTGACTCTGTTGAACTCCATGGAGAGATGTCTCATACTGCATGATAGTTTTACCTGCTTTAGCCTCTAATGTAATATTCTGTGAGCGTATTAAAGTAACCACAGGGCAGCAGATGTGACAGAGCCCTGGACCAGGTCACCGTGCGGGCTGAGGGCTGAGGAAAGCCAACGCTTTGCATGTTTTTCATTATTCAGGAGGACATGAGCAGGGCGGCTGCTGGGGGCGGGGACTGTCTCTGCAGGGCTGATGGAGGGAGACCGACCGGGGGGACGGCTCCATCTGAACAAGTGGAGAGCCTGAAGGGACGCAGAAGCTGCAACTTGGACTCGCTGCACAAGTGGAGATGGAATAAACAAAATAAGCGCACCTGCCGTAGCTGAAGGTATGTATCATCTACTCCAACGCCTCTTCAAGTCTCTTGAAGTCTAACCCTTTTCCTGCAGTTCATGCTTCGGCGCAGTCATGTTCCCCCAGCCAGAAGAAACCTGTGAGCAGTGTGCAGTCTTTTAGTTTTTCCTCTGCGGCTTTTTTTTCAGAAACACGAGGCCTCATAACCTTGAAGTTAAAGTTTGCTCGGCTATTATTGCTCCAAGTTGGGTTTGGCCTTTAAATTCTGTGGCTAGATCGCGCAGTGAGAGAAGTTAATGAACTATTGGAGATCAGTTTTAACGCGGTGCGGGGGGAGATGTTGCCAAATTTATTTTTGCAACTTTTCTAACTTCTCATCTTAAAGCAGTTTGTTCCAAAGTCCATCTGTACGACATGTGCAGTTTAAACTCAACTCGAAAGTTACAGTTAGGTTAATCATTACAAGGGTTATATTTTAATAGGATACTGCACTGAATAAACCGCCTAATTTTAGCTGAATATCCTTACAGGGTGATGTGTTGCATTTGGAAGAGAATCCAAATTAAGGAACTTTCTTGGGTGATTTAGTCACTTCAAGAAGCAAGTAGGTCCCTTTTTACTGTCATGAGCTGAGTCATGAGCTACAAATGTAGTTCATGGCTTTAAAATGCACCTTTTGTTATAACAGCCTCCTAAATGATCAGAGCCTGATTCCTTCAGCTGGAAGAAAACTACAATTAGTAAGAGAAAGTGCACATTTTATTACAGGCCATGCTGGTTCAGCAGGTTGGCAAAAAATAACAGCCCACCAGAGGCTGTTTTGAGCAGAGTCAGGAAGGTCTTGGGTTCGATCCTTCTCTTCGCTTGTATTCTGTGCGTTTGTATTTTCCCAGAGCGTTCTGGTTTTCTGTCCTTTGTCCAAAGACGTGCAGGTCATTGAGGGTGTGAATTTTCCCCAACATGTCAATACTGTAGGTGTGAGTGAGAATCTGTTTATCTAGACCTGCCACAGACAACACTTTAGCCTGATGCATGCTGGGATAGACTCCATCCCCCCTGGTGACCGTCGATGGGTGTTTGGATGGTGCATAGTTTTCTTATTTCTGCTGTTGGAGCAGCATTTGGCAAATGTGGACAGTTTGATAGGTGCACTTTTGTATTACATTAGTAAGTTTGAAGTCCAGTGTCTCTACTTTCAGTCTCTGACTTGAAGATGTATAAATGAGGGTTTACCAGCTGTATTCTGCACACATATTTACTTGACACAGTTATTTTGTTCTATTTCTACAAAACAAACTTGTTTGTGCAGAGATGCTCCATAAATAACGGAGTCTTGAACCGACTTGACACTGTTGTCACTCCACTGAAAATTCATTCTCTACAATGTTTGTGCATGTTAATGTGAACCAAAAATGTCTCTTACATAAAAGCTCACCTAATACAAACTTTGCTTCAAAACATAATACTATCCCTAGGACTGTCAACACTGTTTATACTATAATACTATAAAATAAGAGTTGAATTTAATTTTAATTCAGTGGCAGCACTTCCTGATCAAAGATTTTTTTAAGCTGGTGGTTCAATAAAAAAACAGGCCTACTCGCACCATAAAAAGTTACTGGAAATACATTTTTAAATTGAACAACCTCCAAGAGGTGCAGGCACAAGGGTTATTGAGGAGAAGAATAGTACTTTTTAACACCCTTTCCAACCCTCCGTCATGAGAGAGTCTGTGCACGCCTGCAGGTGTTGGACGTAATGAAGGCTTTAACAACTCAACTAAGCGTGTCTTTCCTTTTTGATATTTATAATCCCTTTAGAGTTACTCCGACAAACCCCCGGGCTATCCACCTGGCAAGAAAGACTGAATCGATGATGAACATGTGCTTTAGAGTTATTATGTGTACCATGCTGGCATTGGGAAAATATCTATCAGGAGCGATAAATAAGTGATTTTTTTTCCCCCCAAAAGAGAGGCAGTTCTATTGATGCACAATTCATAAGAACATAATCACCTCAGTGTAACTGGATATCCACGGTGTTCGCCTCACCTGGTCTGAGCCACAGTGGCTGCATGTGTTCAGTGTGCAGCCCCTCCCTCCACAGGTTGATAATAGGCAGGCAGAGCAGGAAACAGGTGCAGGTGCAGACTTGTTTGCAGCCCTTGAATGGTCTTTATGTGTGCTGACCCAACCCAGACCTGAGTGGAGAACAGGTGACCCATTAAATAATTCCTCACTGTGGATGCTGGCTTTCTGTCTGTTTCATCCTAACCTGTTACGTGGAGTTGTTATGTAAAATGTGGAGAGACTGAGGCTGTGGCATGCCTGACCTGTAAAAGTTGTAGAAGGACAGAGCAGCTGTAAAAGGTTGAAAGCTTGAATCCATGTAGTTCTAACGTAGCACGTAGCATTCAAGATATCTGTAAATGTTTAAACAGGCCTCTGTGTAGTATCTTAATGTTGCTTTTCCTCTGAGCATCGACAGAAAACTGTTCAGTGAAATGCTCTTCTGTGGCACCTTCATACACACTGATATTTTTATCATTGAAGTTGTTAAGTGTGTTACGCAACGATCCCCTGTATCTATCCAGCATCTGTTCCCACGGTGCGCTGTGCGTTTGTCCACTTGTTGCATGAGCGTGCTTTTCAAGGAATTAACCTTCAGCGGGTTTGTGCTAACATTAGAGCCTGATATCTATCAATTATTCATCTTGTTCTGGTCTGCCTGTGCAAATCTAAATGTGTCTCACCATGGAAACAGGCTTCTGTCTCCGCCGGAGGGTGTTGGTTTCAGCGGCCGTGCCGACTCCAACCTTGTTCTCAGTCCAGACAGTCCTGCTCTGCTCCACATTCTGATACAAATCATCAGTGAAACAAAGCAGCAGCAGTGTCACAGTTTGTAGCAGTTTATTTTTAACTTCAGTCAACTTGTCATTGCTTCAGTTTGTTTTCAGACTTTTCTATTGTAGTAATACTATTTGACTTATTTATTAGTAGCATTAGCATTAGTAGCTTATTTATCAGTAGGTTTCCACATTGGTCCATTGATTTGCTCATGTTGATTTTTGAACGTCAGTGTTTTTGGATGTAGAGAGTTCAGTTGCAATAAAGTTGTAGTTGTATGTTCACTTCCTTACATCTGTTGGCTTTATTGTGATAAACTTGCATGTCACTGTAATTGAATACCCATCATACATTCTAATCTGCAAAATCTTGTTCATACAGGTCAAACAATGAACAATTTTACACAAAAGCTAGACAGTTCTCTCTGAGTTGAGAGTTTTAGTTGTTTATTCTTGGGTATGTTTGGTCATGGTAAGACATATCCTAATAATGCAGAATAGGTCATTAGACTGAGATAGTTATATCAGGTCCAGTTCTATCACCGAATGGCCAACTATTAAAGATAAAGAGATTATAGTTATACTTGTCAGTGTGTTTTTATTGAACACTAGAGGGTGCACTATCACTATGACATCCTTCGCCAGTTTATAACATTTCTTGGCAGTACAGTGGACCTCTGTCTCAGGTACTTAACATCTTTTAATTTTCAGGTTTCTAATTTTGTAATATTTTTAATGTTGTGAATTCATGAAAAATACTCCACATGAATATGCAGAGGAATAAACAGTAAATGGCACAAGATGCTGTACCTAATTGAGTCCTGAGTGAGGGGACAGCCTTCTCACATAAAAGAAAAGGTTAAAAACAATGCAAACCTTAAAAGACATAAAGTTGAACACTCTAAACATGCACATTTAGATGCCTGAATAACTGAGCATGCTCCTTTGTAACTGGAGTGGAGTGAGCGTAGGCAGGTGTGACTCAAGATTAAATGTCAGTCAGATTTGTTTGTGTTTTTTACTGGTTCTACATATGTGGATGTTATCAATGATTTTGATTGTTCCCCACTGTTGGTCTGCTGACAGAACCCCAAACAGAGGGCACGCTTTAGATGTTATGAAGACATCTATTTGCTTAGCTTGTTATTTACTATGACAACATTATGATTCTTGTCCTGCAGGACGTTTTTATGTAGGTCACGACTGGGCTCAGTGGTAATTGTAATTCAGACTCCATTACGCTGCAGGACTGGTAGAAACACTAAGAATGTTTTGACAGTTTTCTCAAGTGTGCTGCTGCAGAAGCATTCCACTGAAACTGTTTTCTTTAGGCTACCTTCTTCTTTGACAGGTGGATGAAAAGTGAAGTCACCGGTGGACTCGTTAGATTGAAGAAAAACTTGTTGCCAGGGGCTCCCTATTGTGCAGCTATTCTCTTTGACATAGTTTAGCTGTGTATGCTCCGTGACTCATGAAGTTAGCTGTGTTTGACATTTTAATTTTGGCCACATTGTTCTTTGCTGCAACACAAGTCCTTGAAAAAACATTTTAACGACATGAAAAAAGAGTGTATAGGCTGGTTGTTCCATGTTATAAGTGTGGTTTCTTCCTAAAACAGAAAACGCCTTCACTTCATGTACATACACAGGGTGTTTGTATTGCTGATGTAGGTCAGACTCGGAAAAACTGGTTCATGTGGTAGGTGTGTCCACTAAGTGTTCACTTCAGTGGTTGAAAAAGACTGAATAGAGCATAAGCTGCAAGCTGTGTGTATGCTTCTATGGATTTTACTTATTACTTGATGGTTTCGCACCTTTCGCTAATTTCCTCAGTGACACGAGCCATAAACGCCACGGAATAATACAGTGGGATAACAACACGGCCCTCTGCACAGACGCGTGGATATAGAGGAAAGTGCTGGGAATGTGCAGGTGTTATGTACTGAACGGATGGAACCAGTGAGGACTTTCAGCAGTGCATGAGGAGGATGTCTGTTAAACATCTCTGAATGCGAAAAGGAGTTATTGTGCTGCTTTTAAACATTCTCATTCGAGCTGGTAATGAGTACACAATTATTTAAGAAATTAGTTTGCGTCTCATTAAGGCTGCCAGAGGCGAGACATGTCTATTACGACTTTGATGTGTAGACTCCAAGACAAATACAGGATATTTATTCAGGAATGCCTCACAGGCACACAGTAGGCGGAGATGTTGTAGCTGTCAGATCGGCCTCTCTTTCCCTCTTCCTCCCTCTTTAGTTATGACTTTGCCCCTCTCTTCTCTGCCTCTTGCCGTTTCGCTGAAAAGAGGAGGGGCAGTCTAAGTAATCCAATACCTGCCCAATTCATGAATGTTACTGTAACTTGCTGAACTGCTCTGACAAGTGCAGGGGTTAAAACACATTAGCAGACCGAAGCTGACAGCTCTGGCTGCATCTCAGCCCAGCAGAAATCTGCTGTCCGACCAGGAGAGAGAACTAAGCTTGTAAGGAAGGAAAAGGAAGAGGAACATTAAACACTACACAGAAAAAGAAGGGAAAATCTGGCACAGCTTCAAATGACTCCTTTGGAAGAATGATAGAAGTAGCTGTGGGCTCCCAGCCATCCGACATGTCTTTAGAGGAGAGTGCTGCAAGAGACGTAGCTGAGAGTGAGACGGATTGTTCTGGGGGACTGGATGAGGTTGTCCTGGGGCGCATTGCCAGCTTACCTCTGGATCCATTCCCACCCAGGGACTTCAGAGGGAAGTTTAAAAAGATGCGCCACAAGAAGAGGCCCACTATTCTCGAAAGTAGGTACTGCTTTGACTCCTGGTAATCTCCCCATGAATTTAAATCTGGGAGAAATTAGATTTGTTTTTTTTAAACTGTGGTGCATTTCAGCTAGTACTACTACCATGACTTTGTGAAATGCCTCACCTCCACATTGTATTTGTCATAGTTATCTTGGAATCTGATGGCTTATTGATAATGGAGTCAGACAAGATATCAAGTGATATCAAGTTCTGATATTATGTAGTTGGGCTCAAAGCAATTTAGCTTTGTACAAATGAATATTTGAATTGTATTGACTTCAAATACAAAAAAAACTGAATTTGTGTGCAAAAAGGGAAGAAGAACTTGGGGCGCCAGGGGCAGAGAGTAAGAGTAAAAGGGAGTCAAGTGTTTGAGCCTGATAACCACAAAGATGGCTGAACTGGACAGACATACCTCACATTCCTAACCTTCATCAGAGCCTGATAATGCTTTTAATAAGTGCTTAATGTGTCAGGCCTCCGACCACCTAAAGCCTCATTAAGGAAAAATGTTTACAATCATTTTTGTAATCAGCAATGCATTTCTGATTTATTCATCTTGTACACAAGTTGTTTTGAGGCACGACTGTTGGTGAAGCCACTAAACAGAAATGCAAACGTGGTAATTATGAGAGAGTATTCCTGAGGTGGTTTCCTTCTTCAGAAGTGACACTGATCCTATCCAGTGAGCCAGCAAACTGTCAGTGCTTTACGTCTAAATGCTTGGCAACACTGACAAGTTTAAGATATTGCAGCTAAGGTGTTATGCCTTAAACCCAGTATTTACATTTCATCAGAGTGGTATAATGTTTGATATTTTCATGACTTCCACTCCTGGCTGTTATGATGTGGTGTGATACAAACATTGAGTTGTCTTCTCTGGCGTGTTCGTTACATATTCCTCTGATGTGCTTTGACAGTTTAGTTATCTGTAAAGGCGTAGTCTGATTTAAGGCTTTCTAGTACAGTCACCTCCTATCTCTCTGAGAGACAGGTCCATTAGACAAGTTATTACTGCTTCTCCAATAACAAGAAGTTTAGCCTGTCAGGACAGGAGAGACCTGTAAACCTCATACTGTAACTGCACCGTTATTAGTGGTATTTTTGTAAAGAGGAGGAAGAGTCAGTGCCTCATATAAACAATGTTTTACTACTGTGTCTATTCAGTGTGAGTTTATAGAGTCGACACAAACAAAGTTTGTCCTAGGACTAAAAGTAAACATAGTTTCAGCTGCGCAGTGCTGTTGTGACTTTGTGACACTTCATTTTCATATTCCAGCATCATAAGATCATTGTGTGTGTGTGTGTGTTTTGTGCTTCCTTTTTCTCTAGTCTGAGATGTCTCCACCAGTCCGCCTCTATTTTGACTTTTTCCTGTTTAGCAGCCTTGTTGAAAAAATTGTACAATTATTCAACTAGGGAATTACATAACCATTTTGCCCTTCAGAGGGCCTCTTACTGGACAAGTGAGGGAAGTAAACTGTGTTTGTTTTTTTTTTAGATTCCATTTGGGATGATCTCTGTTTTGAGTAATGAAGTGTGTGTTTGTTGTGATCTTAATAGGTTAATGATTGCCCATAATTAGTCAACTGTGCTCTGCTTTGACCGATGCATTCGTTGCTGTTGTTGGGTGACATACGGTGCATAGAAACAGGTCAAACATTCTCAACTTTTCATTCTTTGAACAGGCACGTTCAGTGTACTTGTGATTCACGGAGAGATGTGACCGAGCTATCCAAGTTGGTGGTGTATAACGCAGTGCCGTAAAGTGTTACACACTTCTCCCATTAGATTGAACTCACTGGACCCAAATTAGATGGAAGTGAAAGAACAGGGTTTAGGGTGTGGAGTGCAAACAAATGATGCGCCATTTTTTGTATTACAAGTCAGTCTACCATCAAATGACACATGACACAATGTATTGTGCTTAGCCTGACTATTTAGTGGTGCCTTAAGGGTGAGGAGATAGTGACAAAGATACAACATCTACATATTTATTTCATTATTAACAAGAATATTTAGGCAGAAACAGAAAAAACAATGTTCTTCAGGGACCTGTTTAGCTTTGTTAGCTTGGATGTTAAAAGGAGCTACAGATGAATAATACATCAGTGTAATAGAAGGTAAATATGGATTTGTGTGGGTAGTAGTAATATAAGTGTGAGAGTTTTACCAAATATAGTATCACCATGTGAATTGTGGTAGTGGCAGCACTGAGAGCTTATGTTAGCAGTTTAATAGTTACAATATCAGTGACAACCTCAAAGAGAGCCTTTTCAGTGTCCGTATACTGTCCCACTCATGTTGTTTGTTCTTCAGTTTGTGCTTCTATACATTATTCAACTCCAATTGTTACATTGTTACAGCATTTTTCTGTCGAAAAGAACAAAGATATGTTTGATTTCAACCCAGTCAGTGTAATCCTCACTTGCAGTTGTTCGTCTTTAATGCAGATTTAGATGCAACGGCTTTATTAGCATAACCAGCAGAACTGCTCTGCAAAGTGTGCACATTAACACCACTCATGTTCTTCACGTGTTTAAAATAAGAAAGCGCTCTGACTCCATTCCCTGCAGTGTTAATCGGTTATGGAGCGAATAAATGATGACACAAGGCACAAGAGGAGTTTTGCAGAAGGTGCTTTATTCAGCGGTGCCATGATGAAAACATAGTCACTGCTTTGGGAAGGAGGGCAGGATTATACACAGACACACTCTATGCTACGTTGCAGTGCACAAAAAACAAAACATGTCAGGAGCCGCCAGGCCATTGTGCCTTGGGTATAATCAGGACACCTCAATGAGCCACTCAAATGTGTTTTTACCAAACAGTGCAACCGGTGACGGCTTCTCCATCACAGTGTATTATGTAATGAAGGTCAAGTGGCTGTCGCTTGATGGACAGACAGAATTCTGATAGGATTATACTAAGAGCGCTGAGAGGCAGCAGAGGAAGGGGGATTGGAGGATGTGTTTTATAGTCCATATGCTTGACGACATGCATCTGCTTTTTACAGAGCTAAATGTTGTGAATATTGGATTTAGTTGTTACATGTCCTGGATAAGCAGCAGGGAAGTTTTATTTTCCTTTAACTGCAGTCAGAAGATTAAGATTAATGTAAAGGCATGCATAAGAAGAGGGAATCCTACTGCTTTGCCTACACATAGATCAAGTTCTGCGATTTAAGGGTTTTAGGCCTAAATTATATATTTATTTTATGTTATGCAAACAGCAGTCAGGGGTAAGCTGATGCATGATTTCAGACATAATAAATGATAATAATAGCGATGAAACTGTTCCACAAGTCATTTGTTTATCGTAATATTAAATTAGATGAGTTCGGACTGTTTTTCAGCCAATATAATCAAGCTGAATATGTCATTTTGGGCTCTGGGAACTTGTTACTGACCTTAGACCTAGATAAACTGATTAGATAAAATAATGTGTAGATTATGGAAAATAATATTAAATATGGAAAACAAAATTATAATTTGCCTCCATGTGTGGAAAAACTAGAGGAATGCACAACACTTGACAAACTTCTTACTAGACAACTGTTTAAAGTTGGTGTAGTTAAGCAGTAAAAGGGTTAAAAGCCAACAGTCAGCCCCTGCTGCCAGGCAGATCCCTTGTGTGCAGTTAATCCTGTCTGCTTGCTGATCACTTTAATGTCTTCTTCTTTCCACTGCTCTCCTAGATGTCCCCTCTAATGTGTCATACTTCCCGCGTTCTTCATCCTCTCTGTCAATGGTGGCGGACTTTCAGATGCTCTCAGTCACGCTGAACGACGCACAAGCCCGACGCTGTCATCATTATCAGGCCCTGCACGCAGACAAACAGTAGTTATTATTAACTGCGCTCTGCTAAGAGGATTGCTTCCTGCACTCTCAGCCTCCGTGCAGTTATTTAAAGGGAGCTTGCATTGCCGCCCACTGCCTGCCACAGCTTTAGAGAGAGAGAGAGAGATAGAGAGAGAGAGAGAGAGAGAGCGAGCGAGAGACAGAGAGAGAGAGAGAGAGAGAGAGAGCGGGAGATGTTGAGAGAGTGTGAAGGGAGGGAGCTAGAGAGAGGACTGATAGCCAAGGACAGGACACAAGAGGAGGGGTAAAGCAGAGACGGTGTATTTTCTCAGGGTCTCGTCAGCACAGCATTGTGTGCGTCACGGAGAGGTGACAGCAGGCACTACCTGCTGGTCCCAGCTCACTTGCTGCTGCTGCTACTGGAGGGAAACACAACTAGAGGGGGGAAACTCAACAGGAGGCTGCAGCCATGGCCAGCCAGCAGGACTCAGGTTTCTTTGAAATCAGCATCAAATCCTTGCTGAAATCGTGGAGCGGCAGTGAGTAGCACTTTGTCTTTTGTTGTTGTTGTGTTTTGTTGTTGTTGTTGTGTCAGCTGACAGGTCTGACTGACTGACTGACTGAGGTCACAGCTCTACTAGGAGCCCGACTATGTAGCCTCTTGGTCCCATAGTGGTCTATGACAGGATGATGAGCTGTTGCTTGTTGCAAGGTTGCATGTTGATTTTATTGTTTAGCGCTCCAGTCGCTGCAAACTAGGGAGCATCATACTTTTTAGCAACACTTGTTTCACTTGTCTAATAGCAAGAGCAAGCATAAGTCCAAATGTCTTGCAAGAAGTCTTGGCTAAGAAGAAGTTGCGTATTAAACACAGGCACACAGTGCTGCAGAACGGTACAATTCTACTCAGATTAACCTGCATACTATAAGTTCTGCTGATGGTGATTCAGCATTTCATTTCTGCTGCTTCATTTTAAATTCTAGTCTTATTTAGCTTTAGTCTGTGAGTCTCTCACAGAGTCTAAATGGCTCTTATTAAGTGCGAGGACACAGTAATAGGATTAGTGGAGGTTCAGCACGGTTGCATATTCTGTCCAGAGCTCACAGCTCCACAGCCTTCCATCAGGCCCATGTGGCTGGAATAGGATGCCTTTCTGCATATGATCATGGCATGATTCTGTTTTATGTAAGATATGAGAGGTGGATTACACTGATGGACTCCAGATAACTGGAATGAATAGGCAGTAGCCAAACCAGGAAATAGCACCTTAGCCAAGGAAACACTTAGCTAAAGCTATATCTGACCTGCACCAATGCTTACATCTAAAGTGAACAGTGCCAGCAAGTCAGCTGCACCTCTCAGGCTGTGTGGTACCTTCCATATATCTGTTGAATCTCAGTGTAAAGAGATACCATAGAACATGCTGTCTCTGTCTACACACTCAACATTGAACCATCTCCTGATGATGTTGCATAATCCTCAGAGTGGGTCACTTTGCTGATTTAGGCACAAGCAGTCATTGTACTGTATCAGCAGTGACCCATGGCTATGCATTTAACATTTTCATTAAATATGTGATCTCCTAATCTCATCTCTCTGCTCCTATTGACACGAGCTGTTACATAATGAATCACAAGATGGCAACAGAGACAGTGCAGTTGATAAACACTAATCTAAAAACACTAGGATTCCAGACATATTGGCTGCTGACATGGAAATTGAGGAATATCGATTAATCTCTCTGAATATCTGAACTGATTGGGTTTGAATAAGTGCTTGAAACCAAAAGTATGTGTTTCTCTGCGGTCTGTCAGATACTGTTTGCGCTATGACTACAACGTAAACAAAGTCAAGGTCCTTTAAACACTGGTCTCTCATAAGTCAGTGCATCCAGCTCGAATAAAACAGTGACAATCAGCAGCACAGAGTTGGCATTGTGCAGCAGCAGTGTCAGGTCTGGTGTTCAAATTGCCTGAAGGCCGGTCCACCATCAGCCAATCAGAGCAGCTGCAGGAGCTGCAGTGAGCTGAGCACATGTTGTTGTTAAATTCTCTTATTTTCTGTTGTGAAATGCTTTCATGCTCATTTCTGTTTAGATTAGTAGTTTTCATGTTTTTGAACAAGTCTTCCATGTTAAAGCTTTGTGCAACTCACTGTGCAGTGTAGTACTTACAGTATGCTCTATTTTTGATGATCTGAAAATAGTGTTTCAATAGTGCATAAAATTGCAGAAGTTATACATAGTTAGATGCCTTCCATTTAGCCAAAACAGACAGATGTGGGCATTTTAGGCCATTTTAACAGGGACTTATATAAATGGTCTGAAATGATCTGTCACAGCAGGCAGCAATTTCCAGCGCAATGTCAGCTTGCTAAAACAAGTCTGATGGTCAATAGTTTGAGACCGACATTTTAATCTGCTTTTCACTGAGGTCTGTAATCACTTTCTCACTCTCTCCACTCTCCCCAGTTTTTTTTTGAGACAGTCAAACTGTGAACTTCTGATAATGCAATAGCGTTAGGATGTTGTTGCTCCATTGGCTCCAGCTGTTGCCTTCTTTTTTGATAAATATTTCAGGAAAAATAGTTAATCTTCAACTCCAAAAGCACTCCAGGAGATTTGCAGCAATTATTGTGGAAATGTTACCGTTCGTTTTTTTAGTTATCCATTAAATTCTTTTTTATTAAACCAAGTCTTACATTAAATATAAGCTACAGAGACGTATACCGTTTCATTTTTAATATGGAAACATAGCCATTGTGGCACATCTGGCTGTTAAAGACTTTGACTTAAAAAAAACTTTATGATCCAAACCAGCCGACAAGATTTTCCTGAATATTACGGTACATGACGCAAACTTTTTATTAACACCCACCTTTGGTGGAGCACCTAAGAACAGTGTCCCTTTATTCTCAGCTGGGAAGTACAATATACTGTATGGTGGAGGAGAGGATTAGATAGTTTTGCTGTTTCAAAGCCTGTATCGCCCACTACTCTCTCACAGAAATGCCGAGTCAATGTTTCTCACAGCAGCTGGACCAAAGGTCTATGTTGACATTGGAATTTCTGGTCCAGTTAAGGAGGTCAGTGGTATCTAAATATCCACCCACTCAGTTCACAAACGGCTGCTAAAGTGGTTGTTTACTCAGAGGAATAGTCTCTGTGGATGCATATAGCGAACTGCATTCTTTGTGCGTGTGTGTGTGTGTGTGCAAGAGAGATACTTGTTAGCCTGTTTGCATTGTCCACCAGTGAGCACACCACCAAGCTCAGGGTGTTTCCAGCATGGCGATGATGTAATGCACACTGTGCCCGAGCTCCTTGTTTGCAGAGTCACATGTTGCGTCTGAGTCTTCGTACAGCGCCCAGAGCAACAGAAAGAGCTTGATATGCACACTGGTTAGCTCTTTCACTTCCCATCTCCACTTTCAGTCATTGTCATGGGATAATTTACATGCTATGATATGTCTATTCCTCGGACATTACCAAAAAAATTGTTTTACTGATTTGCCTTAATGATTATAGTGCTTTAAATGTCTTTTATTCTTTAAAAAAGTGAAGTGTGCCAAAGCCAAGAATGGTGTTTACACTCTGGTGGTCTGTACCTCGTGCTTTAGGATCACAGAGGTGGAGGAAAGGGGAGGGCTGCTCCGTCAGTATAGTGTGTACCCAAGGATAAATATAGTCACACAACTATGCCACCATAGCATGTTGGACCTCATCACTGTGCTGTGCCTCAGCTAAAAATTCCTGTCTGACCTTCACTCTTGGAAGGCACCGGTTGGTCACAAGGCTAGAGGAAGCCATTGCAGAGGCAGCTCAAAGAGAGAGAGAAAGAGAAAGAGAGAGAGAGAGAGTGAGATCTAGAGATTGCGTGATCTCCCGTACCAAACACTACTCCCACTTTTTAAAACACACCCGCCGTTGGCTCTGTGCGCCATGGAAACTATGCCCAGCAGGACAGAGCCAGCTGACACACAAGACATGGACGTTGGTGGATTTTAGTTGCAAGCGCTTGTCTTGACTCAGGACAACCCTGGATACCATACCCTCCTTCCCCACTATGGACGGCACGGCTGTGTGCTGGAGTAAGGCCAGCGTCATCAGCTTCATCAAGGGCCTGGGTAGGTGCTGAGTTTCCACGAGTGAGGGAAGCATGTTCTGAAAGCCACATGAGATCGTCACACACGCCGGGCATTCCTTTCACACATATCCAAACGCTTCAAGTCCTGAAATGTTCTAGAGAAGAAGACCTGCTTACTGGTGTCACAGCGTTTCTCCAAAGTCTCATGTGTAGCTTTGTCGGAGCTGCATACTCAAAATATAAAAAATGCTGATTGGAACTTTGCTCAGCTCTTTTTTTTTTTCTGCTCTGCACAACATGATGTGTAGAATCTCAGCTCCACACATTATTATGTATTTGTTTGCAGTGTCCTTCAACCACCTGTAAAGGGATAATAGTATTTAGTGAAGCAGTTTAGGCAATTCATTAGAGCTGTTGTTTTCCTCTCAACCTTTTGATGTGCAAGAAAATTGATGTTTCTGCTTTTGATGCAATTTTGTTTTTTGGCAGTCTAGAGAAGTCATTAAATTAAATTACCTGTTATCTGTGTAATGCATGCTGAAGGTTTTATCTTGTCACACAACTTGAATTCTCAAACATAAATTACTTAACTTTCAAGGCTCATCAGTCTGCCTGTGTTGCACTTAAGCATGATGGTCAACAGGTCTACAGTATGCTTGCTGATTCTATGCTGATTAAGACCAAAAGCTAAAGACCCCTTCGATATGTATGTCTAAATAAATACCTTCTTTTAAAACATGCTTCAGATTTCTTCACATTTGTGGTACAAGTGTTACAGCCTCTAGAGTGGCCGCCTCAGGCTAATTATGTAATTTTTTTTTTTTTTATGTATGTATTTTTATCTCGTGTTCATGCAGCCATTCAGCATTTCACATTCACATCTCAATATGGTGTGAATGTATCTCAACACTGTGTTTTGTTTTAGTAAAATCAAACCAAACCAATTTTTGTAACAGGGATTTTAAAGTGGTTGCCAATTTTGATCCATAATTCAACATAAAACTCATGCTGACCACAAAGTCTCCGGTTTGATAGGTGATGTTGACAGATATAATGTGTTCCTGACACAGTCCAGGCTGTACTTTGCTGCTGCTGATGTGATTTCTGTCCAGTCATATTTATTTATTACATGCACTCACACACACACACACTGTTACACACTCAGAACGCAGTAGCTGAAGAATATGTGTTTCTCATTGTGAGGCAGTAAGTCTATTCTGTCCGTCCCAAAAACTCTGTCAATACTTTACATATCAGATTTATAGCAGTTTGTGAGGTGGAGGTGTTGTTAGGGGTTATTTGAGGCTAAATAAAAATTTCACAGCTCTAATGAGATGTTTGTATGCAGTTCTTTACTATATTTAGCACTTTTTGTGTCTGGAAGCAGCAGGGTGTAACACCGGGGTAAATTTTAACTTGTGTGTTAGTTTGTAAGGTTTTATGGCCTAAGCCAGGCCACCCGTAACTAACCATGGGACACATCACAACACTGGCTGGAGGATGGTCACATGCACAAGATTTTTGCTTCCCTCAAAGGGCAATGACATCTTTGGTACGAAATGAAAACACCAGCTGCTGGCCATGGTGTTTTAATTTCCATATGCGCTCTGTTCACTGTAGCAGGAGGAAAGAAAGATCAGACTCGGGGCAAGCCAGTGCCCTTTGGACAGTCTCCCTGAGGAATGTTCAACATGTTGGGAACTTTATGTCCATGTTTGGAAACTTCTCAGTAATACTCGGTGATCTCTTTGTAAACAGATCTGTGGCTAGTCCTGTCCCACTCATTTGTTCTTGAATTGGCAATGTTTGACCTGACAAAATTGGTTTCACATCCCATGTTTTTTGTGTCATTTCCGTAGCGTCGCCCGTGGGGAACGGATACAATAAACCCCCCGTCCCTCCAGTCTGCTGTCCTCAGGGAGAGAAGGGTCCTCCGGCCATGATGCCCATCAGCATTGACCCGGAGAGCAAGCCGGGCGAGTACGTCCTCAAGAGCCTGTTCGCCAACTTCACTACCGTGTCAGAGCGCAAGATCCGCATCATCATGGCTGAGCCGCTGGTGAGTCAGCAGAGAGCGACAGACTGAAGGGCTGCTGACCTTTGTGGTCTGTGGTTGTTGCTCGGATTCTCTTTTAAAGCAGGATGTATGTTTGTGCTGCTTTTACCAATTTTGGTTTTATCAGGGGGAAGTGAGGTCATGACACTGGTGCTCTGTAACAGGCATTGCTCCTGTAAATCATTAATACGAAGCCAACAACTCATCAAAGGTTGCACACCCGGCAGCTGTGTACAGTTTAACCAAAGTTTGATTAAAGTTATTATAGATTGGTCCATTTCAATAATTTTTAAGGCTGGTGGAACTGTACTAGATAATACAGTAAGAAAAGTGTAAAATCCCCCAAATAAACAGAATTGTCTGTAGGAGATTTCCTTTTTCTTGTTTGCTGCCTTCCTAATCATCTTGTAACCCCTTGTGGGTGTCCTGACCCCCAGGTTGTGAGGCACTATCAGAAGGTCAGACAGGAAGCCTGACCGACAGGCCCATAATAGCCACTTTGACAGTGATATATTACAAACAGTATTTAGAGTACAATAAGTATTGAGACCCATTGCTTTAGTAAAACTACGAATACAACAAGACAACAAAAAATACTCCAGGGCAAGTCAAAGTTATCAAAATCCTACTAAAAGTACAGGAAGTATATTTATACAATGTACATAAATTAGATTGTTACTATGATGCATCAATCTGCACATAGCTTTTTACTTCTAGTTTTAACTAATATATGTACAGGGCTAAAGTTTAGTCCAGTGGTTCCCTTGGTTGTAGTGAAGTAAAAAGTACTGTATGGAAATATTTAAAGTACCTTGAAGTCGTATTTATGCGCAGTACTTGTGCAAATGTACTTGGTTGCTTTCCACCAGTGCTGGCAAACAGAACAACGGTTGTTAAAAGTTGTTATCACCTGATTTATGATAAATGTATAATGTGTTGATATTTGAGCAGGCGGCCTGAGTCCTGCTAATAAAGCCCTTAACAGTTTAAACTTCACTGTCAAGGCCTTGGGCATGCTGCTGAGCCTCATACATACAAAAGTGGAGACGTTAACTATCTGTTCGATGTATATGTTTAATTGCTGTCAGCTGAAGTCCTGGTAGTTTTGTCTGCTGTAGCAACTCGGCACAAAGAAGCAGCCTGGGGACAAAATGTGGAATTTTTACAGGCTTCAACTGAGTTTAGCACACAAAATGTACTTCTGTAACAAACACAGGAGGAGAAGTCATAGTCATGTCCTCTTTAATGCTACAGGACTTACAGATATATTCTGTATACATGGATTAATATGAACTTCGCTTGGCTCTTCAGCATAGTAAACTCATACTGCATTGTTACTTTACAGGAGGGCAACAACTAGCAGTTATTTTCAATTATCAATGAATCGATTGTTTAGAATGTGAAATGTCACAACTTTGCAGTGCCGAAGGCGGCATCTTCAGATGTCTAGTTTTGTTTGACCAAGTGTCCCAAACCCCTGATATTCAGTTTAATTATAAAAGCAAAAACAAATCTTCTCATTTAGGGGAACTGTAAGTCTGATGTAAGCTTTGAATTAGAACATATTCTCATATTGTTAAGCTGGAATTAGAAAAGTTACAATTAAAGCTTAAGTGATTAATAGAATAGTGGATTGACAGAAAATGAATGGGAACTATTTTGATCAAGTGGGTTTGGTAGGTTCACATTTCCTTTGTTTTGACCAGTATTTTGTGTTTTCTATCTGTTGTTTTTTCCCCTTGTCTTTATATTGTGACTAATGGCCATTACTAATGAAGATTTCTGGAAAATGAAATGACGATAAAAGCTGGCAATAAAATCTTTGAGAGACCTTTTGTCCAGTGAAGGTTGAAGCCGGTCTGTTAGGCCAGCGACAGCTGTCATAAATAATTCTGTTGAGAGACAGTCAGGCAGACGGGGAAGAGCCAGTGTGTGTTAATGTAGGCACCACTCACTACCTGCTCCCAGAACCACGCGAGCATCTGTTACTGGAAGTCAACTGAAATGATCACCTGATCCAAATTACCAAGAAAAACCTCAAACTCCAACTAAGAAACACTCAACAGTAACCACCATACCTGTAGCTTTATGTCCTCAGGTACTGTAGCATTGTTTACCACAAATAGTTTTGCTTTGCCGCGCCCCAGCTGAAGGGAATCCAACTGTATGCTATTTATATTAATTTTATGTAGGTTGCACAGGTCTGATATGCTGTTAGTTTACTTGGGGCTGCTATGGAGAGGCAGTCTCCGTTTTTAGGGGCTGTGATTTATAGGAAGCTGTTAGTCATGGGCCTTGGTCTACAGGGAAGTGTTAATTACCACAGGGAAAGTGTGCAACCCCTCGTTTCAGTGTAACTCCCTCTAGAGAGCTGCAGAGAGGACGTGTGTCTCTTTGTTTTTGCTCTCAGTAGAGAACAGGTAATAGTGTCATTTGCTTTAGCCCGGCTTTGTAGTTATTGGCATACAGTTGTCGCTCCAGCTTATCCTCATCATTCACGTGGATTTGTTTAACTGATTCCATCATGTTCAATTAACTGTCATTAGTATTAATTATTAAAATATGGAAAAAATGAAAGTCTCTATTGAGAGGGTATATTAAGAACAGATGTATGAAGAAAATTAATTAAGTAAAAAAATGCTGTAAATCTGTGAGAGGATGCAAACAGTGCTGCTTTGTCAGTCTACCATACAAAGGGCAGTAAAATGCTTTAAAGGCATCGACTTTTCTGTCAGTCTGTCACAGACGGATCCTCAGCCACAAGCGTTTGTCCAAAAGCTAAAAGCTTCATCAGAGCGTACGGCTTAGCTGGCATTTCAGCCGCAACAGAGAGCAAGATTTTACCATCAGCCCACGCAATGTCACTGTCAATGTCAGACAAATCAGGCTATTTTGGATTAATCATCAAGTAAGCGAGGTGCTGTGATTTGGTG
This sequence comes from Pempheris klunzingeri, assembly GCF_042242105.1. Classification (NCBI taxonomy): domain Eukaryota; kingdom Metazoa; phylum Chordata; class Actinopteri; order Acropomatiformes; family Pempheridae; genus Pempheris; species Pempheris klunzingeri. The sequence continues at coordinate 7,355,571 of NC_092015.1, read as the reverse complement.
TCTGGCTAACGAGGCAGCAGAGGGACATATCTGGCAGAGCAGAGTAGCAAAAAGGTCAAAGACAGCAAATTGTTTGATTTGTGAAAGAGTGAATTAAGTGGTAATTCAGGGTTAAGTGTGGCTATAAACATATTCTGTACTGTTACTGTGTGTGTGTTTAAATTTGTTCACTTTGTTTTTATTAGTTTTCATACATTTTAAGACTGTGACACAGACCTTCATTAGTGGCAGAATATGAGTAAATCTTTTGGAAATATATTGAAAATATCCGGACTTTGGTAATTGTCGTTTCTATGATGTACCTTATGGTACATGGTCCATTTTTTAGTGATATACTGAAGATTTACTATAAAACATTGATCATTTCAAGCATGTTTAGCTCTTCAATTGGGCAAACAAAGGGTTGCTTCATTGAACCAGATATATATTAGAAATACATTAAGGCACCTGTGGTCCAAAAAAACTGAATCAAATAAACTTGTTCAGTCTTCATTTACTAACAAATACAATGTGCTACTATGAAATGATATACAGGACTTTACAGCAGGAGAAGACTGTATTCAACCCAAATCTCTCATGAAGGCTTTTATCTCAGATGATAGAAGACTGTAATAATGGGAGCTGTCATGAATGTCCCCTCTCTTATATCTGACCCTGCCTGCTCCTGCCTGGCATCAGACTGATTGATAGCTCCCTCATTAGCTGGGCTGTAATGACTCCCTGTTCAAAAATACTCTGCACACTCTTCCGACAGGGCAGATTGAGTTATGAGCTCTAGACCAAACTTCACAAAACTTTGCCAGTTTAGATTTGTATAAATAAGAAAACCTACAAAAGTTGTGAAATGACTCCTTTTTTCTGTGTTTTCAGGAAAAGCCATTAACAAAGTCACTGCAGAGGGGAGAAGACCCTCAGTTTGACCAAGTAAGTGCTGTGACCTGCTGGTGATATTGATACTGATCAGTGTCACTGTTCATTGAACATACTGTACTCATTTTACCATTAGTTAAAATGAGTAGATAATGTTTTGTGGTAGTATTTTGAATCAGTACATGTAATACAACCTGCAAGTGATTATATAAATCACCAACATTTTACTGTTTTGCCTCTCCCTGTGAGCACCTAAGCCAGTCATAGATACTGCTCCAGTACGCTGCACTGTAACATGAAAGAGCTGATGGGTGAAAGCCCTGCTCACATCCCAAAAGGTCTTTCAGATGCAGTCAAGGGCAGGAGTGTTTACCTTGAGAGCTGGCACCAGCTCTGCGCTAGGTGTGTCCAGCAGGTCTGTGGCTCTGCAGAGAGGGCCCTTTCACAGCCACAGGGGTGTGTTTGTGCTGCTGCGTGAGGCCATTCAGCAGCCACACAGAGCCAGGATTCTTCTCTGGCCTCGTGCTGAATGAAGGGCTCGCTGTGTTCCCCGGCCCGACCAGACTCTCCTCCCTTCCTGTGTGCCCAGCCCATCCCACCCGTTCCTTCCTCTCCCTCTCCCTCCCCCAAGACTGAGGGAAGCTGCCCCATGGGCACCTTGTCTGTCTGCACAGTTCCAATGACGACCAGCTCACCCTTCAATCTCATCTCACTCCCTTAATTTAGCTTTGGACTTTATTTAAAATCTGCCTCATTTCGCCCTGCTCTTTTTTTATTATCCAAATATAGGAAATATGGTGAAATGTAGATTAATCCCATTGTGATTTTTTTGTTTAAATTGCTGTACAAATAAACAAAGGAAACACTGATTGCTATCTGTTACTTTGGTATGTTAACTGCCAAACACAAACATGCATTTGCACGATGTATGTCTCGTTCTTTCAGCTGATAAGCACCATGAGCTCCTTGGCTGAGTACTGTCTCCCCTCCATCCTGCGCACTTTGTTTGACTGGTACAAGCGACAAAATGGACTAGAGGAGGAGATGCACGAGTACCGGCCAAGAGCCAACACCAAGTCCAAAAAGTGAGAATCATTTAATTGACTTCTGCGTGCAACAATGTGCCACCTGTAGAAGAACTGTACAAAGTCATGTTTATTTTCTCTCAAACAGCGATGAGCAGCAGAGAGATTATCTACTTGAAAGGAGGGATTTGGCCATCGACTTCATCTTCTCTCTTGTACTTATAGAAGTTTTAAAACAGGTAACTTGTCTTAAGTCTTTTTTACACAACTCACATAGTTTACTTAAGTGTTTCTCATCATTGCTGTTGAGTTGCTGTTTAAGTTATCATGTTGTTTTTGAACATTCATTTGCATCCCGTTGTGTGTTCTGTCTCTTCACCAGATGCCGCTCCATCCGGTCCTGGACAGTTCGGTCAATGAAGTCATTAACTTAGCCTTTAAGCACTTTAGATACAGAGAGGGGTGAGCTCTTGTTTTTTTTCAGGCACTGTCACCTATTTATATATATATATTTTTTTTATCATTTTAAGTTTCTCAAAGGTTTGTTCATCTTTGTCTTATATTGTATTTCCCACAGGTATCATGGTCCTAACACTGGCAACATGCATACTGTAGCAGATCTCTATGCTGAAATCATCGGAGTGTTAGCCCAGTCCAAGTAAGTAGCAAAAACCCAACCGTGATTATGTAATTGAATGTTATTGTTCCTGTTTTCCATCAGTCCTCATTGGCTGATAATCTTCATTATCTGCTCTGTTGCGCTTTGGTGTCATGCCACATCACAGTGGTGTGTTGCCATTCCTAATGCCTTTCTGCAAAACATTCCCCGGTTCCAGAGACTGGAACATACTGTAGGGACGACACACTTTTGGACAGGTCCCCTTCACACCAAACTAGGACTGGAAATTGATGTCTGTTTATTTGAAGTTTTCAGATCATTGCAGCAAGGAACAAACCCTTAAAATAGAGATATGGTTGGTGAACACACTGCATACCTCTTTTCCAAAGAGCACTCTGCTTCATTTCCTGCAGGACATACTTCACAGAGAGGCATTAATAGGGATCTTTACTTTTCCTCTGAGATCAAGAAACAAAGAAAGAGGTTAATAATATTACTGTAAACTCAATATTCAGATAGAATTAGTTGTGGTTTTACAGTATCTTCAGATAGATTAATGCTGTTTTAAATAAGGTTCGGTGTGGTTTCTCAATCACTGTACCTGTCTGTAGAAATACTAAGATGCAGAAACAGCCATTTTCAGTAGCTAGAAGACTCTAATAGCTGCCAGTGAAGAGGTTAAGAGATGCTGTTATGAGTTCCCATGATGAATTATCCTCTAAATTTAGACCAGCTGAAGAATCCCATCTCTGGTTCAATTTGGGCAACGGATCAGGTGCTAGATGAGGAGTTCATGTAGGGGCACAGACTGGCAGTCTGCATCTCGAGGGTAAGAAGAGGGGATGATATTTTTGGTAGGCGTACTCCCTGAATATTGTTGCTGTATTCTCTCCGCGTCACGACTCTTGAGTGGAGGAACTTTTTTTTGCAGAAGTGCTGATTTGGGATTTATGTGACTGAGCTATGCAGGCATGTCTTTATATAGAATCTCATTTCGTTTTCTTTTTCTCTCAGGTTTCCTGCTGTGAAGAAGAAGTTTATGACTGAGCTAAAGGAGCTGCGACAGAAAGAACAGAGTCCATATGTAGTCCAGAGTACTATTAGCCTCATCATGGGGGTCAAGTTCTTCCGAATTAAGATGTACCCTGTCGAGGATTTTGAGGCCTCTTTTCAGTTCATGCAGGTACAACTGACTTCACGGAATAAGTGAATGATATCTCAATCCCTTAGTTATTTGATTTTTGCATTTAAAAATGTGATCAAAATATAGGCTCATATCACAAAGGTGTAGAAATTGTACAAATGATACTCAGGGTTGTTAGATTTTGAACTTGACTGTGTTTCCTATTAGCTTTGGCATGCATTTTGTGGATTACATTCACTTTTGATCATATAGTATCAAGTTTATTTATCTCTTGGGTAATTGTTTTCTTAACAATCTCCACATGTATTGGAGATTTAAAGTGATATAACTTTTTATTGCGTGTTGGAACCATTTACTACTCTCCTTTCTACAGGAGTGTGCCCAGTATTTCCTGGAAGTCAAGGACAAAGACATTAAGCACGCCTTGGCTGGTCTCTTTGTTGAAATTCTAGTTCCTGTCGCAGCAGTACGTTTTTTTTCTTATTTTTTTCTTCTTCAGTACATGCATTACACAATACTTAATTAAGATATCAAAAGAGTATTGTGTCTGGAGAGGATTGCGTCTTTTCATGTGACTGTGTGTGATGTTGTCCTAGGCTGTGAAGAACGAGGTGAACGTACCCTGCCTGAGGAACTTTGTGGACAGCTTGTACGACACAACCCTGGACTTGTCCTCCAGAAAGAAGCACTCGCTGGTTAGTTACCCAGCAGAGAACAAACTGACACTGATTGTTGGCCCGTTTTTTTTTTTTTTAACACCTCCATTTTCACTCAGACACCCACTGCTGCATGCACAAATTGCCTGGATGCCTGTGGTCTCTTTGAATCCTCAAGCATTTCAAGGTCACTCTTCTGTAATGTTCTCTTACAACGTCATTGTCCACACTAAAAATTATTTATAACAGACAACAGACAACAACAAGCATTAAAGCGGTGCAGTAATGACCCTTCCTTTGAAAGAGTTATCAAAAAAGCATTTCGCCACAGCAGTTCACAGTGAAATGGAAAGACAACAGCCCTTATGGAACAGCTATTTGCCCTCACAGAAGGTCTACATTCCCCTGAGGCAGCGATTATGGCTGAAAAGCCACATTTCATGAGTGATGCATCATCAGCAAAAAGCATAACAAAAGGAGAAGACCTCATTATGTCTTCAAAAGAAAATTGGTTTACGTCTTAAATTGCACTTATGCAGATACAATTCAGAGATGATGCTTAATTCCTATAATTATCCACTCAAAGCACAACCTCAAATATTAAATGTGGAAACTATGTGTGTTCAACCTATTTTTAAGTCCGTGTGAGATTTTAACACTAACTGTTCTCTACACAGGCTTTTTACCCGTTGGTGACGTGCCTCCTGTGTGTCAGTCAGAAACAGTTCTTCCTCAACAGATGGCATGTCTTCCTTAACAACTGCCTCTCAAATCTGAAGGTATTGTAACCAGGAAACCAGAAGGGTGTAAATCTGCATTGATATTTTGTATTTTATTGTATTATTATTCTAACTATTCTGGTCAGCATTTAATAAATAAGTATTAATATAGTGTGATTACGGTAATCAACTCTGTAGTTTTATATGGTGCAAAGTGGTTCTGTCACTGACTTTCTTTTATACCATCATTTTATTACAGAGTAGAGACCCGAAAATGGCTCGAGTTGCGCTGGAGTCCCTGTATCGACTGTTGTGGGTCTATATGATCAGAATCAAGTGTGAGAGCAACACTGCAACACAGGGGTATGTATCTTCTAACTTCTGTGTTGAGCCAGTCAAAGAGGTTGATGTATAGATCCCATTAGCATTTTTTTCCAGTGGGCATGAAAGAGAATTCCTCAATTAATACGCATTTACATTCTTTTCACAGTGCTTTTATATAGCAGTAAAATACCGTGAGAAGTCATTACTATTTCTGGATAGTAAACAGGAAAAAACAAAACTCTTAAGTGAAGTAGCAGTTTTAGACCAAACACTCCATTCTTTTCTGATTTTATTGGTGTTTGGAGAAAGAGGAATGCTGTACATGCACAGGCCTGGGGTCAGGCCTACAACAGATTGTCAGTGTCGGTGGCCGACAGGTTTATCAGCAGCGTACAGATGTTATTATGAGCCTGAGCCCACATGAGGAATCCCAAACGGGTCAAGCCTGACCTTTCAAACGCGTTAATTAGGCCCAAAATAAACACTTCTTAAAATAAACCGCCTTTCAAGCCTTTCAAAGGAGTATTTTACAGAACAATTTAATATAGTTTTCACTGTAATTTTACACAAACTTTTAAAACTTTTTAAATGCTTGTCCACATGAATGTTCTCCCCTCTGATTCCACAGCCGCCTCAACACCATTGTAACAACGCTTTTCCCCAAAGGATCCCGAAGTGTGGTACCTAGAGACATGCCTCTCAATATCTTTGTCAAAATCATCCAGTTTATTGCACAGGTAAAATCACACTATCACACAAATGATTTTTCACTCCCAGTTCAAACCTATTTATGGTATCTCATTGAAACCTTCTAAAATTTCCTCTTGTTTCATTACAGGAAAGACTTGATTTTGCCATGAAAGAGATTATCTTTGACCTTCTTTGTGTTGGAAAACCCGCAAAGGCCTTTAGTCTTAATCCAGAGGTATGCATTCAACATTCACTTATATGATGTGTTCACAGAATAATGTTACAAAAAGAAGCAAATGCTGTTTTTTTCCAATTAAATCCTGCTCAGTATCTAATTCCCTAAAAGTATTAATATGTTGCTTCTTGCACAATGACAATAAAAGAATTCTGATTCTGATTCTGATTCTTTTTGTGCAGAGAATGAATATTGGTCTGAGAGCATTCCTGGTCATAGCCGATAAACTGCAGCAGAAGGACGGTGAGCCTCCCATGCCTAACACTGGTTGCACTTTACCCTCCGGGCATACACTCCGAGTGAAGAAGACATATCTGAGTAAAACACTGACAGATGAGGAGGCCAAAGTCATTGGTGAGTGAGAGAGGCCGTGGTCAGGAATGTAAGAAATGTTATGCTTTGGCGGACTCACATAACAGTGTTCTCCTGTCATCTTCTCCAGGGATGTCACAGTATTATTTTCACGTAAGGAAGGCTATTGACAACATCCTCAGACACCTGGACAAGGAGGTGGGACGCTGCATGATGATGACTAACGCTCAGATGTTGAACAAGGAGCCTGAGGACATGATCACGTAAGTGCACACATCGCTCTGTCATCCTGGCTGCCAAAACATTTCATGCTGGCATAACTCCAGAGCAGAGAAGTGTAAAAGCATTTCCAGTACCATTATTAACTCAACCTTAACTTAATTAACTGTTTGACAATCTGGTTATTTATGACCTTTGCAGAGGTGAAAGGAAGCCCAAGATTGACTTGTTCCGGACTTGTGTCGCTGCCATTCCTCGCATCCTGCCTGACGGGATGTCCAAGCCAGAGCTTATAGACCTGCTCTCCCGGTGAGCTGCCTGTTGGGAAAAGTTTCTTTATAGTTTATACAAAGCTGGCGACACACTCTCCGACTGTCTGACAGGATAATTAACTGGAGATCGTCATTATCAAACGTAATTAATATTTGCAGAAACAAGCTGAATCATTCAGGGTAAGAACCAGAATGGCAACACCCAGTTTGTGTTTTCATTTTGCAGTCCAGTATGATGTTATTTTCCCCAGCAACAGTTTTCACTGTTAATATTCAGTATTCATTATGGATGTGCATCTCCATCACTGAGGCCAGTGCGATATGCATCTTGATACAGTGCCAACGATGTGATTAAAAGTATCTATGAAGTTACATGATTTGATTTAACAGAGTGCGATTCAGCGCTATATAACACAATTTGATGTGACACAAATGAATACATCGCTATGCAATTCAATATGGTACAGAGGGTTTTATTGTATTCTTTGGTTCTTCTAAAGCAAATGGCAAATCATAAACTAAAAAATTGACATTTTTACTTCACATATTTGCATGGTCCCCTCAAGGCTTACTCTTGGTAGAGATAATAAATCAGATTACAAGTGCAATGTGAGGATGCATTGCAAGTTCATCCCAACTTTTTTATACTAATGCACAGAGCTCCCTAGTATTTACATATAAAGCCATGACTTACATCATCAAAATAACTTTTTTATGTTTTAAAAACAATGTTACCTGTGAAGTTGTGGAAATCCTCCCTGCCAGGTAACTTACAGGTTAAATTTATTTGAAATGAAATTGACTTACTGGTAGTAGAGAAGGAACTTATTTTATTCCCAGAAAAATCACCATTTCATTCTATTTTTTCTTTGTCTTGTTTGTCAGATTGACAATCCACATGGATGACGAGCTGCGACTCATAGCCCAGAATTCCTTGCAAAGCCTGCTGTTGGATTTCTCTGACTGGCGTGACGACGTCCTGTTTGGATTCACTAACTTCCTGTTGCGTGAGGTCCAAGACACTCACCAGGGACTGTTGGATACATCCCTCAAATTACTGCTGCAACTGCTCACACAGTGGAAACTAACCCTGGCTGCCCCAGGGAAGAGCTATGACACCGCTAAAATACACACTGCTGAGGTACACACCTTTGTGTCAATTATAACATATCTTTGTGCCTTTAACAAGTGGGAAAGACCAATTACAAATCAACTTATTTGTGTTTTTTGCTATATGCCCTTCTGGTTACTGCTAAGACTTTTGAAAAATGCCTGTTGTATAAACAAAAATCTAAAATACTGATGTCTGATGTACTGTCATTTCAATCAAGCAACCGTGAAATCAGCTTTTGTTTTATTTTGATGTTTATGTCACAGCTGCTGCAGACCAGCTCAAGTCTCAAGATGCCTGCAGAGCGAGGCCCTCACTCCACTGTGCTGCATGCCGTGGAGGGACTGGCGCTCGTTCTACTCTGCTCGTGTCAGCTGAGCACCCGCAGACTTTCCATCGCCATACTCAAAGAGATACGGAGTCTCTTTATGACCATTGGACAGTCTGAGGTAATATTAGACAAAATCAAACTGAGGAGGCAGAATAAAATTAAGTTTGATTACTTCAGTTTACAGCCTGTGATTTTCTGCTTTGTCAACTGCAGGATGATGATAAACCAATGATAGAGATTATGGACCAGCTCAGTCCTGTAATCCTGGAAAGTTTCGTTAACGTTGCAGTCTCTGACACAGTAAGTTGTTGGTACCTTAACTCTGTGGCACATCTTCAAAGCAAACCTGGAGTCTCTGTTTTTTTCACTATTTGTTATACTATAATAATTTTGCATGACTACTTCAAAATAGAAAAATGAATTGCTCATTAGTTGTGTCAACTCCAGAAATTCAAGCTACTGTCATGAAAATACCAGGTGTCACTCAAATATTACAAAACAGAGCAAATGCACAGCAACATCAGCTGTAAGGCGGAAGCTCGATTTAGTTATCTAATGTGAAAAGACTGAATGAACAGCTGGAACTGAGCAGCTGTTGACCTTTTGACTCTCATTCATGTAATCATCAAGCTGTGAACATGTATATAGATTTATTAAGACTGGATAATATAGTAAATGTCCCTACGTGTATTGCTGAATTGTGTTTCTGAATCCACTGTGTGTTGAGAGAAATGCTGCTAATTGGACGTCTGATTCAGTCATGACCCCTGACCTTTGCCCCTGCTGTGCCACTTGCTCGTTTCCAGGCCGCCCTGCCAGCTGGCCACCACGTTGACCTTCAGTGGCTCGTAGAGTGGAACGCACTGCTCGTTAATAGTCATTATGACATTAGGAGCCCCTCACATGTGTGGATCTTTGCCCAGTCTGTGAAGGACCCCTGGGTGCTGTGTGTGTACTGCCTCCTCCGACAGGACAACCTGCCCAAACACTGCCCCACAGCTCTCAGCTACGCCTGGCCCTACGCCTTCACTCGAATGCAGATGCTCATGCCCCTGGTGGACCCAAAGTAAGTGTCCTCGAACACTGCAGTTCAGGAGGGATCATGAAACTTCTTCTATTTTCTATTTTCTGTACATCCCTACTTAGTGTTCCTGTTTTAACTGTAGCCACCTGACACCAGTTCCCCATTACATATGAAAAACTCCTCCTCAGGATCCCTTGTGAAAAACAGCTCAGATAAAAATAGGGATCTTATTTTCATTTTGTGTGACTCACCAGTAACCCTGTGTATGCGAAGAAGACCAGCACGTCTGGCAGTGGGGACAATTATATAACCCTGTGGAGAAACTACCTGATCCTTTGCTTTGGGGTGGCCAAGCCCAGTATCATGAGCCCCGGCCATCTGAGAGCATCGACACCTGAGATCACCACCGCCACGCCTGACAGCGGTGTCACCTACGATAACAAGGTAGCTGCCTCCCCGCCCTCTGGCCTTATTAATTCCCTCAGTGCTTTGTCTCTCCAGGATCAGGTGTTCATACGGAGCTTGTTGACATTCAAACTTGAAGCATCAAATTACACAGCAGCTACCTTACATGAATGGAACAGGAAGCTGATATACTCTTCACTGTAAAGACACTTATCTCAATGCGGCCCTGTGTAATTAGCGGGGTTCAAGCAGCGTTAGTGGTTTATTTGTCCAACCGAACCGTCTGTGTTTGATGTTTCAGGTTATCGGGAGCCCATCTGTAGCTTGGCTTCTGAAGCAGCTGGTTCCACTGATGAGGGCAGAGAGCATCGAGTTGACAGAGTCATTAGTTCTGGGCTTTGGTCGCACCAATTCCCTTGTGTTCAGGTATATCAAAGAACAGTTTTTCAGATCTCCTAATCTGAGCAATTTTCTTTGCCTCAACAAACCAATTTTAATTCAGATTTCCTCTCTTACAAATGATGATTTGTTCTCTTGAATTTTCGCATTTGTGATTGACTCATTGGCTTCAAAGATACAGTGTCATGATATTGTAGCTGCTGCCTGTAGCTGTAGCCTTGTTTTTGTCCCTTTTTAATGACACCGTACCAGTCAGATGAAGCACAAGCCATTATTGTCTCTGTAGTTAAAGTGCATGTTGACCTGTATTTGTGTGGATCTGAAGTGGAGATAAACAGGGGATTATGGTTGAGTGGTGCTTTGTTGCCATTTACAGCTGCATCTAAATTGTTCCCTAAAAATATAATATTTCCAGCTCAAATCTCTCAGTCTTACTGCAGTTGAGTTTTCTCCTTTTAACTGAATGCTTATGCCTGATTTTGATAAAGCACTTTACCTCATGATGACTTGTTTATATTTTCACCATCTGCACACAGGGAACTTGTGGAAGAGCTACATCCCCTTATGAAAGAAGCATTAGAAAGAAGACCAGAGGTTGGTTTTTTTGTTTAGTTTTGTTTTTTACAACTGACACCTGACATAAGCAAAATATTCACTGTTGGATTTAATTGTGAAATGAACTAGATAGTGGACTGTAGTGCTGTCAGAGAGCTGGCATGTGTCAGAAAATCTCAATAACTAAATGTAAATTTATTAGCAGGACTTCTGGCATTATTGATTTTTCTTCATGATTTTTAACAGAACAAGAAGCGGCGTGAACGACGAGATCTGCTGAGACTTCAGCTGCTGCGGATCTTTGAGCTGCTGGCTGACGCAGGTGTCATCAGTGACAGGTTAGTATGGCGTTAGTTGACAGATTACAGCTCCACTCTGCACAGAACATAAGGGAGGAGTTTGTTTTGTAATAAATCAAGATTAAACAGGGTCATCAAGGTGTATCCTAGACGTTTTGCTACATGACTCCTTATGATTACTTGCTGCAATACAATGAACGTGTTGACAGATGTTGAAAAAGCTGTTGAAATATTACTGTGACTTACTGTTTGGCTTGTGATTTCTTTTCATTGGGCGTCTCCCTGTTTTCACTGTGATCCTGAAGTACAAACGGAGCTCTGGAACGTGACACCCTCGCCCTGGGCGCTCTGTTCCTGGAGTATGTGGATCTAACCCGGATGCTCCTGGAAGCTGAGAATGACAAAGATGCAGAAATCCTCAAGGACATCCGAGCTCACTTCAGCGCCATGGTGGCCAACCTCATCCAATGTGTACCAGGTACTCAGAAAATCCAGATCCAACCTGAAAGACGTTTCTTTTCAGGGCTGTGATTAATGAATTACTGAATAAATCTCTTTTATATGGATGTCTAGTACAATCCATGTGTATCCTATCTGATTGTGAATTACATAATAGGCCACCATTTGGCTGCAGTTAGCACAGCACATGGAGCACAATACTCTTGACATTGATCTTGATTTGGATGCAGCCCAAGTGGAGCTGCAAAAATAGTGTAGCTTAAGGACAGAGCAAGCAAGGACAGGTGATGACTCATGGGTTGCTAAGCAAACAAGTCCCCACTGAGTGGCTAATGATCTGTCAAGGGACATCATCACCTTATTATCATATCGGAAAATGCACTTTTAATGGTTAGTTAAGAGTTTAAGATACTTGAATGTTTTGCTGACTCTTCATTCTTAAATGAGCAGACCTATAACAGGCTTTCTTGTCTTCCTCCCCAGTGCACCACAGGCGCTTCCTGTTTCCACAGCAGAGCCTGCGGCATCACCTCTTCATCCTCTTCAGTCAGTGGGCCGGCCCTTTCAGCATCATGTTCACCCCTCTGGACCGCTACAGTGACAGGAATCACCAGATCACAAGATATCAATATTGCGCCCTAAAGGTAAATAATCTTCCTGCACAATCTTCCACAAAATGATTCAACTTATTTCACTGAGCAACAATCTTGTTGTGAAACGGGCTCCTGAACTAGAGAAAATCCTCCCAGCCCATCTCTTCCAGCCAAGATATTTTTCTTTCATTGTAATTCTGTTGTTTGGCACAGACTCTTCTCTGCCAACAAGACAAATACAAGCTTAAGTACAGTGCACTTGCCCCTGAACTGCAGTGTGGGAGCGAGTGCTCTATCCAGAAAATCCTGGTTTCACCTACATTAAATTTTTACATCACTCATCCTGCTGTTATCTTTAGTTCTAAAGAAACTAAAGGCTTGCTAGGTTGGCAGATGTGAGCGCTGCAGTTTAATGTCACATAGTATTACTTCTGAGAACACATATTTCCTGCTAATAAACTGAGCTTTGTGCAGTGTTGCCTATTGCAGCAGTAACCAGCTGCCAAGTCAGATATTCTTAAAAAACAAAAAAACTGTATCACCCTTGCTTGTCCATTGTTGTGTTGAATGACCACCTTGAGTTTAAATGTGTTGCTATTTTGCATTTATTTGGTAAATCTTCCTGTGGATGGAACAGTGTGAGATGAAGAGAATAAATAGAAGTGAAGTTTGTGTGTGACTATTGTTGTTGTTTGTTCCTGCAGGCCATGTCTGCTGTGCTGTGCTGTGGGCCTGTCTTTGATAACGTTGGCCTATCCCCAGATGGATACCTCTATAAGTGGCTTGATAATATACTCGCCTGCCAGGATCAACGGGTATGTGGCCAATACTTTACCATCATGGTGCATTTAAACAAAGAGCTGACCCAGAAAGCCCCTCTGATGGCTCGCTGAAGCCTGCTTTTGTAAAAGCCCAGCACTAGACCCCGCCAAGTGCTCACCATTATCGAGCAAGGCTGCTGGCAAGTAGTGAAGGCTAGTTTTGTTTCAAAATAAATCTGTCTGATATTGTCTTTATTTCAGTTTGCTGTGATACAAGATAAAGGAACTGCATGTTTATTTTACACATTCCTCATCTGCAAAATTGACTTTGTGCCTTCGTGTTTTCATTACATGGCTTGAGGAGAAGCAGTAACTGGGCAGTTAGCCAGAAAATGTTATTTATCATCTTTCTTATAAGACAAAAGCGGAGTTACTGGAATCATTTGACAGTGAATCACTGAATCTTTAAAAAATACAGTAATCATGAGGTAAAATCAGGAATACAGAGGGACCTTAAGAAAAGACGTTAAACTCACTGGAGTCTGTGTGGAATCTACTCCTGGCTCAGGTCCACCAGCTTGGCTGTGAAGTCGTCATCCTGCTCCTGGAGCTCAATGCCGACCAGGTCAACCTATTCAACTGGGCTGTGGATCGATGTTACACAGGCTCCTACCAGCTCGCCTCAGGCTGCTTCAAAGCCATCGCTACAGTCTGTGGCAGCAGGTACAAAATCTCTCTATCATCTGTTTAACCAGTTAAGGCCAGCTGCCTGTGCATATAGTTTCTTTCAAGGGTGGATACATTCTCATCTTCTTTTCTATTTCTGGAGCTGGCGCCATTTTACATTTATTTGTACATTTTCAGATGCAGCTTTAATTGATAATTTGTCTGTTCAGTTTAGATACCGTATTCTCTGCATCATCCAGATTTCTTGTCCAAGTGAGGAAACCACTGGCAAATTAGCTTAAGCTTCAAAGCGCCACCTCAGATAATCCTCTTACAGGGCTCACTATTTGGCTGAAGCTGGCCTTCCCTTCTTGCTTTACCTCAGCATTGATTTCTTAATATATTGTTTTAAAGATATTTTTTCTCTCTCTTCCCTTATTAACAGAAACTACCCAAGTGACATAGTCACACTGCTGAATCTGGTCCTCTTCAAGGCATCAGATGCCAACAGAGAAATCTATGAGATTTCAATGCAGCTCATGCAGGTGAGAAGCACAAGCACAGCTACCTTTTGTGCTTCAGTGAACCTCTCTGTTGTTAAATGGAGGAATCACGCATTTCTTCCTTTTCTTTGAACAGATTCTTGAAGCTAAGTTATTCGTGTACTCTAAGAGGATTGCAGAGCAGAAGCCAAACAGTATCCTCTATGGCACCCATGGTCCACTGCCACCTCTATACAGTGTCTCCCTGCCTCAGCTGTCCTGCCAGCTGGCCAGGATGTACCCAGAACTCACACTTCCTCTATTCTCAGGTAACTGCTAATGTCATGTGTGCTGCGTGTGGGGCCACAGTAGGGTCAGCCACGGTATTTCAGCCTGCTGTAATATTCTCACAGGCTTGTCATTTCCTTATGGTTTCTCACTAAATGCTGCTTGTTCGTACTCCAAAGAAGTCCTCCCCTCCCACACTCCCACGAACCACAGAAAAACTGAGAGCTTAAGTCGATTAAGGGACTCCCAGGTTTAAGTCAAATGCATATGCGGATCTGGATTAAACTGGCAATTATGGTGAAACTAAGTATGCAGTATGTGCCTGATTTCCATGAAGATTATAAATGCTGCAGTCCCCAATGATGTTACTCTGATGTCAGTATTGCCATACCCCTTCTTATTGCAGAGGTTAGCCAGAGGTTCCCGACCACTCATCCCAATGGGAGGCAGATCATGCTAACCTACCTCCTGCCCTGGCTCGGTAACATTGAGCTTGTGGATAGCGGCCTGCTGCTCCCAGTCTTCACACCATGCACCTCAGATTATGATGCTTCTAGCAGGACCAGCACAGGTTCATCCCATCAGCTGAAGGGCACCGGCTGGGGCTCCTTACAGGCCACATCAATGGTCCTCAATAACCTCATGTTCATGACAGCCAAGGTAAATTCATGCTGGGAAAATTTTATGAAATAGAGTGTTGTCAATGCAATGCAGCTAATGCGGAGCCATGTTGTTGTTTTTTTTTAACCCCTCTGGTCAGTATGGAGATGACATACCTGGACCAGAGATGGAAAACGCCTGGAATGCTTTAGTCAGCAATGAGAAGTGGAGCAACAATCTGAGAACCACACTGCAGTTTCTCATCAGCTTATGTGGTGTCAGCAGTGACACCACCCTCCTGCCATATGTAAGATATACTGTATCATTTAGGCCAACTGGAAAATGTTATGTAGCCATCTTTTAGCTCTCTCTCACATCTCTCACTTCTATTCTTTGATATATTTGTTCAGATCAAGAAGGTGGTGATCTATCTGTGTCGGAACAACACCATGCAAACCATGGAGGAGTTGATATTTGAGTTACAACAAACGGATCCAGTCAACCCTGTGGTGCAGCACTGTGATAGCCCTCCTTTCTATCGCTTCACTGCCACAAGCAAGGTTTCCGCAGCAGCTTCAGGTACATCTTTTAAAAACACTGTCTCACTGAACAGAATGAACATCAGTTGAAATGGGTGTTTTTTTTTTTTTATAAAATAAATCAACCAGCCAGGAAATCCCCATTGCTCCAGTGGAACCACTTAGTGGCCAACCTTAGAAAACTGTGCTTGCTCTGGACAGATCCCAGTGGTGAATGTGAAGCAGTGTCGGTGTTAATCATCATGCTCAGTTGACTTTCCTTCAACATACTGTAGAGCACAAGTATTTTGTTCTTTTTTTTCATTTGTAGGCACCACATCGAGCAGCAATACTGTAGTTGCAGGCCAGGAGAGCTTCGCTGACACAGATGACACCAAGACTGTAAAGGAGAATGAGGAGAGGTACACATTAATATCTAAGCTTATCATTAGATTAAGTACAGTAATAGCAGGATCCATCATGATGGCTTTCTTTTTTCTGACCTCAGACTTAGCCACATAATGCGAGCCCACAACCGGCTGGAGTCACGCTACAGCAACAGCTCTGGAGGATCGTACGATGAAGATAAGAGTGAGTGTATTTCTGTACCAGACACCTTATGAAAAAAATGCGGTTGTCATGGTCTGGTGAGTGTGGAATACACAGGCTGGGTTGGATGGTGACTGGCATGGTGCATTGATAATGCATGAGCAGTGCAGAGTCGCCTGGGGTTCTTAAAGGGCTTCTGTGAGAACTGGCACTGAACTAAAAGTAGTCGAGCCCAGGGCCTCAACACTTCTGCCAATGACCCCAAAACAGCTTTGTTATATTCTTTTGGTCAAATTAGTCCTGCAGACTAATGTGAGTAAGAATAATTTGACAATGTAAAGCAACCTTAAATACCCTTTTGATAACTAAGCTTCACAAGTGATGTCATGTTATGTTATTGTACATAATTTAAATGCAACTCTGCATCTGTGTCATTTGCCAACATGCCGCCCATATTGAGCTATAGAGAATTCAGCAACATTCATAATTGATTTAAATGTGCCACATGTGTGTGTGGGATGGATGTCAGCAGTATAATCTTCTGTAACCATTCAGGTGAACCTCTGCCACCCTATGTTGACTGGCTGATGGTTGTCATTGAGACCAACCAACCCCATCCTCTGCCCATGCCTCTGAATGGAGGCTGTTGGGCTCCACTGGTGGATTTTTTGCCAGAGACGATCACTCCCAGAGGACCACTGCACAGGTTAGACTGTTGGTACATTAATGCGCCACGGGATTTTTACCTTGAGGTCAGCAGTCAAGCTGATCTTTGGCCTTTAATAAGCTGCCACAGTTTACCTCTAAATGCCTGCAGATACAAGCAGCACCGCTCAACTGTTTCAATTTGATGTGTGTTTTTGTTTGTTACAGGTGTAACATAGCAGTCATCTTCATGACAGAGATGGTGGTGGACCACAGTGTGAGAGACGACTGGGCCATGCACTTGCCTTTATTGCTACACGCCCTGTTTTTGGGTGAGTTGACACTATCATCTCTGATAATGATAATAATGTAATCACATGATATGTACATATTTGATGTAATAACTGTTGTAGCTTATTAAACATTTAAGGACTGTCACCAAGTGCTTATTTTGAAATAATTAATTTGAGTCCAGTATGATGCAGTACCAGTGTATTTTGGAGTCGGGGAATTAAGCTGAAGTTGCTCTCTGTAGAGATCTTATATTTAGTTTCAAATACCTGGTATCGCACAGTTTGGGTTTTTGATAGACTGTGAGATCAAGGTTGTGAAACTGGGAGAAGGGAGCTTGAAAAAACATTCCCATCCTTGCAAACAAACAAACAACACCTTGTATCAGAGTTCACACTGTCTTCAAACAGACTGACTAACCTGTTCCTCTCTCCAGGCATGGATCACTACCGTCCAGAGGTGTTTGAGCACAGCAAACGTCTCCTCCTCCACCTGCTCATCACATTGTCCTGTAACAACAACTTCCAGGCCATTGCCTCAGTCTTACTGCAGACACGTGAGATCAACGGCACAAAGACCCTCACCTGCAAACCAAGTCTTCAGCCAGAGTATTTACCTTCAGGTAAAAATATATCCCTTTAGTAATACTTACCTGCTTCAACTGCAAATATATTTTATGGACCAGGATCCAGTGGACAGAGCTGTCTGGCATTTGACACATTGCTCTTCTCTCTGGCAAATACAAACTTGAACATCAGGAGGGAATGGCTAACATTCCTTTCAGGGGATAGATAAGTTTCTTATCTGGGGAGAAAATATTTGGACACTGTGCCAAAAGCAATATTGAGCACAGAGGACATCAAAGGTCTTGATTAAAGCATTCCATTCTGCTATTTTTATCCTCTTGCCCAAATTGGGGCCATCTGCTCAGGCTTGGATAGGCTGGTTTGGCTCCCCTCCTCCCCCTGCTGATAATTTGTTTTGCAAATGTCTAGACATTTGAAATGCCCAGAGTATTCGGTGTTCCTTTGACCATTTGAATACAAGTTGTAAGCTAATAATAGAGATTTTTCTTGTTTTTAGCAGCGATACCACACAATGATAACATTAGGTTCCAAGGAAAACATCCTGTTTTCTTCCCAGTATCATCTTCACTTCCATGTTTAGTATATCTCATCAGTAAAATTAAGGAATGAATCTAAATTAACAACAAAGAGATTAGGTATGCAACAAGCTAGTTAAACATTAAATAAGTACTGTTAGTAGACAAGCCAAATTGGATTCAAATTCCAGACATGTCAAAACAGGTCATGCTGCTCCCTACATGTTGTCTCCTTACACCAACTCCTGCCGTCTCCAGCTGTGAATCATTAAATTAAACATGCAAATGAACCACCATAGCCTGTTTCTGAACACACACCCATTCTTCTGTTGTGTACAGGAGGATGTTTTGACTTCCTGCGGGAGTGTCAGGCGTCTCCTGTCCCAGACTCCGGTCTGAGTTCTTCCTCTACATCATCCAGTTTGAGTCTGGGAGGCAGCAGCAACAACCTGCCGGAGATCTCACATGAGATGGAGGAGCTGGTTGCCTCCAATAAAATTGATGAGAAGACTAACAAGCTCATTGAGTTTTTAACAACAAGGTACGGATATCACTATGTTGTTCCCCTGTTAGAATTGTTTCCAACAAGTTAAGTAGTTCAACTCAAAGAATGTAGTTTCACCTACAGGTTGTAAAGGAGGACTTGAAGTATTTTAGTCAACAAATGCACGTTAAAGAGCAGAAATACCCTCCTGATAAGCAGATATGCTTTCTTGTATTTCTTGATGTAGATTACCACCTAGTGGTGATGTATGCAAAGTGCAATAGATTCTTAAAGAAGTAGAGTAGATTCTCCAATTATGCTAAATAAGTAAATAATCAAGTTTGTTTTAAGTACTTAAAAGGCTAAACAAAAGCAAAGTGACACCTGCCTTTGGGTTTGGTGCAGGTGTTTCAGAATAATTAGCTAATGGTCTCACCTCCCTCATAGCAGACCTCCACACAGACAATATACTTGGTGTTTTAAGTAACTAGAAAACTGTTGTGTTGCAGAGCATATGGATCACTGTGGTGCCATGAAGACATATCAGCAAAGAACCAAACTTCAAAAAGCACTGGGCAGCTGACAAACTTTCTGCGACATGTGGTGTCTGTGTTCAAAGAGTCCAAGTCAGGTAACTCTTCATTGCAATCCTTAACAGTAATTAATACTTACTTACACTACAGATGCCTGTCTTAACCTCACAATTATTCTCACTGTCATCAGCATTCTTCTCTTTGTCCTTGTCAGATTTCCACCTGGAGCAGCAGCTCAGCGATGTGGCGCTGCAGACGGCCTTGTGTAGTTCATCGCGTCACTACGCTGGCCGTTCCTTCCAGGTGTTTCGAGCCCTCCGCCAGCCCATTTCTGCCCACGCTGTCTCCGACCTGCTCTCAAGGTTGGTGGAAGTCGTGGGTGAGCATGGAGAAGAAGTGCAGGTCAGTGCTCCTTGGTTGTGTACCTCTTGTGTGCATGTGCATTGTGCATGTGGATATGAGGGCATTGTGCATCAAGTTCAAGTGTGTAGGAATTTCTTCTTTGCATCGTTATCACTGTTGAATGCCCAGCAGAGAGATACTTTACAGTAAGAGTTGTTGGTTAAGCACAAACTGAGGAACTGAAAACTGCCTCGGGAACAGTTTAGACTTACTGTATTAATTGTATACTGAGTTTATTTTTAAGGTAGCAGCACATGAATTCTGTGCTGTTTAGCAAATGACTTGAATGCCCCAGATTTCTGATCCACTAATCAGCGCATAAACAAAGCATTTAAACTAATACTCATCTAATGGCAGAATCATCATAAAAGTCTACCAGCTGACCATCAAATATAATCCAAATCCATGCAGACAAACAAGCAGCGTAAAATACTCCTTTCCAACTTTATTAGATCTATTTTTGTCAGCAGTGTGTTCTGTATTATAAATAAATGGTGCAAGGATATAAGGAAATCCTCCACAAAACTGCAGTTGTGTCTCTTTTTCTCTTGCAGGGCTATGTGATGGAAGTATTACTTACACTGGAATCTGTAGTGGATAACTTGGCAGAATGTCTCAAGAACAACGATTTCATGGCTATCCTGACGAGGTCTGTCTTCTCCACACATTTTTATGTTAAAAGAAGGTGTTTTTGTTCAAACATGTAGTAACTTTTATTTATCGTTAAATCCCAGAGCCTCATCTCCAGATTTCCTCACCAGTTTGAAGTTGCTGTCCAACAGGAAGAGCACAGGGCAGCTCAATCTTAGAAGGGAAGAGAGGAGCCGACATCAGAGGAGCTCCTCTGTGCCCAAGAAGTTTGGAGAGGCGGACAGGTGGTCTGATCCACCTCGCAGCGCTACACTGGATCGTATCCAAGCCTGTGAACAGCAGGCATTGTTAGCCAAAACCCGCAGCTCATCCGCATCTAAAGACAACATCACCGACCCAACCAACGTAAACCACCCCAGCAACCTGCTGGCCACCATCTTCTGGGTGGCGGTGTCACTGATGGAGTCGGACTTTGAATTTGAGTATCAGATGTCTTTGAGACTGTTGAATAAGCTGCTGGGCCACATGTCGCTGGACAAACAGGAGAACAGGGAGAAGCTGGAGAAGCTGCAGAGCCAGCTGCAATGGAGCAGCTTCACTGGGCTCCAGCAGCAGCTGCTGAAGGGCTTCACCTCCGTGTCCACCACTGACCTCACGCTCCAGCTCTTCTGCCAACTTACACCTGTGTCACGAGTGCCTGTAGTGGACACGTCACAAGCCATAGGTACACTGTAGGGATAGATAGATGTGTGGGTTTGAAGAGAGATAATATCAGTGTTGATATCCTAGGTGTTTGTAAGCTGTTCAGTTGTTAAATTTCATAAAGTTCCATTGTAAAACACATAAACATACAAAAAAGCTGCTGTAGCCTTGTATCCTTATAATATTACATAAATTACAGGCTAGTGAACTTTCTCTGAAATGATTTTTTTCAAAATGATCATTTTCATGTGAAACACTGAAATAATTTGTCTGTTTCGTCCATCAGGTTTTCCCTTAAATGTTCTCTGCCTGCTCCCACATCTCGTGCAGAACTTTGATGGCCCCACGCAGTTCTGTCAAGATGTTGCTGAGAGGATAGCACAGGTTGGCAATTTTAATGTTTCTACCCTCATTTCCACTTAAAATATAAATAAATGTTTTAAGTAAACGCACATTTTGTGTGTAGGTATGCCTTGAGGAGAAGAACGCCAAGCTCTCCAACCTTGCTCACGTCATGACTCTGTATAAAACACACTCCTACACGCGTGACTGCTTCTCGTGGGTCAATGTCGTGTGTCGATATCTTCACGAAGCTTTCTCGGATATCACCCTCAATCTGGTCACTTACATGGCAGAGGTTTGTGCAGCTGATTGTATATTTGCTGAGCCACAGTAAAAGTACAGTACAGTAATAATTCATATTGCATTTCTGCCTCCAACAGCTGTTGGAGAAAGGTCTCCCCAGTATGCAGCAGACTCTTCTACAAATCATCTACAGCCTCCTGAGTCACATGGACCTGAGTGGAATTCAAGCCAAACCCTTCAATATGGAGGTGCTCAAGACAATTGAGAAATTTGTCCAGGTGAGTTCAAGTAAAACACCTGAATATGTGTCTCATTGCAGATGTATTAGTAGGCAGTGACTAAATGCCTTATATTGAGTTTTGGATTATAGCTGTTTATATTTCTAGGATATTTCTGTGGTAGCTTTCACTGAGATATATGTGCTCAGAAAGTGAAAACACTCACCTACATCAGATGTGATCTTTGGAAATTTTTAGGCATCATGCTCTGAGTAAGAGTCTTGTGCTCTTGGGGGGAAAAAAGGAAAAAAAGCTGTCTTGTGTCAGCGCAGTAAATTTGTAGACACACCCAATCTATAAACAGTCTGTCTTTCTGCCACAGGCCAGGCTTCTGCTTATTCTCATACTGAATCCATTTTCCTTTAGCTTCTTACTATAAGCCAGCTACCAGAACATTTGTCTCCAAAAATAGAACTACGTTAAAACACACGGATAGACATTTACAGTTGTTCCTTTCTAAACATGCGGTTATGTTGGGTTTTTTTCTGCACGTATGGGTGAATTGGTGTGTGTGTGCCTGTCTTGATTTCAGACTGTCCATTGGGGGGAAGCGCTGAATATCCTGAAGTTGGTGGTTTCTCGATCAGCCAGTTTGGTGCAGCCTTCACTCCCACAAAGTGACCTCTCCTACGAGGACATGAGCCGTGTCTGGGACCGCTCCTCCAAGGCCTTGCCTGGGAAAACACTGGATTTCCACTTTGACATATCTGAGGTTAGAGACGCTTTATCTGACTTTCTTTTTACTTTGTGTGAAAGCTCTTGGACTGAAAGCTTGAGGAGAGTATAATGCTTGTATGTTTGCCCCTGTATTTTTTCCTGTATTTTCCAGGGTGTGGTGCTCGTTGAGGTCCTGTGGAATCTTGTTAAGCTTTTTGGAAAGGAAACATTTGTTCCCCTTCCTTGATGCTGATATTTCTTTTTAACCAAACCCCTTGAGATTAGCTTGAAAGCTCGAAAGGTAAACACAATTAGCTAAGCAGTGCAGAGCTGGAAAGTGATGTCAAAGATACAGACAGAGTGGTGTATGTGTGGGAACTGAACAGGGAGTTATTTGTGTAGTTCATGAATGGCAGGAAATGATGTCAACTCTTTGCTGCCGTTCTTTGTATCTGAACAAGTGAGTTCTAGTGGATAGCCGACGGTGTGTGTATTTAAACTTGATACACACTGGATAAACCACTGATATTTCTTAAAATACCCAGATATTTTTAGACTGAGGGATAAAGGAGAGAAAAAGTAGGTTTATTTTGCCTGAAATTCCTCATTCCCACTGAGTGCCAGCTGGAATCTATAATGTGAACATTGATAAAAAAACAATGTCGGCTTATGTTGTAAAATTGATCACTTTACGATCCTCTTCGGACCGTCAGATCTCTGAAGAAGCAGCTGCTGTGGAGCATGAGTCATGGATTGACTAGGCAGAGAGGAACTTTC
This sequence comes from Pempheris klunzingeri, assembly GCF_042242105.1. Lineage (NCBI taxonomy): Eukaryota > Metazoa > Chordata > Actinopteri > Acropomatiformes > Pempheridae > Pempheris > Pempheris klunzingeri. The sequence goes on along the minus strand of NC_092015.1, from coordinate 7,332,399 downwards.
TCTCCTTCAAACCTTCCTGGACTCATGAAGGTTTCTGTCTGCACGTGTCTGTTTGTTTGTTCCATGCTGTTAGACGCCGGTGATTGGTCGACGTTATGATGACCTGCAGCGCTCTCCAGGCCAAGATGTGAAGAGCAGGACCACAGCAGTGACCCGTAGCACCTCTTCTACCTCCTCTGGATCCACTTCCAACAACGTACTGGTGCCGGTCAGCTGGAAGAGGCCTCAGTCTTCACAGGTGAGCACTTTTTCCCATCCCTGCTTAGAATACTGCTTGTAATTTGAAGGTAGAGGGATAAATGAGTTTTGATTTGATAATGAAGATATAAAATGTCAGTGTATTTAATAATGTTTTTAAAAGGACAAAAAACATTGATGCCTATTTAACACATTATCACCACCTGCTATTAAAGGGTGGTCTGTATCTGGATACGTTGCAGTGTCATCATACAGATAATGTATCCCGATACAGATTACGTTAACACCAGATTTACCCGCGATATCAAACCGAGTTGAATTGTGACATCCAACGTTTGGTATTTCTATTTCTCTTGCTTTCTGCAGAAAAGAACACGGGAAAAACTGGTGAATGTATTGTCTTTGTGTGGACAAGAAGTGGGGCTCACAAAAAATCCTTCGGTAAGATACAATTTTAGCAGGAAAAAATTATTATCACACATTCATCAATAGCCTGTTAACCTTTTGTTCACCTTTGTCTGTATGTTTCTCTGTACAGGTGATCTTCTCCAGTTGTGGGGAGCTGGACCTCATGGAGCACCAGCCTAGCCTGGTGTCCTCCGACGATGGGACCCGGGAACCGGACAACATGGACGACACCACCTCAGAGCAGCAGTTCAGAGTCTTCAGAGACTTTGACTTCCTGGATGTGGAGCTTGAAGACGGAGAGGTGAGTCTCGGGCAGTCAAAAGTTTTTAAACAGCAGTGAAAAAAAAAAAAAAAGATTAATCTTCCTTCTTGCCTTCTCTCACATTTGATGGACAACAACATAGTCAAACTTGTAAAGCAAAAAAATAGAATAGTTGCCTTTAAAGAGCACCCTTATACTGTGTTGGGTCCAGTCTGCCTGCTCTATGTAATGGGGTTTCTGTTTTTCTGTTTTTTCTGTCTGTGCTATCTAGGAGCTACAGGTAAGTTTAGTCACGTTACATTTGTACTTGCTGTGTTCTTTAAACGAGTGTTTGTTTGTGCAGATAATTTAGTGAACTTCCACACTGATGGCAGAGTAGAAAATGTGTTTGCATGCCGTGTAATTTACAAAACAGATTGTGCAATGTTCATGTAGTGTTCATGTAGAGATATTCACCCAGTTCTTAAGTATGCTACCCTGTTTCTCATAGACTTCACATAGGAGTAGTAGTCTAATAGTCACAGTCTAATAATGAAATGTCAACATTAAGGTAGGATTACTGATCTTTTTTTTAGCTTTTAGCTGTGTAATTACATCTTCAGCATTTAATATTCTTATGGTTATTAAGAGACAACAATTATTGGCGATGATATTTGACACGTAGCTCCCCTTTTGGTCTAGAGACACAGCAGAAGAAACTGTGTATATTTTCAGCTACTTTAATGGACATCACACTGAAATCATTATGCAATCCAAACAGAAAGTTATACACAAAGTAATTGTACTGTATACCTTTGCCCTGTGTACAGTCAACTATCTGTTAAGATGATGCAGTGAAAATATGTTGGGTTTTTTTCACCTTGAGAAGTAGAATCTCAAACTTTCCAAAAGAACACATCAGCTCTGTCACATTTGTTTGTCACATTTGTCACTGTTGTTCACATTGTAGTAACAGTGTTGCTTTTGTTAACTGGTTAAATTTAACACCACTCATGCTGCATTGTACGATTATAAATATCTATTTGTTTAATTTTAGTACTACTGAGTCAAGCTTTAAAACCACAGTAAAATCTTGGCATTTTCAGCAAATTGATGCAAAAATAACCTACATAATAACAAAAACTGCAGACTTTATACCCTGGATCAGAGGGTGAGCTGTGAACACACTGAAAACTAAAATAACTGCTGTGATCAACAAAAGTGCAACACAGACAGTTTTGCCCGTTAAAAACACCAGAACAAGTTAAATGGCCTGGCAAGGTGTGAGCAAAAACACCACATTCAAACTTTGTTTTTGATCTTGAATGTTGTATGGTTTGTTAGAGCTAATAAGCCAAAGTCAAAGTCTTTGCTTTCTGACGGTGGTAAGTATTTAGATAACCACCCCAGGAAGTCTCCCTTGTTTGATCCGTTAATGTGGACTTTTAGTGGAATGTGGAAGTTGGCCGACATCAGCAGAGTCATGTCCAGTTGAAAAGTCACTCTGCATTTCAAACAAGAAACAGCCAGACTCAGCGGAATAAAACCTGTAAATATTTAAAGTCTAACATTATCTGGATGTTCTCAAAGCTAAACCTTTCTGCCAGTTTTGTCAGCATCTTGGCTATTTTGGTAGTAGTGTGAGGAAACTCTGTTAGGATACACTGTGAAGGGCTCACATCACTGTGTCAAACTCCAGTATTCCTTCCATTCTTTGCCATGAGGGGAAAAACTCTCTCAGAGACAGCCCCTTCCCTGAACCTGCACAGCATGGTTATGTGACCGTGTGTATACAGTATGTGTGTGTGCATGTGTTTGTTTTAGAGAGGAGATTGTGCTTTACTTCTTGGTACTCGATAACTCAAGGCCATTCTCTGTTGCAGGGAGAGACTATGGACAATTTTAACTGGGGTGTGCGTAGACGCTCCATGGACAGTCTGGACCAGAGTGACCTGCAGCCCCTGGAGGAGAGTCAGCTGTCCAGCAGCATGCCCAGCCTCAGCAAGATCACCCGTGAGGACTCAGACGAGTCGTCTGAGGAAGATTCCCTTACCGCCAGCCAGATTCTCTCCCACTCACAGCTTGTAAGTTCACCTTTGTTTGTATGCCAATAAATTAAAGTCATCATGAAGGGAAAACAAGGCTGTCGAAGCCCATAAGCACCAAGACATTATCCTTATCTGCAGGTCTTCAAAAGTCTTACACTGAAATTAGTTTCCTCAAATAATAGGCTTAGAAGCAAAACCTTAAATGAACTTGAATTTATCATTTTTATTGTATAAGCCATCCATTTTTCTGCTGCTCATCTGGGTCCAGGCCATGTTGATTTAATTGTATAATTTGGAGTTATTGTTATATACTGAATCATGAATAATTTAGGCCATAGTTCCCTATATGATTTTCTATAATACTTTGGTCAGTATGAGCGTGTGAACAAGTATTATGTTGGATTCTATGTGGTATTAAAAACACCTTTAAAATTCTTAAAGCTAACTTGATGAACCCTATGGAAAACCTTTATCCTTGTCATCACAATAATTTCAGCCATATACTAACAAAACATATTAAAATCCAGTTGTCAGTTGAAATTTACATTAGACATTCACAATATAAATTGTACTCATCTTGGATCCTCCAACAGCTTGCCTCTTGTGCCACCCACAGGTTATTGTCTGTTATTATCTCGGTTTGCACATGAGATAATTGAATTTGCTGAGAACATTTGCACTCACAAGATGATAAGGCCTTTTGATTTTAGTGATTGTGTAGCTTTTCCTCTGTTGTCAACTACAGATCCAAATTATAAAAGCTGGTGGCAGATGGAAAGCCAATGTGTCCATGCAGCTGTCATCCCGCTCCTCCTCCGTCAGATTTTTTCAGTGTTACTAAAAACCTCTTATGTTTATTGAAAAATGGCACATGCATAGAAGATTCTAACAACTCTGACTCTGTCTCCTTGCAGATTATCAACCTCTCTCCAACTGCAGAGATCAGTAGCATGGACTCTCCCTCCACCTTTTTTGATACAACCTCACCAGATTCAACTCCTCTGAACACCAAAAATCCTAGTTTCGAGGCCCAACTGCCAGAGGACTCGAAGCAGCGGGTGAATAAGGGCTTCAGAGTGTCTGAGATACTGGGAACTACTAATTCCTATCGCAATTCCATACTAGAGTTCTTTACTAATTTTGCCAAATAGGAGCTATTCTGTTGCATCTGTTCTTTTGAAATGTCTTGAATGTTTTATGTGCTTTGGGCTCAGTCTATATTAAGTATTATTTTGTGGTGGTGTGACCTTTCTACATTTCCTCTCTTCATAGTAGAGCATGAGCCAATCTTTTCTTGATTTTTCAGTAGTTGCATGATAAAGGAGAATGAACTAAAACCTACAAGCAGGCAATCAATAACGCTTTGGTCTGTGGGCTAGTTTGTGTCTTATTTTAATTGTGGCAGGGGTTGTCTGGGGATGTTAGGGGGTCATAGCCAGCAATAGAACAAAAAAGATCTCTTTCTTTCTGTGTCTGTCTGTTCAAGGCAATGTGTATACCTATTGCTTCTGTGTGGGTGGCTCTAAGCAACAACTAAAAACTCTTGGCATGCAGGAAGTCAAGAAAGGTTTACACATTGCCTGTCCCAAAACATGAGTGTGCAGGGCCACAGTGCTGGCTGAATTAAATTATTTTATAATCTCTTTAATTGGCACAATTTATGCACACTAAATTTACTAAATAAAGAAAACACCACAAGGAATGTCCATAGGGACCCGTGCCAAGGTTAGTGTGTCCATTTTACCCACAAACTTATCAGTGTAAAAATTAATTAAAACAGAGGGAACACATTTCAGTTCATAATAACCTTTACTGCATGTTGCCTCAGTATTTGTTTGACTGGTTCATTTTGCCAGTTGCTGATAAAAGTGCATATTTCTCTTGCTTTCTTTTAGCATGAGATGTCCCAAGAAGATGAAGACAATGTTCATGAGGACGACCTCTCTCTCTCCATCAGTGAGCTGCCTCCTGAATTTCACTGTGGCGACAGTTTGGCAATGGACAGTGTTCAAATTGATTACAAAGGTGAACTGGACCTTGACTGCTGCCTGCCCAGGTACCTATTCCCAATTTCTTTTTGATGATAAACAAAGTAGCATAGAAATGACATTATTAATTATTACGACCAGAAGCACACAGAGGAGGATTGGCTCAAAAGCTCGACACAAGGTAAAACCGATTGAAAAAGGTGCATCTTAATATTGCACACAATATAACAAGGACAAGGCACCAAAACACAGACGCTATCAAAAAAAAAAAAAACAGGAGCAGGAAATCAATAGACCTGAAACGAGAGGGAAAAGTTGAACACCATAATAAAACAGGAAGTGACAGAAAAACACAACAACTAAACTTAACAAACTTGACGAGACATAACAACTAATAGCATTGGTTTTGTGACTACACAGTCTCGCTGAGGAGGAGAGAGATGACATGCTGGAGTCCCATTCTTCACCGCCACCGTCACCCTTCTTCTCCGCCATCCTCGCAGCTTTCCAACCGGCAGTATGCGATGATGCAGAGGAGGCTTGGCGAAGTCACATCAACCAGCTTGTGTCTGACACAGATGGATCCTGTGCAGTCTACACTTTTCACGTCTTTTCTGCACTATTTCAGGTACAGCATGGCCTTGTAGCCAGCACACACTTGGATTCCATTAACAGTGTTCCTGGTTGAACTGAATAATTAAACTGAAAGGGTGACAGGATTAGTTATCTGGCTGATTGACCTTTAGAGAAAGAGGCTTCCTTTCAGATGAGGTCTGATTAATTACAAATAGAGGGCTTCAGCGTGAAAATCTTCTGAGAATCATTAACCAGATGTTATTCACTTCACTGACTAAAGCTGACGGGGGAGGATTTTATAAAAAAAACTGAAATAGTAACAGAATGTAGGTACTTTCAGTGATGTAAGAGTGATTTTGACAGCATCACAGCCAGCCTGATTTTTTTTTTTTTTTGCTTTACAGAGTATCCAGTCCAAATTTTGTTCCCTGACCTGTGACGCTGTGAGTTACCTCGGTGATGGCCTGAGAGGATTAGGATCAAAGCTTTTGAGGTCCTCTCAGATGCTGACATCATGCTCGGAGTGCCCAACACTATTTATTGATGCAGACACAGTGAGTAACCTGACATTTCCCAGTTTCTAATGTTTTTTTTAAATATATGACATTTTAGTGGTAGGAAGTGGAACAAATTCAACAACAAAACTATTTTCACAGATTATGTCTTATGGGCTCTTGGAAAAGATGAAATTCAGTGTGTTGGAACTTCAAGAGTATCTTGACACTTACAACAACAGAAAGGAAACAGCTCTCACTGTAAGGACATAAAATATTGTGCTTTCCAAGGCTAAATGTCAACTGTATGTGATCACTGCTTTGTTTACATTGTTATTATGTTGTCTCTATCACCCTCAGTGGTTGAGCAACTGTAAGGCCACCTTTCCCAGGAGTGCTGGGGGCACGGTGATAACATGTCAACCAGCGGAGCATGAGGAAAAGGTAAAACTGAAATTATTATTTTTGAGCAACAGCTCTGACATGCTGTCAGATGATAGTGTAAAATACTGGTTTGGTATGTTTTGGAGTTTAGCTAATGCACTCAGCCAGCGTGCAATCACACACAAGACAGCTGTTTATTATGCAAATTGAATTATAGAAATGCCTGAAAATATTAAAGATTCCACTCCAACTGACCTTTCACACTGTACTTTCTGCATTACGGTTACTGTGTGGTACTGTAGCTCTGTGAGTGTTACCTCTTTTCTCACACTATGTAAATGTCAAGTTTCTGACAACCTTGAGTTGCCGCACGTCACAAAGTTTATCTCATTCCAGTGTGCATTGTAGTTATTTTCAGCTCTGCTGGGCATGAGAGCAAGTCCTCTTAAGTTGCATTTGATCAAGCAGTAAACAATTACTCTCACTTCATAACTGAGTGAAGCAAACAGCAAAAAGGAAAGTTTTGCTGTTAAAACTTGGAATTTTATTCCTAAGAGATTCCCACCAAAGTGAGTTCATGTGTGCTGATTAACAGTCAAAATTAATTATGTTAATTTGTTAATTTGCTTGGCTTGTTTCACTTGGCTTTTTAATTAAAGGTACCCTGTGGAGTTTTCTTGTAAACAAACAAAAGTTATGTTGACATAGAGTGTTACTTGCCAAGAAGCTTTGTGAGCATCCTTGGGCTGTAACAAAAGTGCAGAGTGCATTTCCTTCCTCTTAAAGCATTTTCAGAGGCAGTTATCTTAAAGCCAGCATTGTACTGCCACCTGTTGATCAGTGGGGTCATGTGACACCATTGATAGGACTGTGGACCTCATCACCCGCATATGCGCGTGTGTACGTGTGCCCTCATGCACATGATAAACAAAACGGGGACCCATAGATGCAACATGCAATAGCAATAATAGATGTCAGAAACTCCACAGGGAACCTTTAATTCATGGCGACTACCAGCTCTCCTTTTCAGTTCGAATTTACACATACATCAACCCTCACTTTCTCTCTGCATGCCAATAAAATGACCTGTACTAATACTTTTCACCCACTTTAAAATGGACATAATGAGGAATTGCATGCCCGTCTTTTGATCCTCTGTTTTCCTTACTTCTTTTCTGTCCTGTAACATGCTTGCTTTGTAGCAAATGGAGTCTCTGGCTGTAAGTTGGAAAGACTTGTTCCTCTTTGTTGTTTAAGTGGTCTTTTTCTGCTTTTTTTCTGCCTTCTGCATAACTGCAGCTGGTTTGACATGTATTTATATATGTTAGTTCATTATCCACCAAGTGCAGAACTGAAAATGATGACATGTAGAATAAGAAAAAGCAAGCCTAATTAAAAGGTCTTTTGCTAACAACCACTTTCCCCTTTCTCTCAGCAACTGGAGCTCTGTCAAAGACTCTACAAACTCCACTTTCAGCTGCTGCTGCTTTTTCAGTCCTACTGTAAGCTGATAGAACAGGTCCATGCAATAAGCTCTATTCCCGAGGTAGGTACATCATGCATTTGCTTGGTTTCTGTTTTTGGAATCCTGACACCCTCCATCTAATCCATGTCCCTGTTGGATCATATCAATCCCTCTCAACCTTTAGCTGACAAATATGTCCAGAGAGCTAAATGAGTTGAAGAACAACCTGAGGGTAGCAGCAGCCTCAGTGACAAATGATGAGGTTGCCGCCCGTGAGAGCTCCTGCTCCAATCCCACCTTCAGCTCCTCTGAAGCTGCTGTACAGGCCATCCTGGAGTGTCTGAGGAACCACGAGTTTACGATGGCTATCCGCTACATTCGTGAGTGCAGGTGAGAAAAATTCTTGTTTTTCTGTACAGTATGTTGTCAAAAATGCCCCCAGTCAGATGCATAACATTTTCTTTTTTCATTACAGAACAATGTGGCCTAACGACATCTTTGGCAGCCCCTCCGAGGATGAGGTCCAGATCTTACTCAACATCTACTTCAGACATCAAACCTTGGGTCAGACAGGAACATTTGCTCTAGTGGGCTCAAAACAGGACCTCACAGAAATCTCTGTCAAACTGATGGAACTTAACGGAGAAATTCGGGACATGATCAGGCGAGCCCAAGGCTACCGAGCCATCACAGCTTTCCTCCCAGACTCCAGGGTTTCAGGCTCAACTCTTTGATGGCAGTGTGGCAGTGTGTGATACCCATTCCAGCACAGCACAGCACCCTGTTCCATGCCTAGCCTCTGGTCCTGTCTGGGGTTGCTGCTATCATCTCAGTGGTTAACAAGCACTCTGCTCTCTCCTGGGAATAACCAAACCCTCTTTCCTCTTCTTGTTCAGAGCGCATCAGAATGTCATATGTCAGATTTTCAGATGTGCAGCAATACTGATGTTTCTTTTTAGAAAGATGAGAGACTTTGCTGTTGCAGAGAAACTTAGGCTTTTATTGCACTAATAATAAAAAAATGTCACAAAGCGACCACTTGCTACTGAGGTCAACAACTTTCACATTTAACAAATGACATACCAAAGCTAAGTGATTCTCTTTCAGTTATGTTGTTTTAATTATCAAGGGAAAATGTGCAATCCTTCACAGAAGTGGAAGACATTTACTGTATCCTGAAAGAAAAGAATGTATTTGAATATTATAGCATTGGAAAACATGAACATTGTCAGTACAGGAAAAGGGAGGCTTCATTACTCGGTGAAAGTAGTGGGTCTTTTTGTGTGTGTGTGTGTGTTTGTGTGTGGGTGTGTTGTGTGGGTGCTTGGGTGTGTGATATAAACCTGACGACCATCAGAGATGGAATTATGGATACTGATTTATATAAATTGTTCACATTTAACTACATCAAATGCTGCAAAACTACTGTAATTTCTCCCAAACCTACACTCCATGCTGCTGTGTGGGTTATCTGTTACTTAAAACATCTTACTGTACCTTTTAACTGTGCAGCTTTTAGCATTTAGGAAAATTATTTATATTATTTGCAACAGAAAACATGCTTTTACCAGACTAGATTTATAGAAAACAAATATTTTATTTTAATCGGTTAAACCTGCCAAGCTTGCAAATTCTATGTACTATAAAGTGTAAGAGTTATGTTTATGAACAAATACAGAAACTATTTTAACTGAATAAATGTACATAGTGCAATGGGGGCTTTGCTCAGACTCATAAGATTGTATTTTTATGAACTTACAATTTGAGTTGCACGTAGAGTGACAGGGATAGCTACATATTTGTAAAGCTTCCACAAGGACTGTTGGTGTAGCCTCTTGCCTTGTAAATACTACTGCCTTTGCAATGTACTGTACTTTGGTGTTCTGTACACTTATGTAACAAGAAAAATAAAACTTACATTTGTTAATTGTGGTTTCTTTATTCTGATTTGTATACTATATATTACTGCTTCATGAGCTTGGGTAATATTGTGCTTTGGGTGAAACCTGTCTGACAGTCCTTAAAAGTTGTGCACCACCTAAAATGTCAGATAGAGGAAGAGGAGCAGCCCTGGCAGGAGGACCATGGATGTTATCTGGCTCTGCCAAACCTCATGAAGAAGGGAAAACAGCACAGAAAAGGTTATCCTACTAAAGTAATATTCAAGCAGCGAGTCACCTATGTTGTTGCAAACAACTGAAAACCATATGAAAATGAACGGAGTTATAGTTTCCACATAACAGGACTTTTATTTTGAAGTTGGGAGTTCCGGTTTACGGCGCGCGAGGTTTGTCTGTATCAGGAGCAAACAAGCTAACCCGGGTTAAGACATGATATCACAGTCACACTTTTCTGTCATTTAATCTCGTTTTTTGGGGGTTTCTTTGTCAACATTTCGTCAAGAGTTTCACCGCAACATGAGAGTCAGTACTGCTGTCGGCTGTCATGGTAAGTTAGAGAGTGTTCAAAGCGACGAAGTCTACTTTTACCGCCTGGTTTCTCGTTGTGGATGTGAAGAAGTTAGTTAACCTGAATTTGTGTATTTTCTTAACTTTGGCGACTTACTATAACATTTGCTGTGGCTAACAATTAACATTATCAAACATTATCTTATCGACATTATCTATCAAGTTATCTGACGTTAATGTAGCCTAATGTGACGTTAGTTGATTAGCAGCTAGCTTAGTAACTTAAAGCACCTGTAGGCTTAAAGCTAACTAGCTTAAGTTTCTGCTTTTTGACTCGAGGCGTGTTGAAAATCTGTGTCTTCTCAGGTGTGCCACATAACAAACTTTAGGGACTGCACAAATCAACTGGAATGGACTCGCCCTTCAAAAACATGTACGACACATTGAAGGATGACATCTGGAAAGGTAACAGCTTGACTTTTCTCTTAAAAATAAAGCTACAAATATAACATTATAAGATGCACTAAGATTGTTCATGTTGCAGAACCCGCATGATGACAAAACATATTCTGTGTTTTTGAAGTTTGTGTACTTATTACTCATCTATACATTTTAACTTAAATTGCTCCTCTGGGACAGAAAGTGATCTGAATCTGAATAACCCGTTTTAATTCTCCTATGTAGAACTGGGACCACTGGATCCTGACTGGTTTGATGCACTGACAGCTCAGACGTTCATTAGTGAGGAAAATGGCTGTGATCAGGATGACCTGCATGCTAACCAAGAGGAAACCTTTAAAACACCTTTTGACAAAACCGCAGCAGACAGTCAGCTATTTTCAACCCCAAAAGTTTTCAGATGCAGTCGAGTTGTTTCACCTGAAATTGTGGATGATGAGTGGAGCACTGCTGAACAAGGTAATGTCTGATAAAAGAGTGACTTTTGATGTATTTATGAAGAAACACTGTGTAAATGCTATCCTATCCTATCCTAATCACTATATTCACTTTTCAAATGCTGCCATTGCACTGCTCTGTAAATACTGTTATACTGCTACCAATTTTTGCTACTTGTGTATGTGTGTGTGTATATATATATTTCTTTTTCCTATTTTTATATTCTTATATTTCTATTTATTGTCTTGTTGGAATGTCATATGGGAGAGGTCAGACAGAATTTCATTGTACTTTGCTGTATGATGACAATAATTCTGATTCTGATCGGTTGCATTTAAAAAATAATATTTCTCTGTAATACATCCTAGAAAAAGAGACATTGCCATGGAGGGCAACACAAAGTCCATGTTTATATCGGATGTCAAAAGACGGGTAAGTGCAACAACTCACTTTGCCGTCTTTGCTTTCTTTACTAGAAGAGAAATTATACATGTATTCAGTGTTCACAGAGCTATTTCAACGATAGGTTTGTAAGGGCCATGTCCTTTTGGCTGTCCATCTTGTTCTTTTTAGGGTCCAAGGTCCGAAATATGGAGGTATCCAACCTCAGAGTCACGACAGTTTTGGTGAGCTGCAAGTTTATCTGTATTGCATCTGTTTGAATTGCATTTTTGAAAATAAGATTTAATCATTATTGGTTGATTTGTTTGTTTGCTTTTGTCATCTGTACAGATTTGCTTCATACACCACAAAAATCTCCAGTAAGTTAAATCTAACAGTGATGTTATTATGTTATTTTCCTTTCAGCAAATGCTAGCATTTGAATGTGGAGTAATGGATAGCATTAATGTTTTCCTTTTCCCTTTTTTTAATGATACAGGTCAGTTATGCTAAGAACATATCTGAAAGTCTTGGCGCACAGATCCATCCCGATATGTCATGGACCAGTTCTCTGAATACTCCACCAGTGCCATCCACCCTGATTTTAAGTAAGCAAATGACACATTTAGTTGTTTTAGAAATGTACATGTCTGATTACTTAAATAACTAGTGTATTTCTAATTTTATAGCTAAAACAGATGAGAGTCCCTGTCCAGTGAGTGCTTCTGCTGACAAAAATGTTGTTGTGAGTAGTTTTATATATTTTTTTAATTTAATTTACATATAGACTTAAAAACAAATGTGTGTTTACAATGCATTTACAGGACCTTGAATACCTGCGTATAAGGGGTCATTTTCATCACTCCTATTTTATATCCCAGTGACCATAGGAAAAAGGGATATCAAAGGTGTCTACATTTTCCTAAAGTTCTCAGATTTTCCCTCTATGATAAATATGATTTTCTTTAGTTTTACATGAAATATGACACATTTTAACCACCTGGCATTAGAAAGGGGTTTTGGATTATTCCAATTAAATACATTAAGATGACAAGCTGAAAGCAGGTTAATTCAACAGCATTAAATACATTGTTTTGTATGCATCACTCAGAGGTTCAAAGATTGAGTCAGGATTTAAATGTGGATGTATTTTGGATAATATGGTTTTTGGTAAATGGACCAGAACAGTCTTAAAATATAGAACCCCCTGTCTTTAACAGTGAGAGGAGTCAATTAGTTGTTAAAGGATTGCTTTCCAAGTCTTTCTCTAAAGTGGAGGATTTTTTTTTTACCTGGTGGAAGACAGAAGAAACATGCCATTACAGTAAACATTAGAGTAAAGAGGTGTGGCATTTGAAACTGTTTTCTGAAACTCTGTCTTGTCTTTCTCAGTTTGTACGGAAGCTTTTCCCTTCTCTTTCAAATGCATCCACCGTTGGAGTGGTGTCACCCAAAAACACTGACATTCCCACCGTTCACCAAGGTACTGTGTTTTTGCTTTACAATTTCCTAATATCCAAGATTGTGCAGTAGCACTGAATATGAATTACATGAATTGCATTGCAACAGATGGCCCTTTTGTGCTGTGCAGGCTTTTAGATGCATAATGCAAAATTATACTGATTGCTGGTCTGTAATCATTAGGTGTTGTTTCCCCTGAGGCTGGTCAGAATCCTGAGTCCCACGACTCCCCCCATACTCCACTGAATCAGAATGACGGCGTTTGGAGACAGAGGCTACCAGATGCTATTGAGGATAGAGAAATCCGCAGCACAGTCGAAAGTGTTCTTGATGGAGCTGAAAATGTTCTTTCGATATTTTTCACCAACAGTAGCTCAGCACTGAGAAAAGTGAAAACTGACAGAATCAAGAGAAAGCAAATAATTCCAACAAAAGAACATTACTGCAGCTCTCCTGACATCTCAGCAGCAAGCAACAATGCATCCAGTAAGCAAAGAACAGCTGATCAGGAACCTGGCAGACACCCCTCATCCCCACCAGTGAAAACTGAAGATGTTGGAATTACTCAGTGGTCTCCACTGAGTTTATCTGAAATTCCACCTTGTACGGCGGATGCTTCTAGCCACAATAATAATCCTGCTACACAAGTGGAAAACAGTATTTTAACAAACCAAGTTCAGAGTAATCCTGATTCTGGACAGCGTGTCAGGCCACCTGCGAAAATTACATACTCTGGCATTACTAAGAAAAGGAGAACATTTGTTTACACTGTTGAGACTTTGAAACCGCAAACTCAAGGAAACACAGAAACACACTTTCAGAAAATGGACTCATCACCAGGGATCCCAGATTCTGGTAACACATTCTCATATATGTCAAGTTTAAAAATGCTATAATATTTTGTATTTCTGTATTAACGTGGAAAACTAATTGATCCTGTTTTATCAACATCCTTTATTTCAGGACAAGAAGTGAATGTGAAGCAGGTGCGAAAAGCCCCACATGAAGAAGTTTGTTGCAGTACCGGGAAGAATGTGATGCAAAAACATGGAAGTCTCACTGAAGAAAATCTACGTCCCTCCGAACAAGAAAAAGTCCCAGATTCTGACATGTCACAGCTTTGCAGAGATTTTGCACAAGACTTCAGTCAAATGTCTGGCCCCAGTAAACTGAGTAAAGTGGCAGAGGATACTCCTAAAAATGGCTTCAGTCCATCAGCTTGTCTGTCAGCCATGAAACAAGCTAAGCAGAAAACAAAGCATGCAGACCTTAACCCTGACTTCGATGGTGTCAATAACCGAAGATGTGTTTCTACTACTATTCACAATAACTCCATAGATGATGGCACAATAAGTGACAGTGGATTCCAGTCTGCTGTACCAGATGTCACTCACATGACTGCATCATCATTTGTTCTTCCCAGCTCAGAGCACAATGGTCAAAGTCATCAGTGGAGAGGCTTTACAACTAATGCTTGTACGTCCACAGATAATGGAAACGGAAAAGGACATTTGGATGATATTTTACCAAAAGGTGAAACTGATGCCAAGCTGTCCGCTGCAATCAAGAAAAGCCCTGTCAGAGAGAGTGAGTTACACATAAAGAGCGCATCAACACAAACAACCTGCAGTGCAAGGGGAGCTGTCGATAACATTAATTGCATTCCACTTAATGGTCAAGCCCCTGGCAATCTGCCAGAGAGAACAGCTGTTTCTCTTCCTTCCATCCATGCATCAGGATTCAAAACCGCTTCAAATAAGGGTATACAAATTTCCTCAGCCAACCTGGAGAGAGCTAAGCGTCTCTTTGAAGAGCCTGAAGGGGAACAAACCTCTAGTGATCAGCCCACCAAATGTGCTCATGTCACTAAAGCTGAAATTGGTAGTAATGGATCAGTCAATAATACAACTTCTAACACAAACCAGCTAACTTCTTCAAGTGGAAAATGTGTGGATATCAGCTGCCAGTTAACAGCATCACAAAAAGCAGATGTGACGGAGCTGTGCACTCTGTTGGAAGAAGCAGATAGCCAGTTTGAATTTACACAGTTCAAAACTGCAAAGCTAAAACAACACTCTCAAGATTTTGCCACCGCTCCCCAAAAAGCTGACAAAGACCTTGACCCTGATTTTCTTATGGGTATAGATTTTGATGACAGTTTTAATTCAGATGCTGGAAAGCACCTGGCAGTAACTGTGATGCCTGACAAAATGATCTTAGTTTCAGATAGTGAAACAAATTGTGAAACATCCAATATCAGAAGTAAATCCGAAGATCTGTCACTGCCAAATGCAATCAAAATGGAAAATTCCTCTACTGAAGATGTGTCGTCCTCTTCAAAACGCATCTCTGAATGCAGAGGCAACAGAGCTGGCCACGTTGAAACAAACAAGCTGGAGAACACAAATTCTCTGATGCTTGGTGTGGGATTCAAGACTGCAGGAGGAAATATTTTGAGAGTTTCAAAAAAGTGTCTGAGCAAAGCTAGAGCTTTGTTTGCAGATTTAGAGGAGAATCAAAAATCATCAGACAAGGATATTAGTGAAACTAATTCTAAAGCACTGCATAAGCGTAGTGTGGATATTCACACCAATGACCTATTGCATCATAAAGAGGATCATTTGAAGTTCACAGGTCACAGTAACAATACTGGGGGGAGGATTCAGGGCTGTTTTTCCAACATGAAGGAGTCTGTCTGTCCAGACAGACAGGTTGCAGGCATTAGAGATCAAGATGCATCAATAGGTTTTAAAAATAGCAAAATGGACCCAGCCACATGTCAAAGTGGGTTCCAGATGGCCAGTGGAAAAGGGATTTGTGTTTCAGCAAAAGCTATGCAAGAGGCAGATGCATTCTTCAAAGACTGTGATGCAATGGACACCAACACTGCTGTGTTCGTTAAACAAAAAAAGGGCACAGGAGCCTTGCTTGGAAGTGTCAGTCACGAGGTAAACCCTCAGAAATTTCAAAATGTTGAAAGGATGAAAGAAAACTTTTCTGAAGGATCAATCAATGTGAAAGCTGGACCACCTGTGCACCATACAGAGGTTGTACAAAATAATGGGGAGATTCACAATTTAGGTTTTCAGAGAGCACCAGCCTCGACTAACGCAGATTCGTCCAAGGTGCTTTCATCTCTCTCATGCACAGTATCAAAGAATACTGGCTCATCTGTAATTGCTGAATTGGGCAGTGGTGGTGGATTTTGTACAGCCAGTGGGGAGAAAGTACTGGTGTCAGCTGATGCAATGAAAAAAGCAGAGTTTCTTTTGAATGAAATCCATACACTTGAGGACGCTAACAAACAACAGGACCAAAAAGGAGCTGATTTGAATACCCCTCATCTCACAAATCCAATTCAAGTTTCACTAGCTAAAAATGTTGGATTTCAGACAGCCAGTGGCAAAGGAGTTGCCATTTCATTTGCTGCTCTGAAGAAAGCAAAGTCGCTACTGAGTGAATGTGATGATGTTGAGGATAAAATTGGTGTAAAAACACATTCCAAGATTCCATTTCATGGTCCACCACACAGGAATAGTGGATTTCGTGCAGCCTGTAGTAAGCCAGTGGCACTTTCATCTGAGGGTCTGCAGAAGGAAAAAGCTTTCTTCAGTGACATTGGTTTCAGTGCAGAGGGTCCAGCTGTTTCAGACACAAAGAGGACTGAGAAACAAGACAATGCTGAAAATACAGAGAAAATACATTGTGGTTTCTCAACGGCTGGGGGAGCGAAGGTCCACGTGTCCCAGAAAAATCTACTGAAAGCAAAAAACCTTTTGAAAGAATTTGATGATGATGATGATTCTGTTTTAGCAAAAGCAATGCAAGAAACAGATGCTTTCTTCACGGACTGTGACATTGTGGACGGTAACAATGGCATGTCAGTAAAACACAAGAAAAGCACAGCACTCACGACTGGGAATGGCAGCGAAAAGAAAAACCTCTCAAAATTTAAAACCGATCAAAGGGTGACAGTAAACAGCTTTGGAGAGCCTGAAAGTGGACACACTGACTTTGACAATATGCCAGGGGGACCAGTTGTAGACCATGAAATGGTGCTGTATCATGATGTGGAGAATCACAAAGCGGTTTTTAAGAACACACTGGATTCTGCCAATGCCTCTACATTACATGGAACCCTGTCTTTGATGGCACAGCCACTTTCTTCGCAGTTGTGCACAGCATCAAAGAGCACTGGTGGCTCTGCCATCAATGAATCGAGCAACGCTGGTGGATTCTGTACAGCCAGCGGGAAAAAGGTATCCGTGTCAGATGAAGCAATGACAAAAGCAAAGTCTCTTTTGAGTGAAAGTGCTACATTTGAGCATACAAACAAACAACTGAAACAAAAAGAAGACACCTTGCCAAC
This sequence comes from Pempheris klunzingeri, assembly GCF_042242105.1. NCBI lineage: Eukaryota > Metazoa > Chordata > Actinopteri > Acropomatiformes > Pempheridae > Pempheris > Pempheris klunzingeri. The sequence continues at coordinate 7,315,081 of NC_092015.1, read as the reverse complement.
ACTGAACAGAGGATTTCAAACAGCCAGTGGCAAAGGAGTTTGTATTTCATCTGCAGCCCTAAAGAAAGCAAAAACTCTGTTCAGTGAATGTGAAGGGGTTGAGGATAAAACCGTTGTAAATGCAGCACAGTCAAAGATGCCAGTTCCTGGTCCAGCACCCAAGAGTAATGGATTTCTTGCAGCCCATAGTAAGCCAGTGGCACTTTCATCTGAAGCCGTCCAGACGGCAAAAGCTCTCTTCAGTGACATCACATTCAGTGCAGTGGGCCCAGCTGTTTCAGACACGAGGAAAAGTGACAAAGAACGAGAGATTGCTGAAAATACAGAGAAAATACATTGTGGTTTCTCAACTGCAGGGGGGGCAAAAGTCAATGTGTCGGAGAAAAATCTTTTGAGAGCAAAGAAGCTTTTGAAAGAATTTACTGATGGGGTGTGTCATGATTCAAATTCATACTCAACAAGCCCACATGACACCCATAAGTCAGACCTTTCAAAAGCAAAATATGCGAGAAGAACTTCAAATTCTACTCTCACCACAGCCGGTGACACAGACATGTCTACCAAGGAAAGTGCCCCTCAGGCAGTTCAATCTTTAACGCCTTTGCAAGAGACAAACCAAGACAATGAAAATATTCAAAATTCAAGTATGCGTAACCCATCAGGGGTTGGCAACCTCCATGACAGCCCAGGAGAGGAAATGAATCAGACAAGCAGCAGTGATGGATCTAAAGGCAAAAGCACAGAAGAGTCCTCAGTTCTTTACTTTAAGTCACTTAATTTAAGTGGCTGCACTGAATCCCAGCACAAGTTTCTTGTCCAGGAAGCTCTGGACTGCACAAAAGCTTTGCTAGAGGATGAAAATCTTGCTGGCCAAAGTACCTCAATGACTTTAGAAAATGTGGAACTGGAAGATGACCCAAGATCCAGGAACAGATCTGTAGGGGAACAAAGAAGAGCAGGGAAAAGACTGGTAGAGGACCCAGACATGACTGGTAAGTCATTGTGTTATTACTCCGAAATGTAAGCAGAATTTAAGCATTTTTTTTTATCGCTGTACACACTATTATCTAACTAAATGGTTGTATATTTCCAACTGTAAGCTGTGACTCTAACTAGCTTGACTGTTTTGTCTTTACTATCTTGAAATAATTCTAGGCCAGCCTCCCCTGAAGAGACGATTACTGGAAGAATTTGACAGGACTGTTGACGGGCCAAGAAGTTCAACACTCCATCCAGAAAAGAGCAGTCCAAATGGTAAACCACTAGCGCTGTAACAAATCATCTAAAGAATACTTATTTTCTCTTACAAATGAAATAACTCTTAATTTGTGTTTTTTTCTTTCTTAATCAAGGTGTAATGAAAGACAGGAGAGTTTTCAAGTACTGTGTCTCACTTCATCCAAACATCACAAGGCCACATGGGTAAGATGCAGGCAAATTGTTAGTCATGTTTTCTGAAGAAAACATGTTCCACATATTCTGTTATCGTAGCTAGATTTTTTTTACAATGATAACTATGTTTTCTGACTGTCTATTTTTAATTGATATAATCAAGTTTTGAAATGAGTGTGATTGCCTGCTTTGATAAGTATGAGGTTTTTATTTTTTTGTTTTTACAGGAATGAAAAAAACAATGTGGCACACAGTTTGCAAAAGACAACACCAACACCACACTCAATCCCAGGAGACAGCAGATCAGCCCATTTCAAGATGCCAGCCTTTGTTCCTCCATTTCTCAAAAATGCAAAGACGGAGAGTCACAAGAATAATGTGCTCAAGGACAACATGAGAACCTCTTCGGCATTTGTTCCTCCATTCAAAAAACAAAGAACTATTGTCCAAGAGAGCTCCTCTAAACCGCAGGAGGAGGAAGATAAATCCCATCTCTTCGTAACGCCCTTTAACAGCAACACTTTTGTGCCGCCCACAAAAAAGACACAAAGTACTACAGATGCAACTGCTAATAAAAGCAAAGAGAGCATTCAGACGGTGGCCTACAGCGACACGACAAATGATAATATAATGAATAACCAAAACTTTCCTGTTGGCTGTGGAGCAGACGATTCTGCTGCGGAAGGATCCCATGTGGAGGGCACGTTGTCCAGAAGCCAAGGTGCAGTAACCTTTTTGGATGAAGTCAGTATGATGCACTACAAATACTTTGCAGTACATAGGTAAAATAATTCTGTGTTTATGGTCTACAGACATGTTTCAGAGTCTTCACAATGTAGAGTTGGCACGAGATATGCAAGACATGAGGGTTAGGAAAAAGAAGCGCCAGAACATTCGACCTTTGCCGGGCAGCTTGTTTCTAACTAAAACTTCAGGAGTGACGAGGATTCCATTAAAAGCTGCAGTAAACGGAAAGCCTCCTGCAAGATACACCCAAAAACAGGCAAGGCTAGAACTGTTTGTCACTCTTTTATGCTGTTAGTTGGTTAGAAGGTCACTGCCAGGTAAACAGCTTTTTGAAATGTTTGTGTTCTTGTTTTCCAGCTGTATGGCCATGGAGTTCATCAGCATGTGTATGAAATCACCAGTCAGACTGCAGAATCTTTTCGCTTCAGTTTACAGCATTTTATCAAACAGGAAGCATTTATAGATTCAGGTGGTGTTCAGCTTGCTGATGGAGGTTGGCTGATCCCCAGCAATGATGGGACTGCAGGGAAAGAGGAGTTTTATAGGTATTATTACATTTTTGTTCAGTTTGAATCGGGCTTTGTAATGTTGGAACTATTATAATGTTTGAGAAAACTGGGGTATCATGGTATTTGTAAATGCAGAGACTGCAGGCTGATTGTACTGAACATCTTCTTGTTCCGTTTGCAGAGCGTTATGTGACACACCAGGTGTGGACCCCAAGCTGATCAGTGAGGAGTGGGTGTACAATCACTACCGATGGATTGTGTGGAAGCAGGCCTCCATGGAAAGATCATTTCCTGAAACGATGGGCAGCATCTGTCTCACCCCAGAGCAGGTTCTCCTACAACTTAAATACAGGTACGTAGGATTATGGCTCATTGTAGTGAACAGTGTGTTGCTGTAGATAAAGTTAGTTTCATCATGCGCTTAACAAGACATACGCACATCTTCTGTATAAATGTGTTCAAATGTGTCCATGAACTAACAATGGTATTACAAATATAAGATTCAAAAGCTTCATATGATTACATTTTTATAAGCATTTAACCAAAAGAAATGAGCAGATTTTTATTCACTAAACAGCACTTTTTGGGCATATCAGGTACAGCACATGCATACAAAATGGTTAAATTTGATTATCTTGCATGTATTAAGTAAAGGTTTGAATTTTAAGTGTACTTTTTTATTAAAACACTTGTTCTCTAACTTATTAAAAGATTTTATCTTATTATGTTGTAGATATGATGTAGAGGTGGACCACAGCCGTAGGCCAGCCCTGAGAAAGATCATGGAAAAGGACGACACAGCAGTCAAAACCCTGGTCCTCTGTGTTTGTGGGGTCGTCTCTAGGGGTCACTCCCCAAAAAGACAGAGTTTCAGTGGCATCAACACTCCACAAGGTGCTGATGCCAAGGTTGAAAACCCATCTGCAGTTGTTTGGCTGACAGATGGATGGTATGCCATTAAGGCCCAGCTGGATGAACCTTTGACTGCCATGCTTCACAAAGGTCGACTGGCTGTCGGTGGGAAGATGATCATCCATGGGGCTCAGCTGGTGGGATCACAAGATGCCTGCTCCCCTCTGGAGGCGCCTGAATCTCTCATGTTAAAGGTACTTTAAGGAGACATGGGGAACATGTTATTCTGTCTGTCCACAAGGCAAACAAATAACTGGCTTATTGATTGTTCGTGTATTTAGATTTGCGCCAATAGCAGCAGACCTGTACGATGGGATGCTAAGCTGGGATTTCACAGGGATCCACGACCATTCCTGCTTCCTGTCTCCTGTTTGTACAGCAATGGAGGACCCGTAGGATGCGTAGACATTATCATACTGAGAAGCTACCCCATACAGGTGCGTTCAGTCTTGGCGTTGACGTATTGTTACTGTTCCTCCTGGAAGTTCATGTTATGATCCCTTTCACACGTACACTGTCACATTTTCCAGTGGATGGAGAGGAAACCAGATGGAGGCGTTGTGTTCCGTTCTGTTCGTGCAGAAGAGAAGGAGGCCAGAAGATACAACAGCCACAAACAAAAAGCTATGGAGATCCTCTTTGCCAAGATACAAGCTGAATTTGAAAAGCAGGAGAAAGGTAGAAACCCTGTTTTAAGTATGTCAAGTGCAGGTTAAAATGGAGTTTTAACAAATTGTCACCTTCAGGTAATGACAAACCTCAGCGTAGAAGGCGAACAATCAGTCATCAGAGTATTGCAAGTCTTCAAGATGGAGAGGAGCTCTACGAAGCAGTGGGGGATGACGCATCTTACCTTGAGGTGATACAGAATTTACAGATTGATGACTGAATTTCTCTCATGAATAGAGTTGTAATTGCACACCTATTTTACTTACATGTCCCAGGCTCATTTGAGTAATCAGCAGTTGGAGACGCTACATGCGTACAGGCGTTCCCTGATGGAGAAGAAGCAGGCTGAGCTGCAGGATCGGTACAGACGAGCTTTAGAAAATGCAGACGGCAGTGATGGTGGCTGTCCCAAGCGAGATGTTACACCTGTGTGGAGACTCTGCTTTGCTGACTCCATGGACCAACGCTGCAGTGGTGTGTGCTTATTTGTAGTCATTTTAGATGTGGCTGTGGTTACTTTAATGTATTTACTGTTAGAACTTAAACTTATGTTGGAGTTTTTTGGTTTTGTTTCAGCTTACCAGTTGAACCTTTGGCGACCGTCATCAGATCTTCAGTCTGTACTGAAGGAAGGCTGTCGATACAAAGTGTATAACCTCACTGCTTCAGAAGGGAAGAAACTTGGTGGTGGCACTGGAACTGTTCAGCTCACTGGAACAAAGAAAACACAGTTTCAGGAACAACAGGTACTGTAGAAACTCACTGTAGATAGAGTATTTCTAGATTTAGATAGATGATGGAAATAATTTATAAAACGTATTGTTTGTTATCATTTAGGCTTCTCTGGGATTTTTTCAACCGAGGGCCTCCACCCATTTTGTGGATCTTCAGAATCCAGAGTTCCAGCCACTTTGTGGAGAGGTTGATCTCACAGGATATATCATCAGTATCATAGATGGACAGGGTAGGTGATTTTTTTTTCTCTTAACCTTTTCTTCCATAAATATATTGTTTACTAAATGTTTGTTTGTGCTTTTGTACACAGGTTCCTTGCCTGCATTTTATTTGGCAGATGGGAAACTGAACTTTGTTAAAGTGCGCTGTTTCAACAGCTTGGCTCAGTCTGGCTTGGAAGACGTAGTAAAATCACGTGTCCTGTTGGCTCTGAGCAACCTGCAGCTGAGAGGTCAGTCCACATCTCCCACTCCTGTTGTGTATGCTGGAGATCTGACCATCTTCTCAACAAATCCCAAGGAACCTCATCTACGGGAATCCCTCAGTCAACTCAGAAACCTGGTCCAGGTACAATGCTAAAATCCCAAACCTGTAAAGGTGTTAAACAGTGTTTCATTTAAAGATGCCTTTTTTGTCAAACACTGGATGCTCTAACAGACTTTTTTTTTTTTTTAAAGATATAAAAAAATCAAACTTGCATCAGCTATAGAGGTGCAGATTATGACAGATGTCATTGGAAATGCAGAATAGGAACATCAATGTTTCTAAAATATCAAGTGATTCTTGTCATGCTTACAGATTCAACTTTTAAAACGTGCTGAACAGCACTGAGAATGCATTTGCAGAAAATGTGATGAAATATCAAAGTTTTAGTCGCTGCAGTCTCTTATATTGACCTCTTCCAGCCCAGCACGCCAAGTGTTTTGCTTTATTTCACACTTGAAAGAAAACAAACCTGTTATTATTATCAGCATTCTCTAATGGACAGATGCAGACCCGAGACAAACAGTATAAGGGTTAGGTGTGAGCGTCGCGGTATGTAATAGATTAGTGATCAAAACCTTTGATTATTGTTCAGTTTACTGTTCACTGACCTGAACCATGTAGAGCTTTTCTCCATCTCCTTTTTTGTATACAATAAAATGTTGAAATGACAGCTAGAATTTTCAACGTGTGTTTTCAGGGTCAGGAGAACTTCTTTCTAGCTGCTGAAGAGAGGCTTTCACATTTAGTCAAATCTGACGGCCTGAGCTCCATCTCCTCTCCAGCTCTGCAAGCAAGAACCGCAGTTTCAACAGCAGACAAAAGATGTGACACAAAGACAAGCGTGAGTTCATGCGCTTGCTGTGACATCTATTGTTCTCATGTATTTGTAGTTTGCTCTCAGTACCACTTCATATTGATTAAAAACGAAACGTTTGTCCTTTAATACAGGTGACGTTTCAGCAGCCAGTCAGAAGCCTTGGATCCTTCACACCTGTCAGCAGGAACCTTCCTGCAGCAAACTGTTCAACAGAGAAAGACCCCGGCAGCCTGAAGAGGAGGAGAGCTCTGGACTATCTGTCTCGTATCCCCTCTCCACCACCTCTCCTCCATCTGCGCTCACTGGCTTCTCCGTGTGTAAATAAAACATTCAACCCCCCTCGGAGGTCTGGAACACCCAGCACTTTAAAAACTGTACAGACTCCAGCTCCACCCGTCAGTTCACCAATGGAGGATGGGTGGGTGAATGACGAGGAGCTGGCTATGATTGATACTCAGGCATTGCTCGTTGGTGACTTACTGTAGGTGCATAAGACTGTATGTTGATGAGCATGATACGTTTTAAAAAACTGCAGAAATGTAAAGGCTAAAAGCTGCATGTACATATTCTGTGGTTGTTTTTCTTGTCTCTGGATTCATTAGAGGTGAAATCACTTCACAACAGTAAAGTCACTTCATCACTATACTGATCTACATGGTCTGCGGTCTACTTTCTTGTGTATAAAGCAAATTTAGGATCCAATTTTTCCCCGTTGTGCTTGTTTGAGGACAAATAACTGAGGGCTGATTACTGCCATGCTTGTAGATATGCAGTACTTGTATGCAAGAGAGTGATTTAAACTCAAAGGACTTAAAATAGGTGTTAAAGGCCTTACATTCTGCTCATTTTCAGGTTCATACTGGTGTTTGGAGATTCAGGAGGTTTTCAGTGTCAGTCTGCTGAAGTTTTGGAGGAGGTCACATGTTCAACAGATCCCCTTATGACATCAGGGAGTGAGCCACATTTAAATTTACCGTTTCCATACACATTTACTAAAAGATGGAGCAGGGGGGGAAGAGAGTTTAGTGGTCTGTAGGCACATAAGGGACACACATTTATGTTGAAAAGACATAAAGTTGTAACAAATTTTAATGGGAATCTTCACTTTATAAAATAGATTGCAGTAAAATATAATAATGATAATAGTATACAGTGCATCTTAAAACAAACCCAGTTTACTTTAGAATAATAATATATATAATCAAATCCACTTCCACTTTAATTGGTACACGTGTATTACTTGTGTCACCGCCTGGCCCAGCAGGTGTCGCTGACGGCTCCCTGACCATTAATCAGGAAAAGAAGAAGATGAAGAATGACGTCACTTCCGTAAACACGAGGCACCTGCAATGTGGAAGTCGTGTGCCCGGTGTTTTTTGTTAATGTTGCTTCCTTCATTTATGCATCCTGGATGTACACGGTGAGTAATAATGAATGGCTACATTTACTTTATGTTATTTTAAGTAAGTTTCCAAACAAAAGAGAGCCGTTTCTTTTCTGTACAGCTCGTGAGGCGACACTAGCTATTAGCATTAGTTTGGTTTCGGTTGTAGCTTCAGTTAAACTACAATGTGACCTCAGTAAACACAAAAAATATATATATAATTGTTGTGTAGATGCGCATACATTCATTGATTTAACGCTACCTACTTACTGTAATTGTATACACAAATTAACACCTCGCATTAATCATTTATAGTTGATTATTTCCGTGGCTGTCCGATGTATTAACTTTGTTTTAATCTGTGTTCATGCAGATGTCTCTTACTGAATCCTCTCATGACATAGAAAACCCTTGTGTGGGTGTGCGTGAAAGAACCGAAGATGGCAGGGATGACTGTGATGACAGAGACAGGATTGTGAGGGAGCGTGTGTTAAAAGAGGTCGGACTCACCAGCACCACCTTCATTGGTCCAGCATTTCCTCCACAAACAACCACAGTCAGGTCTGACATTGAAGACACACTGAGCGAGTTTTACAAAGAGCTTGAGAAGATCGATACGCCTGATGGCGCTAATGGTAACCCAGGGAAACAAGATGCAGGTTTTGTTCAACCATCCATACCTCTGAAAACATCCACCAGCAAAGAGACTCAGGATGAAAGTGAGGAGAAAATAGTAAACACGAGCAAATGTGCAGAAACAGATGGCTGGCAGAAAAGCAGTGGACACAAACAGTCGTCCTGGCAACACTGGTATCAAAATGAGCCGTACTACCCCAGAAGGCCGAGGCCAGGCATGGACTCGAGCTCTGGTAGAGTTGTTCCTTCTCAAAATCACTGGCATTATCCTCAAACAGTGAACAGACCACCAAACCTAAGATTTCACAGACCCCCATTCCATCGCCCTCCACCCCCATCCGCATTCCCAAATCCACAAAATCCACCTTCAAACGTGAATCAGAGCTGGAGCAGACCGGGCAGGACGAACCAGTATGAAGACGAGTCGCATTGGTCAACATTTGCTGGCCTCCCTCCTCCGAATGTATCCAGCCACCCCTCTCAGGGTTTTTATGGAGATTCTCCATATCACCTTGACAAGGATGAACGTCGTCGCTTTGACGCACACTTAGATGATGTAAATGTCGGATGGTCCAGAGATGGAGAAGAAGAATGGCGTCGATTTGGTGAACATGTCGACAGGCACCAGAGATATGATTCAGAAAATGAACAGTGGGAGCATCACTGCCAACCCTCTAATAACACCAACACATACCTTCCTTCCTTGGTGCTGGTCTTGATGAGAGGATTACCAGGATCTGGGAAATCAACACTAGCCAGGTACGTGTTTTTTCCCCATGAATTACTGCTTTGTCAGTTTCCACACCCGAGCACATTATTTTTATTTTATTTTTGTATCCCGTCTTTCTCACAGGGAGCTGCTCTCTACTGGTCCCAGTGGACTCATACTGAGCACAGATGACTACTTTGCTCACAGAGACGGCTACCGCTATGAACCAGGCTTTCTCGGAGCGGCACATGAATGGAACCAGAGCAGAGGTATCGACTCCATTTAATGTCCTGAACAAGTTTTCATTGCATCAACACAACAAAATATCTCTGTCAAACTTTAGTCAGGACAGTATTTTCTGCCACACTGATGACATTTTCCGACACATGAAGAGTAGTTCCAGTTACAGTGGTTTGAGCCAGAGAAAATGCTAGTCAGGTGTCTCTGCCTGTCGGGGGGGAAAAATAATGTCACCCTCACACACAAGTACTAACTTTTAGTGAAGAATGTTATTACAGGACATACAAGTCCTCTTAGATGGTTGATGATTTAAAAAAAAATGTGGTTTGATGAGACTATTTTCTTGCCAGAAGTCAAGTCAGATATTGTATTTAATCCTCTTACAGCTAGAGACGCTATGCAAGATGGCCGATCTCCCATCATTATTGATAATACGAACATCCAAGCCTGGGAGATGAAGCCATATGTCAAAATGGTGGGTATGGGATTTTACATATAATTGAGTATTCAGTTATGGTGTGCCACACCGCCTTCATAGACCCTAATACATTTTTTAACAATTCTTAACAGGCTTTGGAGAGAGGATACAAAGTGGACTTTTGTGAACCTGACACTAGCTGGAAATTTGATCCTTTTGAGCTGGAGAAGTATGGATTTCTTATACATTGTTTTATATTTGTGTGCCAGTGCAGACTTATGAAAACTTACATGGCACTATTGTTCTTCCAGGAGGAACAAGCACGGCGTTCCCCACGAGAAGATCGTACAGATGATGGATCGTTTTTCCTTCCCTGTATCCATAGACATTGTCATGAGTTCACAAGAGCCGCCTCACGTGAACCACAGACGTCGGCCTGAGCAGCCACCAATGATGAGGAAAAACCAAGATTACCATTAGTTTTTACAGGAATTAAACCAGCCAAATAATTTGCCTTGAAGACCAACACTTTTGTAACGATGTAAATAGAATTAACTGCTGTTTCTACAGGATTTTTTATATATTTGTTTTGTATACTAGAAATTTAAGTAAAGAGAGAAGAATTATATTTTTGTAATGAGTAAATTCTTTGCAAGAATAGTTATTTTTGCATTTTGTATTTAATGACGGATATTTCAGAATTATCCTTCTGCAGTTTGGGTGTTCTGTACAATATGCAACAACATGGACAGCAACTCAGCTGCCTCATGTCGGTTTCCTGTCTTAATTGTTTACCTGTTCATTGTTACAATTGTTCTCTGCATTGTCTGTTTTTCCTGAGTCAGCAGAGCAAGTGTGACGGTTTTACATTTTGGTAAACCACAAGTTTCATAGTTAATTGACCTTTTTGTTTATGCCAGCGTCTTCCTTTTTTTAAAAGGAATCATTTTCTGCTGATGCCTGCAAGGCAAATTTTCATTCATCTCCCAGGTGTTTAATATCTTCTAGTGCCACAATTAATTTTGGTGAACATTAGAATAAATTCACATTAAGTAGCTCATGTGCTCAGCACTGTAGATTCTAATTATGTTGAGTTATTTTTTTTGTTTTTACTATTTCATGTTTATGGGGAAATTATTTTCCTCCAAAACGGAAATCAGGGGAAATCTTTTAGGTCAGATATTCGTCAGTCACACCTCAAACTCCCAGCAGCAGAAAAGCTTTACCAGACTTGATAACCTTACCTGAGTTCCTTCTTTTCCAGGTCTGTCTTTAAACAATAGTCATATGAACACTAAAAGAGGTTTTCTTGCTGGGATAATTCCTCCTGGTCATACTGACCATGCAGACATTCCTTCTGGATGTGTTTTAGGGGACTAGTTCCACAGTCCTTGTTCTGTGTAGAAATGTATTTGAGAGTTTACCAGAAGCTTACATAAGACTTCAGCTGGCTGAGTTAGACAAATCAAGTGGCTCTCTTCCAAAATTAGAGATTTATTTTGTTTCCCTCAACACTGTTTGTCTGCAGAGCTGCAGTGGAAGGATAGATACAAACAGGGAATTTGTACTAAAAAGACTGAGAAGATATGTCTGAAAACCTGCATCATTATTCAGACCGTTACCTGACTATCCATTAGACCTTATAATCCCTTTGTTTTTTTTTTTAATCCCTATTTAGTCTCATGTACGTATTGAATGTAATGTAACACTGGATGTAAACATGACTTTTGTTTCTTAATATGAAAACCTCACGGAGCATCTTTAGGTTATGGGTGTTAGTAGATAAATGGTAATTATAGCAGTAGTACAAAATATTCACAAACTGAGTCTTGGGAAACATACTGAATTTCCCATGATACCCACTGGCCGAAGCAGAATAACCCTGCTTCACCTGCATTAAATTACTGTCGAAACCAATATATAGAGACCTTATCGCAGTAAAAGCTCTTGATATACAGCTGAAAATGATGGTGTTGGTGGAGAGGTCTGTGTCTGAGAGCATTCATTATTGTGTCTTGCAGGAAATCACATTTTGCAGTGGTATTCCCTTAGGTGTTCATTAAAGCAGCACACACAGAGGTGCAGTTTTGTTTCCAACCAGTGCAGATAGAGAAGAGAGAGAAGACCTGGAAATGATTTTTCTCTGGATTTCAGACTATTTTTACTCAAACATGTCCAATTTGAGCGAACAATTTGATCAATTTTGATTTGGTTTGGAATTATCAAGGAAATCAATCAGTGTTAGACACCAGTGTTGTATTGCTCCCTGTGGATTGTTCATATTTTTCTGTGGAGCTTCATGTGACAGGTCTGGATTACCTTTCCTGCTCTATACTTCATATTATGCAAACTCAAATACTTCATGTTAAAAAAAAAAATGCAAAAAATAAAAGAACACTGACAATTGGGTGCACAGAAAGTAATTTTTTTAACCAAGTATGTGTGAAGAAGTGGCCTGTGGAGGCTTAAAACACTAACAGAGGGGAGAGGAAGGACTAAATAACATCTTACAATCAACATAAATCAATGTGGGGAAGCCTGTAATGTTTGGTTTTTGTTGAGAACACCAAGGGTCATCTTAGAGTCAGTACTGTCTATAGTGGTTATACAAATCTGCTTGTTATGTCTTGTTAAGTAAGAGTGCCACATTACCCAGTTTTGCAGTTGTAAGTGATGTTTAACTGATGTTTAGTGTTTCACTCACCCAGAAGCTGATTTACTGAAATGTATGGTGATCCTCCACCTGCAGTGAGTTGTCGTTGTGCTGACAATGAAGGTAAAGTAAATGTCTGCTAACCGTAAATGGTAACATGAAAACATGAATGAAAAGAAATGATTTGCTGCCTCTTGCTGTTTCAAGGTTGACTGATGACTCAGACTGCAGTATGCATTGTGCTTTTGTCTGCAGCTTCCTGGAGCTTCTCTGGAGGTTTATTAACACGGCAGTGACCTTGATCTACAGAATCCAGTGCCAATGTTCCAGCCAACGTTCAACATTTAAGGAAATAATGTGAATCCTAGTCCATTCTGCAGTATAGGTAAGGTGTAGGATGTGCCTAGATGTACGTCACTGATTTATGAAAAATGGTTAGAGCCTGAACAATGTCAATCTTGGGGAGGGTACGCCTGATTTGTTATTATAGAAACATAACCTGCAACAGGAGGCTACTAATACAAAACTACTGAATTACTCATCTTCATACTGAAGATATTTGAGACAAAAAAGAGGCATCTTTATTTTGGCACAATGATGTTAAATGGGTAGTGCATCTAATCCATTTATTTCAGTACTTCCCTACAACTTTTAACTACATTTATAACCCAACAATAATACAATATTACATGCATTGTTGTTTAATATGAGCTCACCAAACCAAACTATCAACTAATCTAATTCTATTTCTAATATTTCATATCTAGTCAGTCTTGCATAAAATGCCACAAGGGTATTTTGTATAATTGATTACAATCAGCTGAAAGGAAAATTAATGTAAATGATTTGTTTGTGCAAAGGGTTTGAATGCACAGGAGTGTCTGTGGTCTAAAGAGAGAGATGCAAGGAAGATGAAAGAAAACAGACATGGAAGAGGCATTGCACCCATTTGTGGACAAACATTCATTTATCATTGATCGCATTAAAAGCTGATCAGATGTGGATGAATAAGATGTAGAAGTGGTCCCAAATTATTGACTTTCAGTAAATAAAAAGGCTAAGCTGTCTAGTTGGGTCTGTCAGAGACAGCGATGGATGTGGAGGATCAATGTGGAGGCAGTTTTAAAGAGGCCTTCAGATGGGTTTTACCTTCCATCGTGTGGAGGGTCATGCCTCCCTTTTCTCCAATGTTAGTTAGCAGTTATCACAAATCTAAAACACTGTTCAGTAAATAACACAAAATAAACCGTAATGACTATGGATAAAGGACTATGATGGCAAAACAATCACCTTCAACAATCCATGTCAGATATTCCTGTAATCATAAACAATTAAGTCCCTTTTTTTTTTACAGTAATGGATATCGTAGACGATGTGGTTTATATGTACTTCTGTACTAAACACTGCCCTTCATAGACATTTTGCTGTGTCCAGTCATCTCATTAGAATAGTTAACGTAGAATGAAATACCCTCTTCACACCGTCATCCAAGGAGCACAGTGTTAGCTGCCTTCTATTTCTTCAAAGTAAAAGCTTTGAAATCCAGGAGCTGTTCAGCATCATGGACCTTCATTTATATTATTCTGTTTTAAGACCTGAGCCAACACATCTTCTACAGGCACGCTTGTGGTTAACACAGAGCTCCTACAACAGTGAGTTTGCATCCCTAACACAGATAATCTGTGATGTGAGCTCATCTTAGTACCCCAAGGGCTTCGCTTGTGATTGATTTAGCTAGTTATTGGGATTTCTATTTCTGCTTTGATTCTAATGAGAAGAAGAGCACCTGCACACTCCAGTCTGCATGGTATTCCTTTCTTGAGGCAAAATATCCAGCAGTGACCTTCTTCTACTCGCCATAAATATCATCTTCGTAATGTGTGTGTGTGTGTGTGTGTGTGTATATATATATATACACACAATGTACTTTCACCTTACTGTTCTCTCAGCATTGAATTTCAGCTCCAGCTCATCCAACAAGCCTTTACAACACTGATGAGGTTTTCAGTTTTAATTAAAATGGTTGAAATTGTGCTTTTAATTTAATGTAGTTTAAGTTAAGCTTAGTAGTATATTTGCACTTATACACAATAGATTGTTGGCAACTTTTTATACCACTGTACGTATCGTGTCACAGCAACTCTTTTCCAAACGCTCTCATATATCGGCACTCAAACTAGAAATCCTTTTGTTCAGCAGACAGTAAAACTAAAAGCAACATTACACCAACTGTGAACTGTAATTTGTAAACACCGGCAAAATATCCTGCTGCTTTTCAACAACAGGATGTCAGAAACAGGAAAAGTCATCACTGTCCCTGTTTTCTCAAGGAAATCTGTACGCATAAATGTACATCTGAACACTGTAAACTGTAGTCAAAGTGCATTAAATGTAATAAATGTATAGTCTGTTGTGCCTACATTTTAGTTTTCACTGAGCTTTAGTTTCCTCTGAGAGACTCTCTTGGTTTTCAGATTCTCCTCAACCAGTCTAGGTGCTGGTGAGGGTCCTTGAAACACAAACATTATAAATGACGGAGCCTGATTACTATTTGAATTCGTGATTGAATAGATTAAGCAGAGTGGCAGAACAGAAACGGCTGTGGAGGTGGAGGTTGGCAAACGTCAGCCTCTCAGCCTGGCCGTGAGGGTGCAGGTGTGTTTTCCACATCTCACCTTGTTCACTGGCCAACAGCGTGAAAGTGTGTGTGTGTGTGTGTGTGTGTGTGTGTGTGCAGTGTACTTGCCAGCTGTGAGGTGGCAAGTACAGGTGTGTAATTGTAATGTGAGGCAGCCAGCAGCAGAAAAAGAGCATGTGTGCTTTGAATGATGATGTGAGGGAGAAGTGATGAGTGCTTTGTGCTCCCTGAATGCCAGTGATGAGCCACAATTAAGTCACCGCCATTAACCGTCTTAGAGACATAAAGGGCAGATGAAATCAGAGCTGACACCCACACAGAAGGCAGAGGACAGCAAAAACTAGACACGACAGGCTAATGTGTGCTAATTACCACCTCGCCGAGCTCTGCTTAATGGTGTAGAACTCAAAGCTAGTCTTACTTTGTTTATATTTGGAATCGTATTGCAATATTATATGCTCCATGTCTTTGCAAGTATGGAACACTGATGGACTCCTGCTCACTGTAACTTATCCTTTATGCTTGTTATATCCACCATGTAGGCTATACTGTAAATGTACATGTCATAGATTGCAGTCTGAAAATTAAAATCAAAACTTTTTTTAAAAGATTATTATCAGTAGTTTCCTCCTGGTGCAGCTCTTAGTTGCAAACATTTAGATGTTCTCCTGAGGACAAATCAGATTTGAGAATAATGAGGGTTTTGCAGTTTAAAGGCTTAAAACTTCCCTTTAAAGGTGACAGACAGGTGCTTGTCTGTCGGTGATACGTTTAACGTTGTTTATTGTGGTTGTCACGTGAGGCTGACAGCCAATAACAACTGTGTCCTGCAACAGCACGGCGTGTCATCTTTTTACACACCAACGACCAGTCAGAGGAGTCAAGTCAGCCACAATCAGACAGGATACTGAACCGGATATTCTTCAAAATAAAATCCTAAAGATTTGTCGTTTTTGGCAAGAAAAATGTCAAGTTGTGAGCAGCTGTACAGAAACAGTACAGACGACAAATACATGAATATGGAGTAACACTAAACCGAACTAAAGTGATCAGATAATTAAAATAATCAGATCGCCTTCATCTGTAAATTTCTCTAATTTCACTATAGCTGTTTTTATTACACCAATAGCATGCAATTCAATTTATAACCCAAAGTTGGTATTATCAGAGCTTATCAGAGAGAGACAGAATAAAGCCTGAGATCAATCAATCGATCAATCAATACAGGACAGCATGACGAGGTTGTGACTTGCTGTGCCCATATAGTTATTTGTCTGATCTTCTATGTTACAGAGCTGCCATTTCATCTCAGAAACTACATAGTTTAAGTTTGTAGTTATTGCGATCTCCTTTGATTATAATGAACAACTGGAGTAAATATTCATTGTATTTGCCCTGTCAAGATTAAGGATGAGATGCTTTTCTTGAACTACTGTATTGTTTCATTCTTTTTTTATTCTTTTTTACTCTCCATGAATTACTGCTGTTCTTAAGGTATCATGTAAATATTTTTGTTCCCTTACACACAGAAGTAAACTCTCATGTTATGGCACATGGGAAAGTTGACACACAACACTTACCAGGTAGACAACTTACTTTCCCTTTCGTCAACGAGGCTTTGATTTTGAAAAGTCTCGCCGGAAGTCTTGCTGTATGTGTGTCTACCTTGACAGGTGTGGGGCTCTGAATCGTATGCTCCTGAAGAGCGTCCGGCGGCCAGTGAGCTGCTGGCGGTCACACACAGCAGGTGTTTCCCCGGACGACCGTCTCCGTCCTCACGATGTCGTTAATAATGGGCTCGGTGCCGCCGTGTGGAGCGCGTGCCTCTGATCCCCACAGCAGATCGATCATGTAGATCTTTCGCATGTGAGCAAAGGGAAGTTTGTCTCCAGCGACCTGAGGACCGAGGCGGATAATTGCACGGCGGATCACACGTTGTACGGTAAGTGTGTGTGTGTTTGTGTGTTTGTGTGTGTGTGTGTGTGTGTGTGTGTGTGTGTGTGTGTGTTTGCATTTTCGGTGCATCATGAAGAAAAGGGAGAGGATGTGCTGATTACAGCAGCTACTGCAGTAACGTCATGTAGATTATATTTTGGATGGTTTAATACCTCACATCCGACCTTGGATGCCTTTTGATCTGGATTTGAATTCATTCATTGAAGAAACTTTAATGGGACACAAAGTAGGAGCCCATATGCAGAGCAAGGCTGACACCTGAATCCTTCAATTTAAGTAAATTTGGTTTTACTTTGTGTCAAAGCACACGAACTGGACGAATAATAATAATTCTGATCTAATAATTCTGATTTCATTGAGTTGCATTTATTTAGTCTGACTAGTGATGTGCTCTGTATCTGTAGCCTATGAATACATTAACCATTTATTTCATAATATAGATATATTGCAGTTTTAGGTCCTGAGCATTGTAGTTTGAGGACAATAGTGAAGGCAGTCTAAGTTTAACACACTACCTCTCACCACATGTTGAGTCACTAACCGCTGGCACACTGGATGGGTAAACCTGTTCTCTGTGGTTTCTTGTGTCTGTGCAGCGGTTAGTGGCAGCAGGCAGAATGACTGTACAGCCTCGTCTGTTCATAGTAACACCACTAATCTCATCAAAGCACTGCTGAGGTCTGACCTGAGGGCTCACTTAGCAACATGGTCTAGGAACATTTGCCTGAAGTTGGATATGTGCACAACTGTGCAACTTTAAAGGTGCAGCTCCTATTGTGAGCTGAAAATATATTTTTATAGACATTATTTTAATATTTGGAGATTTACCAGTGTTAAACTAAAAAACCAGACACTACAAGCACTGGCTGATTTGATCTGTATGTCCTATACCTCAGACAAATCTGTGTGCCAGACTGTGTTGCCTCTGTCCTCTGATTTAATTTTAGTTCCCCATTGTTAGTCGGAGGCAATGCTCCGAGCCTCCTCAGCTGCTGGTTACATAATGTCAGCCGAGGACTGTTACAGTTTAGTGAGCCGGAGAGGGGGGGAAACTTGGGTGAAACTGAGCACCGGCAATACTGAAGGAGGCCAGATTACTACGTTACATAAGGGATGTTTTCCTTCCACTTGGCTGGGATGATGCAGCTGATGGTGGTCCAGAAATAAGTCTGAGAGTAGGAAGATGGGATGCTGCACACACAGTTTATTTACCCACAGAGGAGAACGCACACACGAGGCTTGTGATGCACAGTGAGAGCATGGCTCAAATGATCAGTTTATAGAGAGAAATGCTTGTATTTGTTGAAGCACAGGTTGGCCTTTGTTGGTAATATCCTGTGGTAAATATTCATTGTGTACAGTGGTGCACACAATGGGCACCAGAGAACATTACAGTCAAGGACAAATCAGTCTAATGTCTGTTTGGAGAGGTGGAGGGGAAATGTCTGATAGCTTTCCTTCTGGTTTACCTCATCAGCAAAGTGCACGGTGGCATTACACGGTTCATTAGGTTGCATCTCTCTGTTTTTAGATTTGTTATTGTGAATTTCATTACAGGCAGATGTATTTAAAACGGAAGTAGATATTGATCTAGACAGTCTCTACAAAAGCAGACGCTTGAAGTGGAAGAATAGTCTACCTTGTTACTTTCCAAATTCAGTGCCATCACATAGAGCAATGAGACCATCAGAAGCAGATATTCACAGCAAATGGAAGGTGAAGTAGATTTTAATCAAATGCAAATGGAGATACACAAATATAAATGGTAAACTTTTCCTAATTATCTGCTGGTATACTTGCCGAAGCAGTGCTTAATGATTTAGCAACATATGGCAGCAGTATGATGGTGGTGATACATGATGCATGCCAGTCTGACAACTTCCATCCATCACGTGATTCACAAGACCAAATGATCCTTGGTGAAACTCGTCACATCGCTCAAGATGGGTTAAAAATCTGAAGTGTTTTTGCAGTCTCAGCTAACGCCCTGTCAGCGGCTGTCATGTACACTGATCTGATCAGTATTTTTGCTAAATACCTCTTCTCACCTGCCTAAACCCACTAACTGTCCTGGCTGCAAGAAAGAATGTGATTTATCATAAGATTTTGGAAAAAGGCAAAAAGATGATAGTTTGATTCTTAATCTTTGGAAATGTGAAGTTTGTGGACGTTCAGCATCTGATAGAACTTGCGTTATGTGTGAGTTTGCCTTCCATGAAATTAATGAAATCGCATGGTAATATGCTATGAAATATAACCATACAAGTCAAATGAGAGCGGTGCATGCTGAGATATTTTTTGTCTAAATTAACAATGTTATCCTTTGGATAATAACAGAAAAACTCGTCAGTACATATTGTGCTTGAGGGAGTCGCAGCAGCACTGCAGGAGCTGTGGGCCGCATCCTAATAAACTGAGATGACTGCAGTGGGAGCTGTGAAAACCAGACATCACACAAACATCACAATTACATAATACCACATTTGCAATCAGTTCTGAAATTTTATTGTGCCTATCTGATATTTAAGCACTAAAATCCTCAATAATGTGATAAGATGACAACGTGATACTTGTGAAATTTTCATAAACTGATGTCATGGATGGTTTTAAGGCAAAGTAGATATTTATGACACAACTTCAACTCCTTCCAAAGTGCATGGAGAATAGAAAAAGTTTAAAACTCCAGCAACTCTTGTAGTGTATGGAACAACTTTACAGTCAGACCAACACGATTCGGCTAAAAAAGCAGTGACCATGTGACTGTGAAAGCAGACCCAATTATGTATCGGGGGTAAAGAAACATATTTTACATCTGACAACTGCAGTAACAATATTAAGTAGGGCTGTAGCACAGTTAAGTGATGCTCAGCTATGCAGCGCTGCCAGATGATGGAAAATAATGCAATTAGACTGAAAATCTATCTACATGTGTACATATTAGCCTTGAATTTCCAGGGAAATTGAAAGTGCTTCTCAGAATCAATGAGGGTCATCTTAGGTGAACGTGATTCCTAGAACGTGAGCTGATGCTGAATTCATCCATTGCTGGTGACACTGTTTCACACTATTATATTGTATAAAACCCGGCAGCAGCCTGCTGTCCGCTCACAAAGAGTAAAACATGGCCAATGAAAATCATTGCAAAAGGAAATTTCACTCAAACAAAATTGATGTATTCATTTTACATTATGTTGCCAACAAACATGATGTATGTGTTGACCTTTTGCTTCCACGTTACTGAAAAAATAATTTGACACAGCTGCCATGGAAATGGACCTGCTGAGTGCTCTGTGAGATGGTGACCGCCTCCTCGCTGTTACCTTGTTAGTTCATTTATGATTCCTGCTCTTTTGTTTTTTCACAGGCGACGAATGACAAGTTAAACCTGATTACTTTTATTCATGGTGCTTCTGGGGTACCGCGGGATGGATGTGAGGAGGCTGACTGATCACAGCAGGCACTCAAGTACATAGCTGAGGGTTTGGTGTTAAATAGCTACGGCTGCCTGGCAGATGTTTGAGTGTCTGCTGATTAAGGTTTCCAGCTGACCTTATTGGACAAGTGTGGAGAGCCCCACCTTTGTGCTGTCCTCCTGTGGGGATTCCCTATGCTAATTTTTTATTGTCCTAATGAAAAAGAGCAGCTATTTGATGTATTTATGATTTGGAAATAAGCAGTGAAATGCGTTTGTCCTTGTAGACATGATACTGTGAGGCCGCTGCATGAGGCAGCCTGGAAGGACATGATGGAGGAGGCTGCCAGTCAGCTCGAGAGAGACCATGTGCACAGCGTCTATGACAAGATAGCTCCATATTTCAACGACAGCCGCTACAAAGCCTGGCCGAAGGTACGACAGTTCCTGCTGGACCTGCAGCCGGGGAGCATCGTCGCTGACATCGGTGGGTGTCCCCTCCAGCAGTGATGTAGTCTTGGCAATCCCATGACACTCTATCATTAATACATCGTTTGTGTGTCTTTTATTGTGTTTTGGAAACACACTGAGTAATGCTAAAATGAGCTTCCCTTAAGGATAGTAAGGGAGTATTTTAAATCTAATCAGAGCGCTTATCTGTTCCTTATCAGCCACTAGTGTTGTAGCTGACTGTCATGACCTTGGCAGGTTGTGGCAATGGCAAGTATCTCCACATCAACAAGGAGGTGTTCAAGCTGGGGTGCGACGTTTGTCGCCCCCTGGTGGACTCTGCCTGGAGCCAAGGCCACGAGGTCCAGATGTGCGACGGGCTGCATTTGCCTTACAGAGACGGCTGCTTTGACGCGGTGCTCTCTATTGCAGGTACTAGACAAACACACTCAGTCAAAAGGAGGCTTGGATGTTGTTGATTCCTCCCACCCTCTAACAAATCACTTCCTTCACGTGCGCAATGCTCAACAGCTGTAGCTGCCAAATGCTTCAAATTCAGTGAATTCCTAATAATGATAAACATCAGTTTACTATGTGCCTCCTAGCCAACAGTGTGAAATAATTCGTGTGTGTCCTCCAACAAAAGAATGTAATTAAGGCCATAGACGATAGCAGACACCCACACTATTAATTTGTGATGTGTGCCATACACAGTGTACATAATGTGTTTTGTTGACTGCAAGTACTGAGTGTGACGCATCATAATTAAATGAATTACTGCTCATCATCCTACTTAATTCTGACAAATTAATATTTTTTATACAGTCATCCATCATTTGTCCACCAAAGAGCGTCGTATTCGTGCAATAAAGGAGATGGCCCGCACCCTGCGAGTGGGTGGACGCATCATGATCTACGTGTGGGCCATGGAACAGAAACGTCGTAAATTTGAGAAACAGGACATCTTCGTTCCCTGGAACCCCAACCCTCATTCGCCCTCCGGCTTCAGCAGGGAGGACGCCAAGCCCAGACGGAGGGCCACAGCTCAGAGCGTGAGCGAAGTCATAGACAACACTGACAAGCACAGGAAGGTTAGAAGCACATCCTCTGTGGCAGATGAAGAAGATCTGACCTGCACCACACCACAGCAGAGGACACAGAGACTGTGGTTCTTCTCCAGGTCTCTCGATTCTGTGTTCGACTTTGGCAGCTTAGCCATCTCCCGGTCGTCCTCCAGAGACCTGAGCACTTTATCTTCACCCACGGGTGAAAACGAGGGGAACAAAGCCTGCCAGCGTGGGAGAGGGCGCGGCCTCATCAAGCAGGTCTCCAGCTTCTTTTCCCCGCCATCTGTGATCGGATCAGAGGAGGACGTCTTTGACTCGGTCACAGACCTGCACAAGGGCCAAAGAGATCCTGGAGGCAACAACAACATCACCACTAACAACGGCACAGAAAATCAGAGTGTCTCAGTATCTTTAGCCCAGGAGTGTGGCTCTCTGGCCCTGCCAGATCTGGTCCCTTTCCAGAAGGAGCACTTCAGGCAGTGTGAAGATGAAAGTGAAGGGGGGCCACAGAGAAAAGAGCAGCAGCAAAGCACAAAGAGTGGAGAGGGGAGCGAGGGGCAGGTGGAGGGCTCTTGCCTGAGGTACTATCATGTCTTCAGGGAGGGAGAACTGGCAGAGCTGATAGAGAATCATGTTGAGGAGCTTCATGTCAAACACACTTACTTTGATCATGCAAACTGGTGTGTGGTGGCAGAGAAAGTACAGTTATGGAAAATATGAATTTAACTTTTAACTTTTTAACTAAACAATTTTATTTTGCGTCAACTCTGCCTCAAGTTTTAGCACTGAATCACCCATTTGATGATTCTTACATTCTTGTAACTGGAAAGTGTTTAAGTATGCAAATGTAGCTGTTGTTGAAGTTACACTTAACTACTCCACTGCTGCTATTCTCTGCCTAACCGTTTGGAAATTTAATTCATGCAGTCTCTGATAGTCCGGGAGCCAGTTGTGCGACAGATCTATCTATATTATAGCATTAAGTAGTATTTTGGATGGTATCGCTGTCGTGCTTTTGCTGCAGCAGTGGAGGATGCACAGATAATGGTAGTGTTCAACATTGGCTATCACTGTATACCACATTTTTAAAGTATTTGATTCTATTTCAACACATGAAACCAACAGGCAGTATACAGATGTCCAGTCTGTGTTCTATTTTAGTGTCAAGAATTTGTTTTTACTATCAAACCATAGCGAGCTGTAGTGCTGCTAGTGATTTTAACTCTTTTAAGAGAGAATTTGTGTATAGGAAATGTAAAGAAATGCACTGTTTTGCTCTTTGGACTTTTAACATTAGCCAAAGAGAAATATGTGAGACTACATTATGCTCTTCCATCTGCTCTTAAATGTTTCAATGCATTGATTACAGTGGAAAAATCTTACTTTATTCTTTGTCTGTCTGGTTTACAATTGCACCTTCTTGAATATGAGGAGCTAAACTTGCAGCAAGTCAAGGGCCTCTTGGAGGGACTTTCTGCAAATTGCTCATGTGTGATCGATCATTACATTAGAAGAGCTCAAAGTTGTGCAGAATATCTTCCGAAACATTTGTGCATTTGCTTGTTGTGTTTTATTCTCCAAGTGTTTCAAAGAACGTGTTGCCTGTGTGTGTGTGTGTGCGTGTGTGTGTGTGTATGTGCTCAATGTTTGTAATAGTTGAATATTGTCTTGTGTTGAAGTACCAAGCTGAACTATACCACTGGTGTGTTTCAGCAAATCAACTGCCTCATATACTGTGAATAAACATTGCACTGTACCACAAATATGTCGCTGCTTGATGCCAGTGAATGACATAAAAGTAGGTGAAACTTGAAACATACTGATCATCTGTACCCACTGTGCCACACACACTGCACTGATAAGGAGATGCACCATGTGTGGACCCACTGTGTTTGTTCTGAAGTGACACTGGTACCTTAACTTATGGTCTTATGTAACCTG
Organism: Pempheris klunzingeri; assembly: GCF_042242105.1. NCBI lineage: Eukaryota > Metazoa > Chordata > Actinopteri > Acropomatiformes > Pempheridae > Pempheris > Pempheris klunzingeri. The sequence goes on along the minus strand of NC_092015.1, from coordinate 7,291,310 downwards.
ATGTAAATACTGTTGAGCTTGTTTTTTCCTCATTAAATATTTTTGTTCATGAGTGGTATTGTGTTGCTTTTACTGTCCTGAATGATACCTGTAATTATTTGGTAGCTGTTCAGTCACTGACAACAACAATTTGTATAGTTCAATAACAGAATATTTATTAGATACACAGACAGTTACTACCATACAAATACTGATACAGTATCTTGATGAGGTAGCTCTTAAATCACTCCTCTGCCAACATAACACATACTGTAGGATTATTGGACTCATTTCCATTGGTCGTGGCCACCATCCATATACTGAATGGACAATTCTATTAGCTTATCACATCCAGCATGTTGGTTTGCATCAAATATCCAATTGAAAATACTAAAACAATTTGAAACTTAATATTGCATAATTTGTCAGACAGATTAAAATGTTCTAAATTACTCTGAGCAGGATCTGCAAGTTGCTGCATATAAGTACACAGCATACAAAACAAGTATTGGTTCACATAGCATTACCAGGCTTTAATACTCCGCTCAGCTTTGTATCAGCTCCTACAGATCAAGTATCAGTCGGGCTCTGAGGGTCCTCTGGATTTACAGCATAGAGGTTTTACATTCCACACTCCCTCCAAACCTGAAATATGATGAACGTGAATACAATGACCACTCATGCTCAGTAGAAGTGTCAATATCTTGTACACTGTTGAAGTAAATGAGTCGGTACTGAAAAGGGTCATTCAACAACATCTGGTGAAGCAGTTATGTGTGTACTCTACCTGAGTTGCTGCTCTGTGAACGATAGAGTGTCTGATGGCCAATTTGTCAATATCTTTCGAGTATCCTCCTCCAATAACGGCAGCGACCGGAACACCTCTGCTCACCACAGTCTTCATCACGTACAGATCTCTCTGATACAGCCCTGGGAGATACTCACAGTCACTATAAAATGTCTAGAAATGATTAGCAAGTGGACTTACTTGGATGACAAAGGCATCACTTAGTCACCTTGGTCGGTCAGACGCAGCCGCCCGAGTTCATCTTCCCAGTGAGGGTCGACTCCTGCGTCATACAGAACCAGGTCTGGACGAAAAGTCTCCAGCATCCAGGGGAGGTGGGCCTCCACTGGTGACAACATCATCAGACATGCTGGTTAGCTCATGGAAACAAATTGTTCAGTCAAATTACTGTTAATAGGCTGATTACATTAGTTTTATGTTCATAACTCATTGTTATGGCCAGTGTTCACTTGCCGGTGGAGAGGTACTCCTCATCTTCTAGCCCATCCTCCACGCTGATATCTAGGTCACTCTGTTGTTTACGGAGGGGGAAGTTTCTCCCACAATGCACCGAGAAAGTAAACACACAAGGCTCCTCTTTAAAAATGAAAGCAGTGCCGTCACCCTGTTGGATGCAAAAGATGTTAACTGACGGCAAAAGGCTGAGTTTATCAACCAAACAAACCCCACGCCATTAAAAGTAGCAGAGACAGGTAAACGTTACCTGATGCACATCTAGATCCACAATCAAAACCTTCCTTTTGGGTAAGGAGGTGCCCATCAGGTATTTGGCTGCAACTGCTAAGTCATTGAGTAGACAAAACCCTGAACCAAAGCTTGGAAAAGCATGATGGGTTCCTCCTGCTGTGCTGCAGGCCAGACCCCTCTGCAGAGCCACTTGAGCAGCTAGAACAGTCCCACCTGACAACAAGGGAAAAGGCGAACATCTAGCCGTTAATGATTCAACAGAAGAGGAAGATGAAAAACAGGAGAGACCTCTGATGTGTCCCTCTCACCGGTTTCAAATCGACAGCGTCTCACTATGCCTTCACTCCAGGGGAAACCTGTCCTTCTTTGCTCTTGCTCATCTATTTTCCCATTTATGAAGTTGTTCAAGTAATCCTCAGTGTGCACACAGCTGAGTAGATCTTTAGAGGCACATTCAGGGACCCACACCTACTGTGAAGAAGGAAATTAACAGTGACAGGAAAGTGTGAGAAAAGTGCTTCTGCAAATGTTAATTCTAAAATTCAAACAATAATTTTCACTATCAGTTAATCGATCAGTAGTGATTGTTAGTGATCAATCGCTTGGTCTGAAAAAGTAGTACCCAGGGTAACATCTTTTCATGTTTTGTCCAAACAATCCAAAACATGTGAAATTGACAGTGATGTAAAAACCAGGGAAAGCAGCATTAGAAACTATCTGCCAACATCGCTGTTGATCACATTTTCCTAACTAATCCACTGTATTGGTGACATCACAGCACTAAATAACAGACTTGTGTCTACAAACATCAGTGCCTCACTCACCTGTTTCTCTGTGATGACCTGATCTTTGATCAGACAGTGTAAAACCCGGGGGAACTTGCCCATAGGAAACCTGTGGCTGGGCGGGAGGTCACACACGTATTTACTGTGGTGAATTATCGGAAGTCCGCTGGATTCGTGTCTGACCTGCGAGGCGGAGAGAGGAGATGCTCTGGGAGGTCAGGATACACGCAATGCTTTGTGTCTGTGGTGTCCAGAGGAATAACACAGTGTGCTCTTACTAGTTCAGCATGGAAACACCTGCAGGAGGTGAAAGCTGCACCGATCAGCCGTCCGACTCCCATGCGAGGTCTTTTACAGATTATTTGCTTTATGCAGGTCATTTCTACGACTGACGTGAACCTTTAAAACACTTATTGACATAACACCTATCTAAGGCGTGCTGAAGGTGTCCTGGTTGTTGACGGATGCTTGGTGTGTCTGTCCTCCCTGACACTGCCACCCTCTGCCGCGGAGTGAGAATAACACTTTGATTGGCTGATTTGCCACCATCTACTGTTTGGGAGTGAGTGCTGCAGATGTACAGCATGGTGCTCAGGAAGCTTTTGTTATTATTATTTCATGCTTTCGTCTCTATATGAATGCATCAGGTTTCTCCTTCCGCTGTTTTGAAATATGCTTTTTTTTTTATTTTAACTGTGTAGTTAAACGATGTGCTGTGTCAGTAGTGCAGTAATGATGATCATAATAATGATCAGTTTCTTCATCCCAGTGCACTAAAAGCATCATCTGAACTTGAAGTGATCTTTGGCTTAAAGGCTCAGCGCTCAGACCTGTTTGATCAGATGTCTTTAACGTGTCTGTCTGTATGTAGTGTTCTGTTTTTATTCACAGCCATGCAACAAACATAGAATATTATTTATCGGAGATTCAGACCCTTTGTATAGTTAATTGAATGCTGAGTCCATCTTATTCTATTCTGTCTCTATCTGTATCCATACTGATTTCTTTCTGAGATCAAGGTCAGGATGAGTGGAGACCCCGTGCAAACAATAAGAATTTATGATTCATGATGTTCTTTTCATTCTCCTCTCCTCTTTCAGTTTTTTTTCCCCCTCTTGATTCATCAAATGATCAAAGCTCCTTTTATATTTGGATTGTTCAATGTCCAGCTCATGGCAAATTGCTCATCCTTTCAAGTTTATTTATATACTGTCTGACCATGAGAGCACTTGTTTTTCTCTACAGGCACCAGCTTTCCTCTCCGATGTTTGTCTCTAGCCTGACCGTCTTTATCCACTCCTCCTCTGTCCTCCTCTGCAGCCTTCACTGTCACCTCCCCTCCTGTCAAGCCACCGTGAGCTGTGGCCGCGGTGCTTAATCACAGTGGCAGAGGATTATTTATGGTGTCACACAGAAATCATGTCAGAGCCTGAGAGATTCACTGTCTTCACTCGAATGTGTTCCACTTTAAAGTGACAGAGGAACATGTCCAATATTTGTATTTCTTACATATAAAAACATATTTATTTACAGCAGCTTAAAAGCACCATAGCCTCCTTCTCACTGTACTAAAATGGCCATTGATTAGCTACTTTTGTGTCTGGTTTTTCCTCTCCATCTGTCTCTGTTTTACATTGCTAGCAGGCACCTCAAGGCACTGTCTGGTGTACTGTCGGCTGAGGGGCTCTCCCATGAGAGCGTGTGTGTGTGTGTGTGTGTGTGTGTGTGTGAATGAAGAGTCTGGTGGATGGGGATTAGTTAAACCCCCCTACTGGGGGGGGTCACTGTACTCTCGGGCAGATAAGAAAAAAGAGGAGAGCGTTGGCCCCAGGTGCAGAGGAGAGATGTCCTCATAATAGTGAAAGGAGATTAGAGAGGTAAAATCAATTACTGGCTGAATTACTGACATTTCTAGCATGGAGAAAGGAATGAGGAGAGGAGAGTCCTTCTAAATGAAAGACTCCAATATATCCTGACAGAAAGACTGTTTGCCTCGTGCAGCACACAAAGGTTACATTCATTCGCTAACACATAGATTTTCTGTTCTGTCTCTGCTTTGATGTCGCTCTAAATTGAATCTTTTTAACGGACCACACTGCTGGTTTTCATGGTTCATACTAGCTCATTTACTACAAATCACTTTTACTTTCCATCACAAGTGATTACTTTTCAACCCCTGCTTCTGTTTTTTTCATTAAAAATTTGCATTTTATCCTACTCCAGGCATCCATTAGTTTCCATTCATTTCTATACAGTATGAAATCTATCAGCAGACTCATGTTTGAGTTGTACAATCATCACGTCGTCATTTATTTGTCAGATTTCTATTATTGTTGTGAAGGGCAGAATATGCTCCAATTAATAATCATTTCATTGTTACAGATTGATATGCCATTTATTTTCTTCATCAATCAATTAATCATTCAGTCTATTAGATGTCACAAAATAGAGGAAAATATCCATCATAGTTTTCCATGTTTACATCTTCTCATGCTTGTTTTGCCAGATTAAAAGTCCAAAATCAAAGAGATACAGTAAATATTCACACTTGAACAGTTGGAGCCAGAAGCACTGAATTATTTATAATTATATCAATTATTTATAATTGATATAATTCGTATAATATTTTTCTGTTGATGAATCGACCCTTCAAATCAGTCCACATGTAAACTGCATTACCGTGCAATTATACAGTAACACTGACAAAAGAATGTAGACTGGTGATGTTAACTGTGATTGATGACATAAATCAAATGTTGCTGATGGGCTTTCATAACATTCATAAATAAATGACATCCAGTAGATGCCTGGAGGAGCAGTAACAACGCATCCAAAACTGCAAAGAATGCATTTTAAAAATGGCCGTCAAAATGTAAATGATTTGTAGTGAAAGGTAAAGCTCGCAAACGCACTGGCATGGTTTTTTTTTTTGCACTAGTGGAAGAGAAGCCACAGCTGACAGTCAGCTGTGAGTGAGCAGCAGTCTGCTTCAGGGCAGCTGCTTTCAAGGCCTCGCAGCTCTGCCAAATACAAAAGGAGAAGCTGACAAATCCTCAGCTTTGATCTGATTTTCTCTTCTCTCATTGGACAAAATAATAGCAGACCAACTTAAACCAGCACTTGAAGTACAGTTGTCTTTTCCGGGCATTGTGTTGCCATGTAGCCAAATTGTTTGGAAGCAGTTGTTGGTTGTTGTTTAATCAACTACAAAAGCCACACACAGACTTGGCTTAACTAACTTGTTGGACCATACATATTGTACATCTTTGGTCTCACACGGATCAATGATTTGCTGCACGCAATGCGTGTTTAACCAAATGAATAACCCCGTCATCTCTGACCAGCCCTGTCATCTTGGCATGTATTTTCACGTTCCTGGAAGTGTATGTGTTTGTTGTCCGACCTCAGAGGGAGAGTGGGCGTTGTGATTTTTCCATCAGACAGTGGATTCAAACATACCTGTCAATTACACAAGATCACAATCACAACAACGAGCCCACAAACCCCCCGTCCTTCACCTCCACCTCACAATTCAGAGCGGAAGGAATTCGCTGGTTGTTTGCGAGTGCTGGCAGAGCATGTTGCAGCAGGTGAGGACAGAGGTTGTTGTTGGAGTGTATTAATTTGTAGCTGCTCTCTGTGTGTCATGGTGACGGCCTGCTGCCTCATCCCTCCGAGGAAACCCCCCGGTCACATGAAGCACCGAGCTTATTCATCTCCCATCCGTCCTTGTCCTCTTATAATCACATACATACTGTGAAATCGTTGTGCAGTGGTGTAATTTACCATCATTTTAGTCAATGCTTACATCTCCCCTCATTATCACTGGAGCATCTTTTTTCACTGAAGCATTGCTCATTGTTTGGGAATGTCCTTACAACTGTTGACTAAGTTTTGGGATCTTGTGGAGCGGCTGTTGCGGGTTAAACAGCTGGTGCTACCCACATGTGTTGTCAGAGAGCAGTAGTGTGCAAGCCAGTGAAACAAGACTTCATGAAGAGGAATAAGACCAAGAATATACTCTAACCCAAAGTTTCACAGATAAGATAACCCAAGAAAACCACTTAATTTATGTTTGAAATAAAGGAAATCTGTCACCTGCAGAGTGAAAACATAAATGTCTCATCTGATATGATTGGCACATTTGATTCTCTATAATTCATATCCCATTTGCTCGTCTTTGCCCTGACAAGTTGCTTGGTCTTATGGCGGATACTTTTAGTTAGCTAGCAGCTGCTCCGTTCCGAAACACAGGACTACACGGAGGACATTTTAAATCTATAGAAATGTGTCCACATTAAAAGCAGCAATTGGTTTGTGACAAAAACTAAATGTTGAATTTAGACCTTAACAACCTCGGACACAATTTGAACAGTGGGAACATAACTGATGCACTCACTGATGCACTCACAACAACTCTGTGATGATTTGATCAGCTCTTGGGGCAGACTGAGTGAGACAGCAGAGAGAAGTGATAATGCAGAACATCTGCCCATGGCCTGTGGTATGCTGAGAATCCAGAGGGGAGTCGGAAAGCTGCAGAGATATTGAGTCAGACTGTGGTATTGCTGGAATGTTTTCTAATGATGTTTACATTCTGTATTTCACTCGCCTGTTTTCCTCAGCTGGGCATAGTTAATGTTATATAAGAGCGTCACATGCAACAGCATAGAAACAACACTAAAATATACGTTCAAGCTTTTACACACACTATCCTTTGTATAAATGCAGCATGAATTGGATGTTATCAGCGATGCAGGAGCAGAAAAAATCTAATAATTTTCCATACTGTAATTTAACCCTGTCAGTCTTTGCTGCCTTAACAGACTCTTGCTTGTTCTGTGCAGCAACAACATGTTGCGTTGCTGGCAGGCAAACTTGCGACCGTACAGCCACATGTTTCAGCAACACAGCTGGCTCCATTCTCTTCCCCTCACTTTAATCTCACTATGCCATATGAAGACCACAGGCACTTCAGGACGTCTGCCTCGTCTTGACAGCCGTGTTGATAACGCTGATAAGGGGAAGAGGGAGAGAAGAGACAGCAAGTGAAATGACAGCGCAGAATGTGTTTTATCTTCATACATTGTAAAGCATTCTCACAAGCCATGAACCATTCAGTGGTTGGATATACAGTAACTGATTGAGCCAAAAAGAAGATTTCAGGCAACTTCATGCACAAATATGCATTGTAGTTAATACTTCTGTGGCCATTTTTCCCATATCTCATCTAACTATAATATTTATTTCAAACGTTAGTACTTGGGAAATATATATTGATCTAACTGTAGTTGATTTGCAGAGATTAGATGTTTTTTTACAGTGTATCAGATGGCCGTGTTTACTCAAGCTGTTTTAGAGGGCTGAAATATCTTGCACAAGCTTGAGTCAGTATGTTACTTGTGTCAAAGTGTCACATTTCATAAAAAAAAAAAAAAAGCAGACCAGAGCAGAGGAGATTCCAAAGTAGAAACAAATTTGTCTAATAGATTAAAATGTTATATCAAAAATGCAGATTTCTTGCCAGGTTTGAGATTAATAATTCATTGAAAAAGTGTTTTTGTACCCTCAGGTGCTGCAATTCTTTAGTCAGTGGGTCGTGAACTCTGTCAGTTTAAATCCCTTACAATCATCCAGCTGAAGTGAATGGTGAACAGACTGGGAAATTATCATTCTTATCACTCTGTAAATCAGCCAAAAGCAAACAGTAATATCCTTTTACATTCACATTTACCTCTTTCTAGAGGGTTTGGCACTGAGCTTCCCTGCCTGCTAAGGATCTGCATCCGGGCCTTGGTATGTCTGCCATCCCTGGCAGTTTGCTTTGGCAGTCGGTCCACATCCCCTGAGTCCTATCTTGACATATTTGTCATAGTGGTGATCGACAGCAGGAAGCCTTGTCTTGTCTCAGTTGAATTCATCTCAGTGTTACACATGACTGTAGTTACAAAAGTTACATTTACCATCGGTACTGAGGAGAAGTTTTCATTTCCACCGCTAGAATGAAGCAAACAGAAGCTTAAACGGGCACACAGGCCCAAACGTGTTACTTTTAGGTTTTTTTAGAATAATTAGAATCATATCATGTCCATTTTATTTATATAGCAAAAAATCACAAATCACAAATTTGCTTCAAAGGGTTTTAACATATGTCACCTTCTTTCAGTTGACCCCCAATTCAGAAAAGGACAGACAAATATTTTTGATGTTTAAGTAAGACAATGAATCTAGAAAAAGCCCAAAAGTAAAATGAGTCTTTGAGTTGGCATACTGCCCAGAACTGCAACATTTTTACATCTGCAGGGCAAAGTTTTTCAGACGTGCTGGTGACAGATGATCAAACTTGAATGAAGCATGGAGACACAGCTTGGTGTTCTGCCAATGTTAAGTGCCCACTTATTCAACACAAATCCTTGTCCTTTTAGCCATGCTAAGAGCATTGCCTTCCCCTAAGTAGCAGCTTTAGGGATTGGTTGAGACTGAAATATATAAACTATTGGATGGATTACCATGCCATTTTGCACAGGCATTCATGGATCCAATAATATATCCTAATGACTTTGATGATCACCTGACTGTTCCTCTTGCATCACCATGAAGTTCACATTTGTAGTCTCGAGTGAAATATCTCAACAATTATTGGATGGATTGTAGTGAAATTTGGTGCACATATTCATGTCCCCCCTGAGCTTTTCCTCTAGCATCATCAGGTTGAATTTTTACTTTGTTCAACTTTATGACTAAATTCCTGCAAAATCTGTGAAATTCATTGTTAGGGACCAAGCAGTAAGAGCAGGGACACAAGAGTAAATTTTCAGACATTAAGGCTTTATTTAGCCAAATTAAACAATCAAATAGGAAAATCAAGGTTGTAAACAATTAAAATACACAGGCATGGAAAAGTATCAGCAGAAAGTCTAACTATGGGCCCTTTAAATAAACTGAGGTCAACAAACCCACATTGCAACAGAAATCTAAACTGAACAAACCTAAACTGGTGAATGACACAAAGAAAGGGGTATATATACACATAGGCTAGCCTACAGACAAACGAGGGGGGGTTCCAACTCCTTACCATTAAACACCTCAAAATAAACCCAACTGCCATTTAAAGATATAACACAAATAATACCAATATATACTAAAACTACCCAAAACCCAAAGAAACATCCATACCACATAATACAATACAACAACATGTTACTTTCTGGAAACTTCTGCAACTCAGAGCACCCCTGCCCAGCACTGGGAGTTGAGACCTTCCACTTCCTGCGTTCCAGCATAAAATGGTGCCTTAAACTCCACCTCCCCCTTTTGCCAGGAACTCAGCAGCATGTGGAGAACCAAAGAGAAGGTAAAATGTATTAACTCAAAACCAGCTTGATAAACTTATAACTAAATGTTAACCAAAATGCGTGCACTCAAATTGGAGAACAATATCATAATGTAAATCAAAGGAAAAATAAACATTCTTAAACCAAAAATTGTGTTGTGATTATTTGAAATGAAAGGGAACATTACTGCATGGTGCCAAATGTTGATGGGTCCATCACATTCATCATCACCCACCAGCCTGAGCTGTACTTTGTGTTTAATGCTAATGAGGAAACGTTAACAAGCTAAACTAAGATGGTAAACTGTTGAAAACGTTAGTATGTTTATTAGCATTCAGCTCAAAGTACAACTGTGCATACTGCTTAGGCAGAGCTTCACAGAGCCACTTGCTTGGCTATAGACTCTGAGTTTTGTTAACAGCCAAATTGCTCTAAACAATTTCTTTAAAGTCACAGCAACAGCAAAGGATTTTTAGTATCTAAGAGAGGCTATGAACCCAGTAAAAGACTCTTGACAGGTGTTACGAGTGTGAAACTGACTGAACTGATTTGCCCAAACTTGAATGGAGCACAGACAGAGCTTGGTGTTTAGCCACTATAAAGTGACTACTTTAAATACACAAAGATGTCTCTCTTATTTAAATCCCCCTGCACCAGGTGCTGTTTCTGACTTCTATCCTCCGTGAGAATAGCATGTTTCTTGCAGTGGCACAAACAAGGCTGTTTTTTCTTTATTTCCATTAGAGCCATGGGCAGACGGGGCCTTACAGGTTAGCTTGTGAGAACATCCAGCTGTGTTTGAGCTGAACTGTTCTCAGTCCCACTGGCCTTGGACTATTAACCTCCACAGCTCAGATAAACCAGGCAGGGAAGAGACTGCTATTCATCAAGTGCAGCCAATTCAGTCATTGCTGTTTACTGTAAGAACCGACGCAGGGGACAGACACTTTCTTTCTGTTCCTGTTTCACTGTGTCTCTTTTCCACTTTTTATTTAAATTTATGTTAAGACAGTATCTTGGTTTTAACTTTGTTTTAATATAAACTGATTTTCAGGGACGATTGAGACTGAGTTGTGCGTCTTCACTTTCCTGCACCTCCATCACTGTCTGGTTTGGATCGGCCACCAAGCAGGACAGGCACACACTGCAAAGGACAATCAGGTCTGCAGAGAGAATAATTGGGGCCGATCTGCCCTCCATCCAGGACTTGTACCTGTCCAGGGTCAGGAGGAGGGCAGGTAACATCTCTGCAGACCCCTCACACCCCGCACATAAACTCTTTTAAACTCCTCCCGTCTGGTAGGCGCTACAGATCACTGTACACCAAAACCACCAGACACAGACAGTTTCTTCCCCCAGGCCGTCACCCTGATGAACTCGCACTAGCCTCAGTCTCAGGATCCACTGTACAATAGTTCCACACCCCTGCACATTTGCAACATTTTGCACTGCAATTTCTGCACTACACCTACCTCTATTGTACATACTGTTGTTAAAGAGTTATATATTGTTTATATTTATACTGTCCTGTATTCTTTTCCTACTGTTGTAGTTTATTTCTACTTTACTTCCTCACTGTACAGAGAGTCAAATTCCTTGTTTGCCTATTCGAACTTGGCCAGTAAAGTTGATTTGATGCTGAATAGTTAGCAAACACCAAACCTCTTGTGTGGCTCCTGTAACCTTTCCATGTAACCACTCAGACAATAGTGGAAATGTAAATACAGATAACGAACAAGGACATCAGGAATGTCACTCACTCTGAACAAAAGATCAGGAAACATCAAACGCTTGCACACGTAGCTTATCTAACTGATCAAACATTGCTGTTACATGGCTTCTTGACTATTCCAAAATATACCACAGAATATTTCTACCTTTTGTCTTGAATGTCTTGCATCTGAATTTTAGTTAGCAACATATTGTCATTTCTGCTTATTGTGAAGTAGAAGACAAAATCAGTAGAAAAGACAGGCTTCACTGATGGGAGTCTCCATTTCATAAAGTGCGCATGTTTCCACATATTTCACAGGGCAGAGGCTGAGGATGACTTGTAAAAACCAAAAAGATAAAAGCAGCAAGAAGCTTTCAACCATTCCAGAGACAGAATGACAGCTACGGGCAGATTGTAAGGTATTTTATGAATGAGAGAAGCCAGTTAACACTCCGGCCGGAGGTCAAACTGAGTCCAAGTGTTGATTTGTGGCCGCGGCTTCACCACCTCACTCCTGGTGAGACACTGAATGAACGAGTGAATAAACAGATGAGTGACCCCCCCAATGATATAAAGTCAAGGACAACTTACATGGTGAGAACTCAGAAATTCTTTCTGCAACACCCCTGTCCTACCAGGGAGCCCAAGAGCTGCATAAACAACAAGACCTCAGCCAATGAACAAGCAAACGCTCAGACATGCCCCTCTCATGTTTACTCTCCATGCTCATCTCTCACTTTCACTCACTTTCACCCACAGTTCCTATATGTAGTATACTTGGCTCTTTCTACATACATTTCTATCTCATTCTAAACAACAGGACCATTGTTTACGAAGGAATGCCTTGTCTTAAATTTGCAAGATATGTTGTTTTTGCTTTTGTTTAGGATTCATGTCAAATGGATAGGGCTGGTATCTTCTGCTTCACACATCATAAATGCTATGCTAAATGTTGGAGACTGAAGAATGACGATATTTAACTTAAAAATACGTTTATCTTTGATTATTTGGATAGTCCCTGATTGGTCAAGTAAAATGTTTGACACTGGTAGAATGCTAATCAGCTATCAGTAGTGAGTGCTTTGCCCTAACATACAATGGAGCATCCTTCCAATTCATATATTACTTCTACTCTGTAAATTGGGGTGAGTCCTAACAGTTTTAGGCAGTTTTATTGACATATAATATCAAATAGAAACTTGGGGAAACATGCTTTTGGTTTCAGTTCAGCATCAGTTCCTTTTATAAAGATATCATCGTAATCTGTGTGTATTATGCTCCAGCAAATAATGGTTCCTCACAGCTTTCCCCTTTGACTTGAAAGCATTCCTCAGCCCAGTGTTTCAAAGCCATAGGTCACGGTACATCTTGCTCCTGTACAGCTCGAGCCAGTGAAGTTAGCCATTCCTCAGAGCCTGTTTGTGAGGGTTGGAAACCCATTTCACCTTGTTCTTTCTGAGTGCCAACCACTGCTGCTCCCTCTACCACCAACCGTCTCCCTCCCTCTTTTACCCCCCCCTCCCTCCCTGTCTCCTTTCTCCTCCTCTTTACATCTCCCAACAAGTACACATTCTCCCTGCTCTTACGCATATTCTGAATGGTTTAGTCGCTGCTCACTGAACACTCCTGCAGCCCCCTAGGGAAACGCAAGAGGAGGGGGTGATAGCTGTGATGACAAGCTTGCCTTTTAGCGGAATAGGCCTATGGGGACATAAGTGTGGCTCTGCGACGGGCTGTCCAACCCTCTCTGCTCTTACAGGAACAAGCCTCACTGCCACTGTTTTGCCATGATCTCAGTAACACTGTTTGGGCATCACAGACAACTTTATTTCCACTCAGCAGGTGAGTCTTTTGTTTTCCGTTTTCCTGTGAATCTGATTCAGTATTGACTGGCATCTGCTTGTGGTGGAGAAACAAATATCAACTCTCAATTTATCTCTTCACTAAAACTCCTTGGCTGGGTAGAGAAAGTTATACTATAGGTTGTTTCTGCGTGAGAGGACTTGTTCAGGACCTTTCTGTTGAAAATTCTCCAATGCTGGCTTTATTCTACTCTTCTAAGTAAGCTGTGGTCTTGCCTTACCAGTCAACATTGCCAGTTCATTTTCTCTCTGTGACTTCTTCCCTCAATTTAAATCTGGTCTGCATTCATTTGAGAATAATGAGACCCTCTTTGCATAGTGTTTTTTAAAGGGGGGTTTCTTGGAAGGAACTCTAATCTCTTGTACACTCACTTCACATTCACCATGTAGGGACAGGTTTTACAGGAGGCACTGTACAGCATTTCATTTACTAATTATTTAATGTTGCTACGTGGAATTGCAAATGCATACAGAATGTATGCAGGATTTCCAAGGTTTGCAACATTATGGCAGATTTCTGTACAAGTACTTTCAGAGTTAAAGTTTGTCCTTGTCTGAGGTTGCTTTATCTGCTGGTGTGTGTAAGAGCAACGGAGCGTGTGTGTGTGTGTGAGTGTGAATATGTGTAGTGTCTCAAGGCCATGGTAAAGGCACTGCCAACTGCAGCTTTCTCACAGGGACAGCAGAGACCAATATATGCAAAAATTACATAAATTAACTCTGTAGCTGTGTTGTGTCTTCCATCTATACAATTTTCAGCAGGTCATAAGTAGGTTAGAATTGTTTTAGGAGCTCAGTTGCACTGTTAACCCATCTGAAAGTCTTGTTCTTGGTTGCACAAGATGATAATCATCTGCTGCAGCCCGATAATGCAATTGTTTGTTTTTCCGTGTGTACTTCAGATGTCTAAGACCAGTCCAAAGTGTGTTTTAAAGAAGGGCTTAATGAAGGGGTGAGTTGGATGTTAACCACAGTCGACCAGGGACATCGTCTGCCCTGATGAATGGTGTAGTAGAGGGTAGTAAATCACCAACTGGGGAAGAGCAAGCGGATTCCTCTGTGCAGTGATGTCACCACGATCGTGTGTGAAACAGATCCAGACTTGAACGGCACGGCCTGAGCCAGATGTTGAATTTCACAGCAAACCTCTCGCTGGATGGCACGTAATCGGAACTGCTCAGAGCTGGATTTAGAAGCTTTACATTAAACTCTAGTTGTATGCCGAAACTTTGACCACCACAGGACAGATGTGTATACACTCTAACACGTATGTATAGTTGGTCTTAATGTGTCTGTAGACTCTCTCTGTGCTTATCAGATGTGTTACATTCCATTCATATACTTTCACTTCTGTTTATTTCAGGTTATCTGCTGTGGGGATTGACTGAGCATCTTGGATAAAAATGGCCATTCGATACATCAAGCACAAGTACCTGTGGATTTATGTTTTGAACTATGAGAAACTGTAGAAAAGAGGAATAATGGAGATTCCACCTGTGGTGAATTTGGAGGGACATCAGTCTTTGGCAGCCTCAGGGTTACAAAAATCCTTCTCAGCACAGGAGTGGACCTCAGAAAGCCGTGCTCTCTCAGCTGAGGGCTCAGCAGAGTACAGAGGGGATGATTGTCTCCCTGAAGCTCAAAACTCGCTGCCTGATGAGGACATACACAAGCTGAAGAACAGTCTTGTTTGCGACAGTCATAACAACGTTGAATTTGCAGAGGCTGTGTACATACAGGAGCCTGAACGAGTGTTAGTCATTTCTGGCGAAGCACCTCTGGACCAGAGTTCACTGGCTTCAGCTCAGCTTCATGAAGCAGGTATTGTGTCCACTGGGTCAAATGACAACTGCTTGGGCAACATTTCACTTCCTGTTCCTGTGGCAGAGGACCAGTCAGACCAGGTGGCTCAGAATCATTCTGGTCAGACGGTAGACTTGAACTCTAGATGTGTAAAATCTGACTTCGAGCGGTTAGAGCCAATCTCAAATGACCATGTCTTTAGACCTCCAAAGGACTCATTCTCCATCCTCAATCTGGACTCCCCTCCTGCTCCCACTGTCACTGTTCCAGATTCAGACCAGAGAGGCCTCCATCTCCCACGCATCGTGAAACACAAACAGAGCTCCATCACCTTCTCACATTACACCTATCCCTCTGGAACTGACAGCCATGCTTTTGTCAATGAGAGCTCCGATGATGGAGAGTCTTCACCGGAGGCTGAGAGCGAGGATGATGATCATGAAGATGGTGATGGTGATGGTGATGATGATGAAGATGATGATGTGTTCCCAGAGCTGCCTCAAAGTAGAGAGCTCGTTGTCAATCACAGACAAAGGAGCACAGGCAAAGACAAACAAAAGAGGAGAGGAGCTGTGAGTGCCCGAGCAGAGATCGATCACACGGTCAGAAAACGTGGTTATGAAGCAGAGAGGGACAGCGGCAGTAAGGAGGTAAGTGTTGCTTTGTACTGTTGTTCATATGTTGACTAATATCAAGAAATTAGAAGAGATGTTTAGTGGCACTACCTGGAATTTATTTATATTTATTTTATTTCATTAGTTTATTTGCCAAGGATAGTGCTTATTGATCAGCAGAAAAATAAAACCATCAATAAATAATGCAACGGTATTAAATATTTAGCAAACACAAAGAAACTATTTAGAGCAACATTTACAAACACTTGATATGTGATGTCTTATGTTTCACATGTGAAAGATCTCTAAACCATGAAGAATATGAAATAGTGTTTGTTAAGTGCTTATTATTCAAATTTTGTTTCACATGTAACAAATCTTCAAGTCTTTTAGGGGAAAATTAGAAAAATTATTTTAGATGGTAAAATGAAAATAGAGTCAAGTAATTCATCCTATACTTAATGCAGTTATAGTAATGAATTACCCAAATACCGCAAAGTCACATAGAAATCTGTCAAAGGCATTTTAAATCACATGTACAGAAATCTGGAAAACTTTGTATGCGCTAAAGAAAATGGGCTCGTAGTGGCATAAATTAGCTTGGTCTATTCAGGGAAAAGACCACAGTGTCAGAGTCCATATTTGTCAGCTCCCAGCAGTTGACATCATTTCACTGTGGGATAAAGCATAGTTGGCACACAGTAAGTGTGTAGGAGTACACTGATTTCACATTTGTACTGGTGAAACACAGACCCAGAAAGAATGCAAACAGCTTCTGCTTTCTCTCCACTCCCTTAGCAGGCAGCGGTGTTTTGACAGGGCCCATAACCGGCTGTATTAGCACTGAACTTAGCCTTCCATTACTGAATGGCTCCCTTTAGCTTTCTCAAGTCAAGGCCCATTAGAGTCTCTTTCACACAACCTCTACCCTGACCTTGGTCGTAACCATCCCGTTACCCCTCATCCCTGCTTTTTATTGCCCCTTTAAAGCTTCATATGGACATTCATAAGTCTGTGAGATATGTGTTCTGTTAGAGTTGGAGGGAACATATGCAATGACACACACCTGTCATCCTTTTCTAAACAGTCTGCAGATATTAGTGCACATCTAATCAGTACACGCTGGTGGAGATTAGCGTCTTTGTGAGTCGGTCGGATAGGACGTTGAAGTAATGCCAGCTTTATGTGCAGAATGACACTCGCATACCTGCAGAGGAATGCAAGGAATCCAGGGAGCCTGTTGTAAATATTATCAAAGGACAGCAGGTCACTGCTTCTTATGCTGTCACACCGCAAACTCTGTTATCATGTTGTGCGCTGCATTGTGTGCATTGTTATCATCATGTCTGCAATTTCATCCAACTGGGATGAAAAAAGGTCTGCTGTCATTGACTTCAGGAAAATAGGATTCAAAACAAGTTTTTTTCTCAACTAGATATCACTGTGTGCGTAATATGTGATACAAAAAGATGATAGATAGATTATTCATTCACAGAAACACATAAACAACTCATAAAAGTGAAATAGCCATCCATTCAATCAGGTCATAAAGGAACCTTGTCTTTAAAAATCATTATGAGACATGCCTAGAAAGAGTAGTCTTATTTGAATAATACAATAAGCATAAGGATAAATATTCATTATTTATGCATGCATGCATAATAATTCCAAACTATCCAAAGTATGAAAAAGTAAATATGAGCGTGACATTACCTGATATTACAGGTTAAGAAAGTATTTAATTCTAGTTAGAGATAATTTTTTTAAAAGCTGCAGAATGCCCCAGCAGGAGTTTAGAATGATTTAACTTGATGTTTTAGTTTTAATATCTGTTAAAATGTTGGGGTATCAATTACTGCAATAGCACGTAGATGCAGTTGTTAACATTAACCATATGAGGGCACTGTAAGCATATTGTTTGCACTCTGTGTCATCTCATGACTCCCCCCTGCTTGCAACATTTAACTCAACTGAGACCCAAAAACAAGGCTGAAAATACACATTTCTTCCCCAAATCTTCCCACTCTACGGACATGACTGTGGCTGTGTTCAGTTGGTGTTTTGCATCGCAGGATATTAGGAGAATAATTTATTCCTCCAGGCAGCCAGGTAGCCGTTGCCCTTTCGCATGACCGGCTGCTACATTCGGATACCTCCATGGTGATCTCTGGCACTCTCTGTGGGTGGCGCAGACTAGGCACCAAGCCCAGAGCTCACACACTTAACTCCTCATTTCCATGTCAAAGCTGCTGTGTTGGGGTTCACAATGTGGCCAATTTGCGCTGATAAAGTTATAGTCAGCTCACATTTTGTTGTCCCCAGAAGATAACATTAATGCATTTATCTAAAGGATTGACTCATACCAGCTCAGTTGCCATGGTGTGAGGACTTCACACAATTGCCGGGGCCGGATTGAGGGGAAAGGCATGAAGAGATGAATCAAGGGTAGTGTCTCACTTGAGCGTCAGGCCTTCTCTGGAATTTGTCTCATTCTAAGTAGAAGTGTCCACATTCCTAAACAGCACCTTGTGGGGATGTCACTGAAAAGAGACAGTGTGAATGTGTTCCAGATTTGGCCAGAATGGGGCATCTGTTTCTGGCATTTGTGTTTGTCTGACTCCAGGGGTTAATTAAGAGACCGACTCAAGATCTTCAGCTTCTTTCAGTTCCTTATTTCGTACAAAATTAAGTTTTTGTCATTTGGCATGGATTTGACATTTTTTCCTACAAGTACCTTTAAAGACAATTGAAGCTCAGGTCTTTGCTCTTCATCTGACAAGTTAAAAAAAAAATCATCTTTTCACACGCAAACACATTCCAAGTACCACTGAAGCTGGAAATCAACGTTTTTGCTTATGAACTTTTCAGCAGGATTCGTGCTTACCATCATAACAGCTTAATCCCAGTCAATATATCAATACATGATATCCATAGACTCACTACAGAAGAGTTTGATCAGTCTCTGTCTGGAAGAATGTTCAACCACTCAGGTGCAGACATGAGGATTTGTTCAGAACTCACAGGTGGAAAAAATTAAATTTGCACACATATTTCGTAGCTTTAACTAAAGTTTTGGCTACATTGATTTTATATCCTACTCTACATACCAATCTGATTAAAAATGATCTTCTCAATGATCTTAGACAGTGTACACAAGATTGAAACAGGTCTAGTAGTTTCCCTGATCAGGTTTACTCCCTTTCTTTTGTCTGCAAGTTTGAGATCACTGGGAAGAGACATTGCTTAATAGACACATTTACAATATGGGTTAAACAGGGAGTAGTAACTTCTTATCTATGTCAGTACAATGCTATAAAGTGGAGCAGTTCCTTTTACTCCTTTGACAGTTAACAAGTGCTTCTGTACTATATTTTTCAGAGATCTGATTTTTATGGCGTTATGGCAGTTTAGAAACATTTTTCTCTATCTTCCTTGTACGGAAAATAAAGGAATGATATTGGAAAAAACACCGGTGAGAGCCTAATACCCCATGAGATCTGTTTTTCTAATGTCCGTATTAAAATCACCGGTCATCATCACTTCAGATTTAAGTCCTCTGACTTTGAACAGGCCATTTCCAAAAGTTCATAGAAGTGTTTCTGATCAGGCGGTCTGATTTATTCCAGCTAGAATTGGCTAAAGGCATATCTAGACACAAAAGCTTCAATTTGATCATGGATTAGGTCTCTCAAGTTAAAACCAATATCCACTCTCATATAGATACACACTCCTCTGCCTTTATGATTACAATCTTTCCTGACTAAAACATAATTCTCAATTTCTTTTCAGCATCCTTAATTGAGTTGTCCAGCCAAGACTCACTAATGCAAAACAGTCCTACACGATAGCTTTTACAGATGAGATGAATTTTGTCAATCTTAGGTAGGAGGCCTCTGATATTCAAATGAAGGAAGGGTGCTCCCCTTACGGACAAAAGTCCACACTCTGAATATCCAGGCATGAATTGAAATTGTCCAAAGGCAACCAAGCTACAGGAGAGAGTAGTACTTAGTACTAGTACTTAGTAGCAGTAGTATCTGTTCCAGGAGTCATAACCATCTAACCATCTATATCGCCTTCATTTTGTCACAGTTTAGCAGTAAGTCTGACTCATTATGACTGTAAAGGGTGGTTATAGGGTTTGTGATATCTAGTTTCTCTTTTCGGAAGTGGATCTTCACTAATCATTATTGATCAGTCTTCAGTTTTGACATCAACATATGCAAAGTATAAAAGAATGTGAGGGGCATTTATTTGTTAAGCAGAGGATTGAGTTGTCTAAACACACTGATCCCATGTCAGACCTTTTATATTTCCTGGTCAGCACCATGCTTGGAGGGCAGACATAGCAGAGAAGGGGAGCTTTATTTTTTCCTCCCGTTGACCCCAGGTGACCCCTCAGGCCTCAGAAGTCAGCTGGGGATTGTCCAGATTTAGGTCATTCCTCTGGGATTGAGTGGAAAAAGACACTTTCTCCCAGTGCTGGGTCAGTCAGCTGACACTGGGTGTTCAGCAGGGTGAATGGACCGTCTGGTGTCTGGTCCCTTAATTTCTCACAATTTAGGAAGAATGTAACATAATATAAGTTTGTCAGTGCGTAATTTGTAATTTTAGATATAAATCACAGATAGTGATCCATGGAGAATGATATGCTGCTTGTGGGAAGTGGTAGAAGGGTATATTACTTAAGCATGTCAAATTATGATTTATTTCCAGAGACGCATGTATCCAAACTAATTCCTTAAACTGGACAGAATTTATTTTAAACAGTTACTGAAAGTAAACAGTCTATGGATAGAAAAGTGATTACAAACACTTTCAAAATAGGTCAGAAGGATAGCCTGTCCTCATTTGGACTCCTCTGTCTCTTTCTTTCTCTGTATATTTTTAGTCAAACCACAGTGAATCACTGAAAATACCAAAACAAGTGTCATATTTGTTTCCAAAATTCAAAACAGTTTATCAAACCCCTTCTGACAGGAACCACGCCCTATTCAAGACACTGGGGTTTTCCCATCAGAGCGTTTATTGACCAGTCCCTTCAATGAAATGATTGTGCATTGAAAGGCTTAAAATGACTTGGCTGGAAAAATGACTTGATATACAAGTGACCGGCAGTAATTAGGGATCAGTCACATTCTTTTAGTTTCAGTTCTAGGAAAGGAATTAATAGTTTTGCTGTTTCGGGTTAATTTTGGCCATTTGTTTTTAATAGTGGAGTCAGTCAACATTAAAGGACCACTGATGGTAGAAACACATAGACGTAGCTGTCTGTTACATCATTGAGAAGTCTTTGAAGAGACATTTTGATGCCTGGAGTTGGGTTTATTATACACAGTTATCTCTAAAATCCAAATTTGAGCAAAGCAATGAAGTCTGGGTGGGATTCAGTCGAATGATCAAGAGGTGGCAGCTATGTTTGATGGGGATCTTACAGTCTTAGAGTTTTCTGCAGCTTTATAGTGTCATGCTTTGCATAAAAATTTAATACTTTGGTTTACTTGATTGGGTAGGGTTAAGGAAGAGGATCAGAAATACTCACATACAAACTTCAGATGCCTCAGATCTTTGTGCAAAGATACTGGTTGTATCTATCAGGGATAATCTCTGGCCTCGTTCATTAGGCAACACTGTTTAGCATTCATAAGCAATAGACATTTAATAAATAGAATAACATTTTAATGTAGTTGTAAGCAAATATGTTAAATGACAATATAGTATAAGAGTTTTAATAAAACATATCTTAATCTGAGAAGTTACTGCTGACAATATTTATTGTACATTAACAAATACTTGAAAATGTCCTTTAAGCTGCTACAACTACATTACAGTGTGTTATAAAACATCTATTAGATACTTCTTGGATGAACTGATGATGAATCTCATCACAATCTTGACAGACTTTCTGCAGAAACTATATTCCAAGAGGAGCATCTTAGGAAATGCATGGTGTTAGTGCAACAAGAGAAATACTTCAGACAATTAACTCCTCTGTTGTTCTGGGAATTCATACTGAGATTCTTGATAAAAAAGAATCCACAGTAATGCTGTCAGAGAGTCTACAGCAAGTGACACTTTCCAGGACTAGGCAAGAAACACACACACACACACACACACACACACACACACACTGCTATTTAACCTCCCTGATAGCCTGAACTTCTGCTCAGATTGCAGAACAACAATGTTAATTTATGCTTTGGTGACTGAGGTGTGTCCTGCTGAGTTATGAGGCTGGACCTTCAGATCCTCAGACGCAGCTCCTGTCTGTGTGAGGATGGTCTATTTATATACGCTGTGTGTCTGGGGAGTAGTGAAAGCCAATGCAGGGAATTCCATCATACTCTGTATGGCACACATGTCTGGAGCCCTCCTCGTTGCTCTTTCACCCTGAGACATGTCTGAGGAGATCACATTTCCATGTGTGGCAGCAGTGCAGTCCCCTGATGTAGTGTCTGCAATTTACAAGATACTTTTTTGGGGGTTGCCTGTAACTCTTTTGGAGTTTAGGGCAGTGTGGTAAATTGACAGATGCTCTCATCTTACCTGAAAGCTCTTGTGTGTTAAATGAGTCTGACAAGGATGACAGGCAATTACTGACCCTGCTAATGAACCTGGTTTTACCCCTGATTTAAATTACTTTTACTGTGGGTTTGAAAGTCACATTATTTTTAGGTTTAGCTGGAGCGTATAATTAAGATACCACACAATTTTGATGAAGTGTCAGCAGCTCAACTTGACATTAACCTCAAATTAATGCCTTGAACGTGTGTAGCCCACGTGAAAACTTGTGTGTGCATAATGAATGTAAGTAGTAGATGTGATTGTTGCTGTGAATTATTTATTTTTATTGCACAAACATGATGACAAAAAATCTGAAAAAGTAGATCAAACAGCACCTGAAAATTGTGTTTTGCCTAAAGAATCTGAAAATCCAGATAAAATTAGATATTATGTAAGATTATGTAAAAATATATATAAATTTTTTTTCTGTCAAAAATTACAATGCAAAACTGCTTCAAGTTGTATTTAAAGAAACAGCTTAAACAAGACAGAATAACTGTGTACAAATTTGGTAAACGATACCACCCTGAAAACAGGGATAATACAAGACCCAAAAAGTGCATCAGCATTCTGGTAGTGGCTCAGTCTTTGAATCAATAATAGCAGGAGTAGCTTGTTCACTAAAATCAGTGCTTCCCTGATTACCTGCAGGAGGCTCCGCAGGTCACATCTCCCTGGTCAGAGTCGATGAACCAGCTGATGAGGAAACTGGACCAGCTTAATCTAGACATAGAGGAGGCTCTGAGTGCAAGCTCCTCCCCCTCCGACACACCCTGCACCACCCGCAAGAAACAGGTGAGAGTGTGCTCATCTCTGCTGTCACTTAAAAAAACACAGTACCTATAACCTACCTACCTACCGATACAAATACATCCCATTTACCTCATACCTGAGCTTTGCCTCATACTTTGACATAAACACAGGACTAACTGTATGTACTCTCTGTTATAAAGCAGCATGCAGATTGCAGCACTTTCACCCCCGTAATGGTATGTGCACTGTCACGGTTGGTACAGTGCACATTCCTGTGAAGTGTATGCTGCATACTTGGTCATGCTTGTAAACTTCCCTAAATCAATTTACTTGGCTCTGTGGAAAAAAAATCCCAATGGATTATTCGGACCTGTAAGGCAACAGGTGTTCATCAGAGTTTTACGTCCCGGTCCATTTTAGAAAGTTTTCCACATTAGGTTTAGATTCAAACAATTTAGATCAAGCCATGAAAGCAGCATGAGAGAGAAGATTCAGGCTATTGATGTCGTGAGAGTCGTAACTGTGTCTGTGTCTTGTGAAATATGGGGATATAGTCTGTCTGCGACACTATGGGCTTTGTCAGGCGATCTTATAGTGTCCTTCTGGCTTGAGTCTGTTTTATGATGTAGGTCTGCAGCTCTTAGATGTGATACTGGAGTGTACAGTGCCTTAGCCGGGTCAGAATGGTGTGGCAGGAACAGACAGCTATTGTGCTTTTGAGGTTGCCATTAGAACCATGCAACTCTGTTCTTAAAAAGGGCTCTTCTCATGGTGGCATGTTTCATGAAATATCCCACTAGAGTTAGCATTTGGGAACAAAAGTGCTCTTTCGGGGTCCATATGTATGTACCGCACAGAGGAGCTATTGTATTTAAGGGAGTTTGTATGATTTGGTCCATTAGGAATGGTTGAGGGAGGCTCTCATGCCTCCCAGGCATCTGCATAGCCATCCCAGGCATTCACTATTACTTGCTTTAACTAATGACAGGCGATTGGGCAAGACAAGACATCTTTACTGGGATATTTGACAAGGTCATAATCTCCGTCCTCTCAAAAGAAGATCCACACATACAGGCTCCTTTGTGTGCCTCTGTCAAGCTGAATTGAGAGTGGAGATTTCGCTTCCCCAGCAGTTGACCTCAGCCTCTTGTTTTCTTTTCCCCTGGCCACCGTTGAGACCATCCTGTCCTAGTCTGCTGGACCCATAGTCTGTATGGTTGGACCAGACAGAGACGGACCCGGTCCTGATTGTTGTTGTGATGTTGTTGCAGTGGGGTGCTGTTTCAAAGTCCACGTTAAACCAAACCCCGAACGACCAAGCTCTCCGAAGAGAGGACAGAGGGGAATGTCCGAGCCAGGCCAGGACTTCTGCTCCTCACTGCGCCTCCATGGGAACAAGAGCGACAAGCAAGAAGACGGTAAGTTTTTCTGAGAATAACAGCTTCCTGCAGGCATCCTACAGTTTCTTTGAGTCAATGAGAAATCATACAGGTGGTTTGTAGTGCAGCACGTGCAACATTGCTGCATATAGTACAGTTGTCCAGTTATCATCTTTAAGGCTGTGAGCTACTAAATACATCCGAGCCTGACTCCACAACTGGTTGCACATTTTTCTTTTTTCAGCTCAAATCTGGCTTTATCATTTTTGGGTGACTGCCATGACTCGTTTACTTCCTGCACTGCACAAAGCATTTCTCCCTGCTAATGCAAAGTTCCTTCACTTTGTCTCCATCCTAAATTTCGAATTTCACACATATGAAATGTCTATTTTTTAAGAAGCAAATTAAATCAAATTTGACATTTTAGTCTTTCTAGCTGAGCAGTTATGTTTTATCCTGAAAAGATGTTGTGTGTTAAATCATCATCCAGATCCAATCTAGATGTTCTAGGTGGGTATGCACATTTTTGTGTAGCAGTTGTTCTTCTTTTTTGACTAAATGAAGGTAAAAACAGAATGACTTCATTGGTAAAAGAATGATTTATTCTCTTGCAAAATATTTTGTTAAGCTTTATTATCAGTTTCCTTCGTGAATAAAATCAGTTTGTGACAATCAAATATTTAACCCCTGTGTCATGATCACTGTGTTGACAGAAGGGAACAAATCACAAAAAGAACATTGCAGGAGTTTTTTAAGATAAATCCACCAGCCAGCTGAAATTGTGACATTCCCCTCTGTGCAGCTGCTCTTCCCTCTACATCTGTAAATATTTGAGGTTTGCGTTGAGAATAAGGTCAGCTTAGGCATTCTTAAACAAGCGGGACTCACTTCTGCTGGACAAAGTATATAAATGTCACTATTCAATTGCCCTAAAAGAAACAGACAACTGAGAGATTTGCAGAATGCAGGGCGGGTTTAAATTCAAAGCCTTTCAGCTTGTGCTTTGTGCTTTCTTGATGGCTCTGCTGCAACGTGATGGCAAACAACCTGCTTATAAGAGAAAACTGTAGCCATCTGGTCAGATTCTCTTTTAGTTTCCAGCTTCATTTTGTGGTATTGGATATCACTTGGAATCGTGTTATCTTCTGATATTTGTGTTGTTTTTTTTAGCACATCCAGTATTTTTTGGAGACCGTGTTGAAAGAGAGAGCTGAGAGTTGAATGTAAAAAAAAAAGAAAAGAAAGATTATTTGGTCTGTGGGCACCTGTCTTTTTGGTGGAACCCATAACTACCTCTGAAAATGACAGCAGCATGGGCTAAAGAGGACAGCTGGGAATGTTCACATATGTTAAAGACAAGAGTATTTTGGCTGCAGTGCAACCTTGAATATAATGAGATCACATGTTTTTTAGTGACAAGATGTTCTGGGCTGATGATTATATGAATGATACATTTTTCCTTGTCATTTTCCAAATGATAGAATAATACATTTTACATATATTACACTTATAATGCTGATATTCTTGTAAGTGTCTCATTAAAAATATTTGTAATTTTGTAGAGTGATAAATGCTGAGGATAGGAAAACAATATCATATCAGCTTAAGATAATCTTATGTTTAAAGGAATAGTTTTGGGAAACACTTATCCGCCTTTTGGTGATAGTTACATGAGAAGATACAACTACTACTGTGTGCACAGTAGTCCGTCAGTTAGCTTAGCTTAGACTTGAAACGGGGGGAGACAGCGAGCCTGGTTCTGTCCAAAGGTAACAAAACATACTCTCCATAAGCACACAAATAGACCTCTTGCCCAAAATGTCAAACTATTCCTTTTAGTTTGCCACTGGTGTGACCTTGCAAAGTTTCCATAAACAGAGAAGACGACATGTCAGCAGCATCACACATCGCACAGAGATTTTTTCCTCTGAGTCTTACATAAGAGCTGTGGAGTCCATATGAAACTTGTGACAGCAGAGAGCGAGAATGTGATACAGAATGAATCACAGTCTCAGAGTCTAAGAATACACAAGCCGAATGTGTGAGCCAGTACAACCTGCTTGAATACGCATTCACGCTTTTACTGTTGTATGGAAGTTATCTAGTAAATGTTTTTGGCTCTCACCCGACAACCTTTGACTCCCCGCAGCCTCTGTGTGATCTCTAAAAACTGGAATGCACCTCATATCTTCCCCAATCTGCTGCACATCATGCAGGCTGAACTAATCTTATCTGGAATGTGTTGGGTGTTAACTTTGATTTTTTCTCGCTGGAGGGATAGATCAAATTTTTGTTATTTATTTCTTTTTTTTGTTTAACCTTCATATCATTACTTACACAATGACTATAAGAAGATGGCATGTGCCTTTTTGTCAATAGACTTACAGCCATAACAGCAATTTTCCTTAAATGCATTTTCAACAGCAAAGAGCAAAATAAGGAACATCCAAGTTGTAATAATCTACTAAAGCTACTGTTTAATCCGTCATATACAATGTAAGTTCTTTTTCTGACTCTCCTGAGCCCCAATTGTCTATTCATACCAGAGTTTTAAAATCCAGTTCATTTTAAAGCAGTAGAGGATAAACTTTACTCCTCTGTTTAACTTTGCTCAATTCACGTGTTAGAGAAATGATTATTATCATACTACTATTATTATTATACTAACAAGTGAAGAACTGACTATCTTTGATTTATAGTAGTTTAAAAGTTGCTCAAAAATGCTATTTTGCGTACTTTATAATATGTAATTGTAATTCTCAAAAAGGTCCTGTAAATGAATTTTGATTTGTCAAGCAAAAATGCACAAGAGTCACAGCTTACAACTTTTCAAATGGGAGGATTTGTTGCTTTTCTTTGTTATCTTTCATTTGGTCATGTGCTGCGCTATAATTTTTTCTGATTTTCTAACATATCGTAGACTAAACAACTAGTCATTTGAATTAAAAAGTGATAGATGATGAACATAGTTGTGAGTAGCAGCCCTAATTGTATGTTTGTGGTACTTATTTTGACCTTGCTGTTCAGCGCAGAGTCTAGTTGAGGCCAGCTGCATACTGTGTTCTATTATTGGTGGATAGAGACGTATTTGGGTTGAGGATTCCTACTTTTAATTGGTGTTGACAGAGACGAGCAGAACAGAGGACGTGCTGCTCTGTCATTCGGACTGGTCGGTCCTGTAACTGCCCTGTTGACTCTCAGGCGGGGTGTCATTTGTGCTGGAACAGCAGCCATCATTCACCCACACAGACCTGTCACTCCATATAAACATCCCTGTCGGTGTAAGCAAAGGAAAGTTTTCCGTCTGACAACAGCCCTGAAAGGGACGCTGTGCTGCTCCTGCGTGGAGGATGTCACTTTTCCTGACCTGCAACCTTTGACATATGTCCACCATCTGACTGTGATTGGAATGAACTAGGGCGATTTGTCTTTTAAAGTGGGTCAGTGCTAGAGATGTGCCAGGATGAAATACTCTCTCTTGGCTGGTAAAAAAAGAGAGAGAGTGATGTGTTCAAGTCTTTGAAGCCTTGTCAAATCAGCACATGTCCGCTGGGGCCCAGCATCTGGTTTTTAGAGTGCTAATTTTTAGAGTTTATTTCTGAAACTGGCTCAAAAGCTGGTCCTTGGAGCCCTTATCATGTCCATTGGATTTACAGAACACAATAATCCCCTTCAATAATCTCCCTCTCTTCAAAGACACATGTATATGTTTTTGAAGCACAAAGATAGTGTCCTTCCCTTTTTCTGTACATCAAACCCAGCCTTTGATCTCTGTTACAGAAGTGTTTAAATATGTGACGAATTTCGGCCAGACTGTGCCAAATCTCACAGTCAGTAATGTGGGATACATCAGTGGCTGCACCTCATACTTTGCACAGGCCCCACTCCCCTTTTCCATGTTTAAACAGAGGTAAAAATACATACATGAGGGTGTGAGTGATACTTTATGTCCTTTCTTCTTATTATCTTGTTTCTCTGTTGAGTAACAGTCAGAGCTTGGTTTGTATGCCCATAAAAAAAGTGAATGGTTGAGCCTGCTAACCCTGGAGCCACATGGATCCCCCTGGTAATTTCTTGGCTGTGACTCTCTCTCTCTTTGCTTTAAATCTTCTTTTTCATCTGAATAAATCAAATATGGACTGGCAGGTGCCCACTGTCCTCTGACCACATTTGCCGTGTGGCCTAAAAGTGTCAAAGACCGTGTAACAGAGAAAGATAGCACGCAAACAAAACCGCCTGTCCTGTTTAATCCAGCCAGTCAGGTCTTTTTTGTTTTCACAGCAAAGTGGCAAGCATATAGGTCGCTCATCCAGCCAAGTGCTTCTTTACACTGAGAGCGTTTCTGCTGCCATGACAACACTTGGGGGCCGTGGCCCTCATGAAACATGCAGTACACGAACAACTTATTGTATGGAGTCCAACTTAACAAGAAAACCTTTGCAGATGTTCATAGGAGTTTGAATCGGCACCATGTGAGCTGGTTGCTGATTGACAGGTTTTGAGTTTTTGCAGCATTTTGAATGGAAGAAAGTTTGGCAAGAGAAGGGAAGCAATCCTGACTGGCACAGATCAGGAAGAAACTTTCAGTCCTGATTTTATCACCTGCAAAATTAACCATTAAGCCTGCAGTTTGAAACTAGTCTCCACCTTCTGGCGTAACACTGTTGATGTGCACTTAAGATGTATGCCTACAGGTCATTGCTCTACAGGTCCTTCGGTTGCTTCCCCATTCAGCTCAAGCAAACCATGTGGGAAACCAAATGTGGGAATGTTGCCACAGACACCAGATTTTAAAAACTCTGGTATAGAGCAAATGAGGCTGGTGGTGGATTGTGTGCATGTTTGGCAAGACCTTTCATTTCTATGTAAAAGTCCCTCAGTCTAGTTGTAAAATCAAGGACCTCTATCACCCAATGTTTTCAATGATAATCCTATTTTGTTTTATTTTATTTTACAGCCACCTTCTCCTTCCATTTCCTTACACCACTTTCTGGGTATGACCAATGTAACAGTATTCCAGGGAAGCTGCAGGGCTCAATAAAATGCCTTTTAATCTTCAGCCAAAATTTTAAAGCTCCTGGTGTTTCTTCTTTTCATTTCCTGACTTATCAACGCTGCACTGACAGCTGATAATTGGGGGTAGCAGGCTGATGAGCAGCACAGCAGCCTCTGAGTTAACCGGTGCTAAATCATGCCACCACTTCTGCTGTGGGTACTCTTTATTGGCTTTGTCAATAGGGCTGTGATTGCACTATTCAAAAATGCAGTGAGACATCCTCTGCCCCTGATTTCAGGGAACTGGGTGTGTGTCTCTAATGGTTTTCACAGCCACATAATGTGGCATTTCTCCTTGAATGTAGCTCCAGTCTTTCAGAGTGGAGTTACATTCAAGTAAAGCCAAAATCTCAATTTTGTTGTCGTTGTTCACATCCCTCTTTCGTGGTTTCAGCTATCCTCTGTCTAGTAATGAATAGCCTCCTCTCAAATGAAATCAAGGTATAAAGCAACTCACAGTGCTAAAGTTACTGACATTTTGCTATTTGTTTTGTCTTGTAGATGTTGAATAAGATGACCAGCGCAGCAGGGCCAGGTAAGCAATTAAATGTGTATGTAAATATAACTCAGGAACAGAGGGGGATATTATGACCATATTTTACATGAGGTCGAATACTGACTTGATGACGTTAATCTGCAACTTACATACAAACATGAGGTCTAGTTTGTGTTTATTCCCTTGCTTTTGGATGCAATGTGTTTTCATTGCTTTGTTAGAATTTAATACCACCACTTCACATAAGAATGAGAGCGTTTTGATTTCTGGCTCTAATTCTTTATCTTTTCCTCCCACAAACATGTAATTTAGGTAGAGTGGGGAGGCTAAGATGTGTTTGTCTTTCTGTCCGTCTTAAGCCTGTGATGGACTGACAGGTTAAGCAGAGAGTGGAAACAGATGAGTCAATATGATAACAGCACTACATGGATATTAGAAATGGATATTAACAAGTTCAATAGATACTTATTTGTATTGCAAAGACTACTTTTAGTCCTTAGAAATCTTAGTCAGCATATCTATATTGTATTACAATGAATGCAATGGTGATTACATCTACATTCATTGAAAGCGGACTGGAATGTCCAGTCATGAGATTTAAGGGTGCACAATTGTGTTTTTCTTTCATTTTTGTTCATTTTAACTAAGAGACCAAAAAAAATGTAGCTGGAGGAGCAGTAGATCTCCCTTTGTATCACATCGTTCTGAGCAATGAAATTAGAAATGTGACTTCAAAAGGAACCTCTATGCTGAAATGTAGAAGACTGTTGCCTTGTCAAATTTTCATTATGTCAAAGAATTACTTGTTTTTGAAGATTTATTTCTGAATCAGTTTTAAAGCTTGATTCAGTTTAAGGGAATCTGTTCAATGTCAGTCTACAGTTTGCAGCTGAAACTGTGCTGCTCTGTTGTCACCATGAAAATCTCCCTACTAGTTGATCCTGCTTTGTGTCCTGGCATGCATGGTGGCATTGCTCAGGATCCTGACAATGTTAATGAGACTGACGGCCACAGGTGTCTGCGAGCTCCCCCCCAGCCGGTGTGGCGAGAATGTCCAAGTGCAGTGCCTCTTACTTTAAAGGCCTTCTATATATTGGTCACATGGCGGGATGCAGTTAAAATTAGGCAACGTGCCAGATCATTGTTTCTGTTTTGCTGAGGGGAAATATTTGGCCTGGTGTGATGTGGCCCTTGGGGGGCAGCTGCGGGATTTGGGTAGATGCCATTTTAGGCTCAGGTTGCACTCTCACATGACCTCTGTTGTGCATGATGGTACCGCACAAGTGGACATTATGGTCTGGAAAAATTCCATGTCACTTTTATGCAGCAGTTAAGTAATGTGTGGTCTGCTGATGTGTATGAGATATGCGCTGTGACCGAGCGCTGGTCATTCCTCACTGCTAGTCTTGGAAACTTGAGTGTGAGACCACCGTGAATATCATCAACAAGTTTGTCAACACAGCTATTAAATTCTTTTCAAATACATTTATCATCATGTTGTTCCACCATATGATTTTCATATGAGGTTGTGTATTCAGCCACGGGCTTTCTATTCTAGGTGGTTATCTTGGCTGAAAACGCACCATACAAGAGACAATGTCACTGTCAACTTTATTTAGTTATCAAGTAAATGAAATCAACACATGGTTTCAATTGGCATTTAAAGATGAAATAACTTGAGAATGATAATGTTGTAAAAAGGACAAAGCTGGCAGAGAGTCAGACACATTAGGTGCGATATTCCCTGTTTGTATTTTACAGCTGGGCTGAGGAGACCTCTTTTATGACACGGATACGAGGTGGCCAGATGGTTCTCGGTATCGACCATAACAACACTGTCCACCTCATTAAAATGACATTGTCCAGGAGAGGAAAGCACATTCTTTGGGTCCAGATCCAAAATAGCAAAGCAGCAGAGAGAAACCTGTTGCTGTTCTGTGCTATAAATGTCCATCTACTTTTTATTGCTTTCATATGCATGTTATATTCACATTCAGTATGTTTGCAAGCAGACTATTTTCATCAATAGCTGCCTATAAATAAGACCTTCTGGCTGACAATAGCAAGCTATTAATGACCTTGTGTAATTACTAAATCCATTTAAAATATATATTAATGAATAACACAAGAAACATGCATTTTACAAGCTCCCAATTTACCTTTTAGAGGAGTGAAGATTTTTTTGCATCTAAATTTATATTTACAGTGTGTGCATAAATGTAGTGCCATCTACTGCAACCATAAACCATTTTGCATTCACTTTGCATGGTTTTTAATGCATGATGGGTTTGTTTATATCATGCTGTTGTCCAATTTTTAGCAAATAGTCACAGTCAATTCAAAATTCATCCTTCCTTCTTGTTTTTATTTATTTACGGTCATGTACAGTATTTATGGAAAAAACACTAGACCTTTTAGACCTCTTGACTTGTTTTGTTTTTCCTGAGGCAAAAAAACAAAACACAGAGTTCCATCCTAAAACCACATATGGGTATACTCAGAAGAGATTTGGTCTATTGAGGGGAAAAAAGCTTAATCCCCCCCTCTCAAATGTTTATTTTCTGAAGGCATTACTCAACATTTATATTTTTCAAGTCTTGAGTAGATGATGGGCCAAAAGTGCTTATTCGCTCTCACACAGCGTAATTTGTATGGAAATCTATTCCCTAAAGTCTCTTTAATTGCAATGTGGAAATGAGAGGAGGCAGCTATGTTCATCTTCAAAACCCCGCTGCCTTAACTGACATTAATCATAGAATTAATGAATCCACAGTGATAATGAAATGCCGAAAGCTCCCTATCTAGCCAGGTTTCTGTCACAGATACAGTGCAGATAAGGAGGATGAAGCTGCATTTGTGTGTCTGGTCTAAAAGATGTATTTAGTAGTGAACAGACATTTTATGTTGGATGATTCTGTGCACAGGTAATGCATTAGTGTTTAACACAAAAATAAAGAGTGCAGTAGGATAGACAAACACGAGCATTGACAGGGTCCAGGGAGAAGCAGTTATGTAGAACTCAATGACTTTTAACTTGCATCAGTTAAAATAAATGGTCATGTGCTTTGTTATGATAAACACCACCTTCCCGAATGCCAGTCTGAGAAAATGACACAAGTGAGGCTTAAACAGCGCTTTCTGGCCTAGAAGTGTCAAGCTGAAACTTCCCACTCTGCCTCTGAGCTTTCAAACAGACAGACTGTGCACATTTACACAGATCCTCTTTCTGAATGAATATGCTAATCTACTTTCAATGTAGAAATCTCCTGCCACTGATTATAAGAAAAACAAAGAGGAAACTCTTTGAATCCCTCGGAGACTCCTTTCTATTTGTAATGTAAAGCCCTCACATGTTGGTGTGAATGACTCCCAGAGAAAAGCTGCAGAAAAGAGGGAAAAGGGATGTTTAGAATGTTTTAATCACGCCACTTTTCCTTTATTGTCAGTGTCAAATGTCACCTGGTGATGAATTCCTAAATGCAGCCCTGCTGCTTTTATTGATTCTGATTTTAGGGTTGTCTTATCAAGCTGCAGACTGTTTTAGCACCGAGAGACGTGTCTTTGGCATGTGCTCTAGACTCTGAAAGTAAGATGAGGTAAACATTGGATGTGTGGGACGTAAAGCCAGGGAAATGTGGTTGTCTGTTACCCCTTGGCAGCAAATGTTTCTAATGATATAAAAATGGTCTTGGTGAGTTTTGGCAGCATTTCTGGTGATGAGCAACAATACCTGTGGTGTTTTGTGCACAACAGCTGGAAGCAGGTTTGAGGTCAATATCTGTCTATCTGATATATATATATACCTGTTTCATTTCAGGTGTTTTGGTCAGAAAGTAAAAATGTATTCATGCGAGACATCATCAGACATTTTTGCTTTGTACATGATAAACAGTAAAGACCCATATGAAAAACTTGGCACAAAGAAAACTTAAAACAGCCCCCGGTGAGTTTGAACAGTAGATTAATAGAGCAGCCGTTTACCAGCCTTTTATTCGTGACCCCCACAGTATGAGACTGGCCAACACGAGCATCCATCTGAGTGTGAAATGACTCCTGTGTGGGTCGGACCCTCGTGAGTAAACACGGCTACATAAATCCCAGTCCAGCTATAGATGAAGCACCAGTGGGTATTATATAATGTCTATAGCTACTAAGGCATTACAGCAGGGTTGTCGGGTCTGTTTTTGACTCCTGCATGTTCCTCAGCTGTTCTCAGAGTCCAGGCTTTCAGTCTCACCCTGGGTCACCGCCTGCGAGTGGAGGCTGACTGTGACCTCAGACAGCTGCAGTCTCTCTCTTGCTCTCTCTCTGGAGACCTGTTCGGGACCATAATATACACATCACAAGAACTTTGTGTCAACAAATGAGGAAATATAAAATAGCCTGTCACCTACGTAGTTGTAATCAGAACATGTACAACAAGAGAAGAGGGCTGGCAGGCAGGATATTGAAATCATATGTAACTTTGGATGTTTTGAGCTGTAAGCATGATTATTAACTCCGTTGTCATTCACAGGTCTGTATTGGATAATGACCCCAGTACTTTTTATTATTATGAAATCTTTCTTGTTGTGACAGAAAAGGTCCAAACGTAGTTAAGTATCACATAATTCCCAAAGGGAGGCCGTGGGCTTTTTAAAGGAATATGTCATTTCAGAAGAATTGTCCTATTTTTCTGATTTGTCTAGAATCATGCAAACTTTTTGTCCGAAGCCATAATCACTGACATGCCGCTATATCAGCCCCCACTCTCCTGGGAAGACTTCCCATCAGATTTTGGAACCTGGCTACAGGAATTTACTGACATTCGGACGGCCACTGATATTGGGCAGTAAGGGGTTGAAGTCAAAGCTCTATGCAGGGAGAAACGTTTCTTCATTTTTGTGTAGTGGGGCACTGTCATGTTGGAAAGGGCCTTCCCCAAACTGTTGCCACAGAGATATAAGCACACTATTATCTAAATATTCCTTGACTGCTGTAGCCTTAAAATTTCTCTTGATTGGAAGGGATGTCCACATACTTATGACCACATAGCATATGTTGTAATCATCATATGGAATGAGTGTTTCTGTTAGGGGACACCTGTAAACTTGTGACTGACCAGCTGTCCCTGTTTGGAAAATTAAAGGCATTCCTCCATACTTTTGAGCAGAGTTGCTCCAGATATTCAGCAACTGAGAGGCCATTTTTCATTCCACTGTTTAGTGTATCTGAAGACTGCATGTAAATACATGAATTAGAAATTCACACGTCAGTAGAATCGTGCATGGGCAGAGAAAAAATGTAAAATTTAAGGACCAGTGTATCCCTTTAGAGGAACTAAGACACAGTGTGGATTGGCTTGAGTGCATTGATGGGTAAGAGACGTTCATCTTCTTTGTGGAGGGAATATGACAAGAAAAGGGGATGCGTCAATGAGTTTTTCTTACCTGTGTGTCGCCCCCAAAGACTATGTGTGCTGCAACAGAAGTGGCTTTGGTATTATGAAGAAAAGGCAACAGAGGACATTTTTTCCACCTCGGCATTTTTGAATAGAGCCAAGCATTTTCATCTGCTCTTTGACTATTTAAAGACAGACCTGGACATTGTGAAACGTCTTGATTTAAAGCACATGCAGACTTTAAATGCTGCGGGAAAATCCATTTTCATGAGATTGTACTGTTATTTTGGCTCTCCGTCTATCCATTGCCTAACAGGTGCCAGATCAGTGACATCATGCGCTAAATTTATAACCAAGTCGTCATTTGTAGATCCAGTTCAGACTATAAAGGGTGCTGCTGGCATGACGAGCGCATGAAAAATTCCACACATGGAAAGATGGAAAATGACTTGTGGTTTCCTGAGTGCAGAGGCCAGCTCGGCTGTTTGACAGGGAAAGAGAGGGAGAAAAAAAAGAAGCATGGTAGTATTTCTAGACTTTTCTTTGTATATACAGTCATTTGTCAAGGTTGTGAAAACATTAGAGAATATATTTGGTTAACCCGCTCTGAAATCTTTTAAAATTTTATTGCAATTATTGTGGCTATGATGCATGAAATAGCACATAATATCATTTAATAATGCCTACAAGGGCCTTGTACTCAATGAGGTCATCATGTTCAACAGTTCCCATCATGTTTGGGCATAATTTATTGCCAAGTATAAATCATTTGGTTTGATCCTGTGATCCATTGTGCGCACTGTGTGTTAACAGAGCCGTTTAAATAGAAACTGTATAGTCAGTTTTATGTTCTTCGGTGGGAGGAGACAGGTTTAATGTTCTGATTCCCAATTATATCCACACTGCCAGTTAGAAAAGAGGCAGTCAATAAATCCTTTGGGCAACAACTTCCTCAAAACAGCCCAAGGTGAGAGTGTTTTCCGTGTGCGTTGCTGTGAGTTTGAGGAATTTGGGCCTGGGTTTTATAAAATAAGTGGAAGGAGACGTGGGCAGCCGTGTCAGGATGCAGGCCAGTCACAGGAAGACAGGCACTCAGGTGTGTGTGTGTGTGTGTGTGTGTGTGTGTGTGTGTGTGTGTGTGTGTGTGTGTGTGTGTGTGTGTGTGTGTGTGTGTGTGTGTGTGTGTGTGTGTGTGTGTGTGTGTGTGTGTGTGTGTGTGTGTGTGGGTGGGTGGGTGGGTGGGTGGGTGGGTGGGTGAGTGGGTGTGATGGAGTGAGAGATTGTGACTGTGAAGCAACACAAAAGCTAACAGGTTGGTCCAACACTCAACTGCCAACTGAAAAGAAAAGCAGAAACAAGATTTAGGAAGTAATGAGGCAGGAAGGGCCACACTACTTCAGGACCCAGCACCAGGATGTAGTGACTTAACATGCAAACAGGCTCGAGTCCTGTTATCTCTTTTAGTGTGTGTGTGTCTGTGTGTGCGTGTGCCTTTCCTATGAATGCTCACCACTCCGCTGGAAATGAATCCAATAACAAACAATAACTCCTTTCTCATCCAAGTCTGCTGCTTCACTTTGTAGTACCTCAGTGTTTCTGCATACACACATACACATAACACACACACACACACACACACACAGTTTCCAAGCCAAGAACATTTCCGCAGGGTTGGTTTAGATACAGTTACCACACTGGCTCTGTCACCGGCCTCCCAAATTTCCCACATAAACCACAGAGATTCCAGATGTTGCAGGGAGGCAAAAAGTCTGTGCCTTCGCTGGGCCTGCAGCCCTTTCCTCCACATCCCTGGTTTGGCCAAGCACACGGCGCAGGTCACACCAAAACACTGTGTCCTTCTGCACAGTAGCAAGGCCATGGGTAACCATGCTACTGGAGATTTACATAGCTGTGTGCTTCCACCTGTACCCAGATAACAAAAAACACAGCATGCCATTAAAAGGGGCTCTGTCTCGGGGCAGTGTAGCACTACGGCTTTCTTGTGGTTTCAGACCTGATTAAACAATTTGGCCCAGTAATCAAAGAGCAATAGCTGGCAGAGGCAGAGCAGACTTCCTGCATCCTCTCTGCTCTCTGGCCCACCGGCTTTAAAAGTTAAGGGCCCAGCAGGACCTGTTTGTGTCTCAGTTTGAAAACAATGCCTGCACTGTGCTTCCAGCTTATCACGCCTGATGAGTTGAGCAGAATCTTTGGATGAAGTGATTACACACAGGCATTAATAAAACTGATCATTTATTTGCTGATGATTTAGAGATGATCTAAATATGTTTTTATTTCATGGGAGGCAGAAAAACTTTTGCAGTTCAAAAACCATTTTCTTATTTGTTGCAAATACAACTCAGCTTTGTTAACATGTGGTCTGAGAATCCTTTAAGTGCTCACACAGATGTTGTCAGCTACAATTTGGTTTCCGTTAAGCAGAAATGTCTCGTATAGATCAGCTAGTATTTTGAGAATCATTTGTACTCAGCATGAAACCCTTGGCTAAACTGTAATGAAGTCAAATAGGACTCTGTATATAAGACATTTGTCACAGGAGAGGAATCTACCAGCCCAACTGTCCTTTTCTCCTTTGGTCTTTGTCAGACTCTTAACTCCAATTTCTCTCTTGGGAAAACACTCATCTTGGAATATAAACATCGACTTCCTGTTTGAATTTGTTTCTTGGAGGCTAGTGTCATGCTATAGTATATCATAAGATGTCATTTATCCTGCCAACTGTATTTATAGGCTGTTGCTGTGAAGGTACCTTACAGCAAACCCCCCCCCCCCCCCCCCAATGTGCATTTTATATCACCAGAAAGGTAATGTCTTAGAAATTAGTCTTAGATGGAAAAAAGAGACTTGAAACCAGTTTGAAAATGATTTAAAATCAATAAAACATGATTATGCTTATTTTACATCTGCCACTTTTGAGAGAAAGAGTGCAACCGTGGGAGTGAGAGTGATTGAGAGAGAAATGTACCTCTGTGATTAGATCCTCATTGCGCTAATAGAAACCAGGTGCTGGACAGTGGTGTAAATGTTTTCCCATGCATTTTTGTGGGCAGTGCAGCCTTAACAGATTCAGACCTGACAACATTACATGCTTTGTCATTCAATGAAACAATAGCCACGTACGCTTGTCATGCCAGTTTTACATTCTTCAAGCCTCTTTATACAAACTTTGACCCCTGCAAGCTCTCACTTCTACAGAAGTTTCACAATATTAAAACAAACTTTTGAGATTTTTTTTCTATTTTCACATCACTAGTGTTGTAGTTTAATACAAAAAGTCGAGTTATGTAACAAACTGCTACAGCAGGAAGATTTGGATACACAGTATGAGTGAGTCATGTGAAAATCTGTAGTTTATTATGTTTCATCTCTGGAACAGATTTGATGCAATTGATCATCTGTTTGAGAGTTAGTGTTTCCATAAAGAGCCACCTCCACTAAAGGAAGAAACTATGACGTTACAGCACACGGTCCCCTAAGCAAACAGAATTAGTGGCCACTTTAATGGATTGGGACCAAAGTCAGCTCCTCCTTCCCAAACCCCATAATCTAAACCCAGATATACGCCACATGTGTGGCTCCTCTGGAAAAATGAACTCGACTTGGGAATATATGGTCAGGAAATTTATAGCACATGCCTGGGACGAGCCCTCAGGGGCCGGGGCGGAGGTGGAGGGGAGATCTCCCCACTCCCCGCTCCCCGAGCCTTGTTTCCATTAGGCTGGGAAGAGCAATCTCTCAGACTATTCGAGGGGGCCTGGTGTAAGACCTCCTGGCCAACAGCATGACCCAATCGTGGAGGAGAAATCAGTTTCCTCACATCTGGGATTTTCCCACTGCAGCTATGGGGCAGCATTCCACATGTCACCAGACACGGACACAGCACGCACACAAGCAAACTCTGGAATTTAGATAACTTGTGCACAAATTGATATGTGTGTGTTTATCTCTATGTGCTTTTGAAAGGGGGGGGGGGTGGAGAGAGTGGGCAACAAGTAACAGAGAAAATGTGCCAGTTCTTAGGGAATACTGTGAAACGAGCATTTTGTAAAAGCTGTCTGGCCAAAACAAACAAGTTGGTGAGTCAGCGAAGGGAAAACATTCTCAGTCTGATTGATGTTTCCTCTCCTTGTATCTGCTATTACTTCCACTGCCAAGGACCGCTGCAGAGGCGAAGTCATCGTCCAGCCACGAGGATTCTCATTGTGATTATGCTCACCCTCATTGTTCAAGGTTTTTTTCTTTAAGAGTGAGAGAGGAGAGGCGCAGCGGTTGGCTGTGTTTACCTTTCTGGTGATTCATGTCGAGAGAGGTCAGAACCTTGTCGCTGCACTTCCTCTATCACTTTTACTGGCGGGGGCTGACAGGGATGGTATTGTCTGTCTGTCCATTCCTGTCTTGTCAGTCACTGGGCCTTGAGGTTGAGTCCTTGTTTACATTTTTGACGACTAGTGCACTCATGCATTATTCTTTTTCCAGCCCATGTCAACCTATAGCAACCAAAACATTACTAAGCTGATGGAAAGATGATGTTTTAAAGATTCTTTATGAAAAAAAACTCTGTTTTAGTGAATGCCTTCACTTTTAGAGGAAATAGACTAGTGACTTTATCTTGAATTTATTACCTGTATTGAATCAAATTGCCAGAATTTGTGTGTTAACTTTCAGCCTTTATGTCTGTAAGTCTCCTGGTTCACGCGACCAGCGGAAAACAAGGTGCTTGACTCGGCCTAACCCTGACCCTTTGGCCTGGGGTCGGAACAAGTGGGGCTGAAAATAGCAACATGCTGATCACTGGTGAACAAGTTTCACCCCTCTGGCCCATGCTGAACCAAGAAAGCATCTATGTTTTATCACATACTTTTCATTCCTGTCACTTGCTAAACCTTAAAATAACAGTGACAAATTCAGTTAGATCCAAGCGCAGATGAAAAGCTCTCACACTAAGAATTATTTAGTTTCTTTACTGTGAAGGAGCAGAAAGTTTTGATGCTTTGCTTCACTGGAAGGTACACTCTTTAATGTTCCAGTCCACTTTAGAAGAGAGTGGGCCGCCTTTAACCTGAAATATGGAGATGTTAATGTTATTATGTCAGATCAAGTAAGATCAGAGTTTCACTCTTTAAAAGGAGGTTTGGGGTTTATTCCTCTTGCCACCACATTGTTTCAGTTTTTAACAGAACAAATGGAAAACCGAGCCCTTCATTAATATTCCTCCCTCAGCTGCACACTCCCTTGGCACTCAGATATCTCCCCGTGTGACCTTGAAATAATCATTAAATCACCCGTCCTGCTCAGTGGCAAATGGGGTCTATCTCCTTATTGAAATGAAGTAATGTTAGCTCAGCTTCATACAGAGAGGGCAAACTGAGGTCAGCAGAGATCTGCTCATTTAAGAAACTGTCAATCTTCAGCTAGTTGCTCTGTGCTAAGACTGCGTATTTGTGTCGGTATTAAACCAGTTATCCCGGCTGTTGAACAAGAAATTAGTACAGCTGATATGATATCACCGCCTCGTCATGTGCTGCCCAAATGGGCACGCAATAATAGGAGGAAATTCCTAAAATAATTATAGTATAATGATTACTGAGCCAGCTGCAGCCTCATAGAAGAACTTATCGTGTTTATTCTTTATACATGAGCGGAGGTTTTCTTTTCCTTTTCAGTATCTGCGGTGAAAGATATTGTGACAACAAAAGTAAATGGTGCTGAAACTGAACCCGTGTTTCTGTTAAAGGGTTGACCTACTCTAATCTACCAGGGGAGAACGTGCTGAACTCTCACTAAGCTTAAAAACAATAGACAACATCATCCTGATGGGAAATCTAGGTCAAAATCCTAACGACAGTTAAAGAAAAGGTCTGAGTCAATCAAATGTTTTAAATTCAGTGCCTGTTTAAAGAAAATAAT
This sequence comes from Pempheris klunzingeri, assembly GCF_042242105.1. Classification (NCBI taxonomy): domain Eukaryota; kingdom Metazoa; phylum Chordata; class Actinopteri; order Acropomatiformes; family Pempheridae; genus Pempheris; species Pempheris klunzingeri. The sequence goes on along the minus strand of NC_092015.1, from coordinate 7,250,169 downwards.
AGGTATTATATGAGGTGATAACATTATTATTGATCACCACAGACAAAGGATTCCTTACACTTGATCATTGCTGTAATGTTGCAGTGATGTTTTTTAGTCACATACTTATTTTCCTTTTTCTTTCTTTCTGTTTTTTCTTTTTACATCTTATTGTTTTGGGGATGATAATGAAGTGAGAAAAAAGAGAAAGTGTTTGCTTAGTTTTGAATTGTGTCATTTGAGAGTCTGTGTGTGTGTTTGTAGTGGTGGCGGGGTGTTGAGTAGTTTGCAGCTGGTGATGCCTTCAGGTGCTCCACGTAAAACTCCGACCTCAAAGTCTTATCCTATGTGCTGCTAATCTGATAATAGTGACTGAACGGACCTGGACTGGAAACTCTATCTTGTGGTTGTTTTATACTAGAAATCAGGTGCCTTAGGGTTGGGCTATGTTACCCCAGATTAAGGGGGAAACTTTGACATAGCGCTCAGACACTGTTGTGTCCTGTGTCACAGCATTGCCTGCACTATTTTGCTGTAATCATCATTTGCTGCTGTTAACCCAGGGACAGTTTATACCCAACAAATAATTTTTAGTTGGAAGAACATTTTGGAGAAGCTTTTTAAAATGTTACTTACATTCATGAGTGTTGTACTTCTGTTTCTATTACTATACCTATTTTAATTTATATATTATCCTTTTACAGAGAATGTGCATTATAAGAGGGAGTTTTTTTGGTAATTGTTTAAAATTGTTCCACTGCGTGTCTCCAGCGGAGTTTTCTTAACAAACTGTGTCTAAAATGATCCTGTGAGTTTGATAATGTCAAACAAAGGCTGAAATTCAGTAACCTTCTTATATATCATCATATTTGAATAACGTACAAAATAGAAATTGTGAAAATGGTTGAATTTCACCATCTGTTGCAACTATCGGTACTCTTAGCTCTCCTTTCCAGTCAGACTTTAACCATTTTTGTGGGTGGATAATACGTGCTTAGCTGGGAATCGCCATATTTCCCGCAGCACTTGAAGGTATCACATCTCCGAAGCGCTCATTGTGCGTGAATCCCTTCACACACACACAGAGACGCACGTACACACACACATCTGGTGTGAAGTGTGAAAGTCTGTCACTTTAGTGCTTTGACTTGTTTGATACATTATATATCTCACCGAGAGGAATATATTTATTTTCTTTCCTTCAAAATGTTGACAGCTGTGTTTGAAGACCGGGCACCAAAGTCAGGTTGGCTGCTGTGGTAGAGAACAAGTTTAGAACCGGGAAAAGGGAAGGTGATTTTCTGTCGGAGGCTTTAATAACGGGTTTGAGTGGGACGGAGAGGATTCTGTTATTATGTCCGAGTGGAGGGTTTGCGATGACATCTAGAAGAAACTCATCGAAACTGAAGCTCCGGCGGTCTTTCAGCGAGCAGCTGCGCAGCTCCACATCCAAAGCCTGGGACTTACTCTGGAAGAATGTGAGAGAGCGGAGACTGGCAGGTCAGTAGCCCGCTGCAGGCAGAGCGCAGCCCGCCCAGAGCGCCAACCACCGCAGTCACTGTCATTTTAGATGGATCACTGATGGTTCATGGTGTAAATTAAGAGTCATCAAACGGGAGCAACAAGGGTGTTTTTAGAGAAGAAGAAGCAATTTTGAAAATGTATTAATCTGCCTTTGATTGTGGTAGATTTTTTTGTCTAATGATGAGGTCAGCTGGCAGGTGGGTGCAGTAAAAAAAAAAAAGAAAATCCTAAAATAGATAGATATTAAATGTTCATGTGGTCCAGCGCACTGGAAAAATACAATGTGATACTTAAAGTTCTTATTTGAGTTGAGGTTGTGTTGAGTCGGTCAGTTGGACTAAAATCCCATCGATTTTAACTTCTTTTAACAACATAGTCAACTGCTAACCTTTTGCACACGTGTAGGAAATCCATGGCCATCCAGTACTGTACAGTGTTCATTTTAAACACCAACTTTATCAAGTATTAATGACCACTGACCTGGTGATGGCGCAGGGTGGCGCTGATGGGTAACTTTTGCACTGTGAAGTGAAGAGATGAGTGACAGGTGAACAATGCTTGATCATTTTCCTACTTGATTGGTAATGGAAAGCAATGCATGTGCTCACAGAGCACCTTAGATTAACATTACCGTAATTTTAAATACATCTATGTATCTATCTATCTATCTATCTATTGAGATAGATCTACAATCCTCCATTTGATGCTGCCATTTAAAGAATAGGTAAAGAAGAATTATTAGAATATTGAACTCAATATATGCAGCATAATGCCTCAAAGAATCTCAGGAGTTAAAAAAAGAATATATGTGAGATGTTTTACAGTGTTTAGAAAATAATGATAAAGGATACATTTTTAGAGAAACACTGATTTAGGAAAGATTTCGGGGGTTAATGGCTGGTGTGCAGCGATTGAGTCAAAGGTCTTGACAGAGTTGTGCATGAGGAGTGGAAATCATTGATTTGTGCATTAGTTTACCACTAAGTGCGGTGAATTGACCACAGCAGCTCTTCACCTGGGAAAAGCTACAAAAGTTTGAGTGCAGAATGTCATTCAGTTAAAGATCAGACCAAGTGCATCTGTTTTTTTTTTTTTTTTTTTTTGGAAAGCTGTTGCTCAAATGTCAGACTGGCTGTTGTACTTTGTGCTTGAAGTTCGTTACATTCTGGGCTCAGCTGTGCAGGCTGCCGAGGCACATTACTGGTGAAGCAGCTGAGTCCTGCATGGTCTGGATGTTTGACACATTAATCTTGAATTCTTTTCCATATACAGTGCGTATCTCAGTCAGGTGTGCCATGCATCTGGCAGCGTCTGCAGTCCTGAGGCTTTGTGCTGCTTATATACACAGTGAACAGGGGAGCACATACTGTATAGACCTGATGCAGCTCACTGATTTGACAAATGGATTGAAAATTCTGTGAATAGTGTTATCCTTTTTTATTCCTTTTTGCAAGGCGTGTTACAGATGCATATATATTTCCAGTTAATTAACGTTTTTTACCTGTTTTATTCCCTTGAGAGCTAATTTCTTACTCATCAGAGATGATCTGGCCAGTCAACGAGGGAATTCTCATATGTCAAATGAGAGATGGTGGCCTGTTTACAGCCAAATATTGACAGTTTGCAGCTGTCTCAGAGAGTCTGTTTTTAGAGATTGGTGCAAAAAATGTTTTTGTTCACTGAAACTTGAGCTGACAGACTAATGTGATCTATCAGGTAAGAAGTGTGGAGCTTATCCATGAAATATAATCTAAATTTAAACTTCTGATTGTTATAAGCCTGCTGCTGTATTTAAAGTCACTCTGCAGTAAGCAAATATTTGAAAAGAAATGATGGGCTTTACATACTCCTGTGTGATTAATAGGTGTTAACTGTTGCGGGTTAACTGGAAAACGTGAACCAAATACAGATGAACATACATCACTGAGCTTTTTTAATTACAAGGAGACACGTGAAATCTTTTTACACTGTAAGGGTTTGCCTTTTAGTTGAGTCAGTGGCTTAACTACCCAAGATTAACGAAGATGCAGGATACTGCAAAACACTATTCCCATTATTATTTCATCTTGAGCTCAAACTGAGGGCTGTGAATCAGAAATATTAAAATCCCATGTTGGGAATATTCACCACTCAATTTGTTCAGTTCGACACTGAGGAGGTGAATGATTGAATACTACATTTATATGTAAAGTACCTTCTAGTTTGAATTACACAAACATGGTTTATGCCTCTTCATAACATGTTACTTGGCATTGTGTGTGTTTCACCGCACAGCATTACTGCTATGAGCACATCCGTTACTGCTCTCACGGGTACCACAGTAATCGGGTTATGTACAGGCTGCATTTTTGCCATGCTGGGTAAACAGACTTTCTTGTTCCTCCATTATATTCCAGTAGCTTTTATACAGTGTGTCAGTCTCTAACAGATTGTGCTTGAGCTTGATGCTGAAAACCTGCCTGTTTCATAATCTGCTCTCAGAGTCCTCGGTGAAACAATGACTAACACGACAATGTGATGTTTTTTTAAAAAGCATTAACTGTGATAAGCCACAGCTTAAATGACAGAGAAGAAGAGACAATGAATTGTTGGGACTGTTAACGAGCAAGCCTCCGTTTAGGTTTGTTTCATAATGCGTGGTAGCTTATGTTTTTGTGTAATTATAATCAGCCATATCGGTCATAGTGCTCAGCCAGAACCATCCCTCACATAATTGGGATAAACGAGAAAGTCACCATATTTAAATGATGTCAGATCTATTCACCTGGGATTTCAATGCAAGAAGCATGTCATCCCTCTTCTATACCTTATTTCATTTAAAATGTATATTTGTGCTCATGTTTTACCTAATCATATGCAGGTAAGAAGCCTTAATATCTTGGGACACACCTCTGTTTTGGGGAAAACCCAGCAGCCTCATGCAGCTGCTGAGGGAGCGTTTACCACTAAAGATGAGATTATGGTCTGAATAATCATGCATAGGGTGATCCTCGCTGGCTTGAGTCACAGTTGTAGTAAGTACAAAGTCTGCGGTAAAGCACCTACTACGTCATCCACTGGGCCATCATTAAATTACCAAATGCTTCAGGTTACCTGCAGAACAGCTCAACTGGTCAAGTGTGATTTACTCCCAGACCTGAGCTCAGAATTCAGATATTTGATGGCTCATGAGGTGGAAAGCTCCAGTCACACTGGTGCTATTCTTAAGCCTCAACCACAGGAAACGTAGCCACACCAGAGCCAGAGCTGCCCAGTGCAGATTACATGTGTCTGCCGCCGAATCAAACCACATCAGAGCAGTGTCTAAACCCCACTTGACTGCCTCCATACTCATCATCTGTGGGCCCTGAGCCGTGACTTGACTCCATGATTCAGAATCTAATCCCACCTAGCTAAAGCTGAGTGCTGGAGCAGAGGATGAGTGAAGGTTAGACATGCGATAAATGCCGGCATAACAGTTACATTTCAACATGGCTTAATTCGTCATCACGCAGTTACATTTACTCTCATCATTGTGACAAACAATAAAATCCACTCTGTCAAGCGGGCCAGCATCTCACAGAGCCTCGGTATGTTTTTAAGTGTGTGTGTGTGTGTGTGTGTAGTGTGAGTCTGGATTCCTGTTACCATGCTGTATAGTAGTTGAGCTCTGAAACCCAGACAGAGGCGTGCTGGAACAAGTTTGATAAGGGCTGGAGTGGCAGCGCCCGACACACAACACTCCCACTAAGGACACACCACAGCCATTTCTTCATGGCATGCAGCACAAAGTTAAACACAGGGACATCCAAAGAGAACACTGGAGATCGTGTAAGTCTTTCACAATCCCCGCTGCGGTATTTGAGTGCGGACAGAGACGAAAACACCATTAATCTCATTCATTATGATGTTGCATAGCAGTGAGTGATTCCGTAATGCGATATGTATGATGCACTCTGTGAGCTTCTACGTCTAGACGGGGAGGGAAGAAGAAAACACAGAAATGGGTTCAGGGAGATCACACTGTTGCCAACATGCTGCCACTCATTTTTTAGTATCAGACACCTGAAACGATCGTTCTACAGTTTGAATGAATACAGGTGTTTGTGTGCGTAAGAAATGAGTCACCGCCCAATGAAATCATCTGAATAGTGTCACACCACCGCCTAGTACCTTAAAAAAGCAACAATCACGTATTTAAATAGCTCCACCTGAGGATGTGGAGAGGGTCATTAAACCCTGGAGGAGTTTATGAAAATGTGCAGTGGGCTCCAAAGTGTGCTGCTGAATTGTGGTCTTTGTGAGTTTAAGCTAGGGTGGATTTTGCCAGCCAAGGAGCAAAACAGACAGGGGCTGTGTTTGACTTGGTTGCTTGCCCATTTGTGCTCTATTCACATGTATGGCGCCATGCTTATACTACACAGGCAAGCCTGTATGCAGAGGCCAGGGCAGTCACTAGGAGAGTGGCAGGGGCCCTGATTGGTGCTGGGTGGGTCGGTTTCTACGGATGTGGACTTTATTTCAGGTGTGAGGAGATTGTTGTTCACTGTTGTAAACCAGGAGAGACAAGTGGACTTTCAAATCAGAGGAGCATGGGTTTCAGTAAATTATCTCCCCAAATTATGTAACTTGCCAACTATTTCACATGTTGCCAATCCATAGAGGACTATGAGTCTTAGCAGGGACACATTGTCAGAGGAAGGTTTAATTCCTGTCACTGAGCAGCCATCAGAACTGACCAGATGACATGCCAAAGCCTGGTCTTTCCTTTTCTGCTGAGTAACAAGGATCTAGGTCACTCATATGTATTCAAGCTAGAGTTTCTTTTCCCTTGTGGAGCTGACACTTTGAGGAGACCTGCTGAGAGGCCTTCCTGTGGCTGGAACTAGGGGTTATGTGGTGGGGGTGGGGGAGCAGAAATTAGCATTCTCCAACCGAGAAAACAACTTCTCCCTCTCTTTCTCTCTCCTCTGTAGTTTTCTCTGAAATGGCACAGACTCACTCTTGCCCAGTAAACTTGGCACCTGTGTGACCAGCAACAGCAGAAGAGTTGTTCTAGTGCAGGGCGGGTCCTAAACCACTATTTTTGTAAGCCCTCCCACACCCCTCTTTCTTCCACTCCTGCTCTCCTTACTCAGTTCATAGGCATTCCAATGGTATTTATATTTCCCTCCAGAGCAGGGGGAAGTTGACAAGCCTTCACACAGACATTGGATTCAGCTCAGCAAGGTGGGCAGTACTCCCACTGCTTCCTTGCCATTGGCCTCCCTGTGGTCACATGACCTGCAGAGATAGACCGAAGTGTTGGCACTCCTCCCCCTAGGCTCTGCTGTGCCTCTCAGTTCACTTAAGGCTTTTTGCACTTGTATGTGAAGTTTTCTGTTGGTGGGAGAGTGTGTGGGTGAGCGTGTATCAGCCAGCAGTTGGGGGTTTGTTTGGGGTACAGTGTTTCAGTTATGTTTCGGGAGCTCCCAGAATCCACAGGCAGCGAGTGTCTTGGCAGTATGACCCCAGAGACTCAGGATATCTACCTGAGAATGGACCATCACCGCAGACGATCTGGGTACAGGCTGGGCAGGATCATTGCCAGGCAGCAACTACTCAAGAAGATTGCTGGAGGTAGGAGAGCAAGTGACAGTTCAGACTGTTGGTCTTTTTATGGTCTCTGGCTGAAGAGCTAGCGGTCAGACATTGTGCTTAAATGAATCCCTCTTTGTCATACTTTCAGGAATGCTCAGAGTAACGGCTAAGCAAGCTGGTAGTCAAAACATGTTGTGAATAAGATATGACACATCTGCATGAATATGAGAGCATGATTGCGGGATAACTTGCTGGCAAGTGAGCAAGGGCATTGTTGTGTTTGTTTGGGATCAGCTGATTTGACTCTGACTTCTTTCCTTGTTCACTTGTTTCTGACAAAGGTGGAATTCATAGAAATAATCTTTGGAATAAATATTGTGATAACAGAGTGTGTGTGCATGTGTGTGTGTGTGAGAGAGAGAGAGAGAGAGAGAGAGAGCTACTGTAGACAAAAGCCAAACTTGACCTTCAGCCAATATGTAGGCATGGGTGCAGTGGTGGTAAACAATTCGTATTGACTGATCATAATGTACACTGATAGGTGATAAGCTGTAGGCTCAGTTATGTAACAAGTAAACCCACAGTGTAAACAACAGATAATACTGAATGCCTGACCTGAGTTTTACAAGACCTCAGCTCATTTGTGGAGTGCTGTATGTAGCCAGGAGAGCAATAGTGGTGTTTTTATTTTTTTTAAACCACAACAGGGCCTGACCTCCCATTCATCTTTCTCCGAGGATTGTAACCTCTTGCCTTTACATTTACCTGGAGATGTAATGTCAGCCCTTGGAGGGGGCAGGGCAGCATAACAATACAAATGGAGGACAAAACAGCACCACTCCTGCTCCCTCCTGCAGGTGTTAGCGCCCTGGATCAAAGGAACCGAGGAAGCTTCACCAGTAAGAAACGTCATCAGATGGCACCACACAACATAGTTTTCCTCTCAGTCACGCTAGCAGTAGGAGTAGGATAATGGAGCCCCTTGTGTGGGTAAGATTTCCTGTGTCACCACACAGAGGACTGAGGCAACACATGATGCATGTTTTGTGATTGTGACGATGTGAGGGATACACAGAGCTTACTGTTGGATTGGTGTGTAAAGATGTCCTGAAGCTGTGTGTATGTACATTTGTTTTCAGGTGGAAATCTTTATGATCTGATGTTTGCAGACGTGTGCAGTCATGTAACCTGGCATGTGTTTTCAGATTACAGATGTCTGCTCTGACAGCAAACCAATAATTTAGGATATCTGTGACAAGGACTGAAAATATTCACATGTTTGAAGTGGGTTTTAGGATTCTTTGTACAATAAAAGTTAAGTGTCATTTTAACAGCTATTACTTTCATGTTTGTTGTCAAAGTGCAGTCTGGGTGAATTATATATATATTTTTTTATCAATCTGACAGTTTTCATTGCACAGCTTTTCCACTGCAGTCTGTCAGACTGTCAGAGCGGCCAAAGCTAACACTGGACTTTGATAACCATTTCTCATCACTATCATAAATCTGTATTTATTGTTAATATTCCACTGACTGTATACAGTCATCGTCCTCATCTTCCGTTTCATCTGAATATATATATGAGAAGTCACAACATCAAATTGCTGTAAATGCAGAAAAGTATAGAAAAAAGCTGTGTGTGCTGAGTTGTGTTGCATTCAGTCAGTGTCCCATACATATCAAACACTTTTTATTTAAACCAGATTTCACTAATGTCCCTTGCATATAGTGCATATAATACAATTATCTCCAAGGCGTCTGATGATAAAAGATTAACAAAAGATAAAACTGGGAGACACTTAATGTATTTCACATCTTTTTTCATTGGCTGCCTTAAGTGCTGTGATTATGCATGATTTGGGTAATTGTAGTTTTTTTTTTTTATCTGACTTACTTTAAATGCTTTAATTGAGCAATTTTCTCGCAGTGTAGCAGTTCATTTTCCTCAGGAGGCAGCTTGTCAGCCCAATACCTCATGCCTCACCTTGTGGGATGCTTACCTGTTTGAAATGCGAGAGATAACAGCAATGGAGTATTTTGAGGGACTGACTGAAGAGGGTGCAGAGCCACAGGATTGATCTCCATGTGTTGCAGTGGCTCCTGCATTCCAGCTGGCCAACCCTGTTGACATAGCAGGTTGAAAGTGAGTGGGGGCCATGGTGACAGGCAGAGTTACTCAGTATTGTTTCACCTCAAATTCCAGGGGAGCCTGTGGGGTCTTAGTCATGTTTCCGATTTGATGGCATTTCAAAGCCACCAAAGCTATGTGTGTCCTCGCTCGCTCGCTCAGTCCACTATGATTAGCTACTGACAAAATACCAGGACAGACTGAAGACCCACAAGCTCCCATTCTCCCAAAAATTCTGACCAGTATATCTCATCAGCTTGGAGAGTGGATGGATGTAAATCCACAGCTGTGTCAAGAAAGATAAAAAGAAACAGGCATTTGAGTGCTGCACAGTGGGGATTGTTGTGCAAGGGAAAGGGCCTGTTTTCCTTGTGGAGGAATGTGTCTCCTTTACCAAACATATTCCTTGGCTTTTGGAGGAGTATTCCATACTTCATCACTCTGGACAGGCTACTGTGTTTCTTTCTGCTCCGTCTGTCTCGATTCCTCCCTGCTCCGCCCATATGGTGTCCAGATTCTCAGGATTTCTGCATCTGCTTTTGCTACTCATGCATTGAGCATACTGTATGTGACGAATATACCCTTAATTTGCACATGTTTTTATATATCATTTGTGAGTCAATGAGCTATTCATGCTTTCTAAAGATAACTAGATTTTAAATAAGTCACTGTATTTTTTGTAATTTGATTCTAAAATTGCCAAATTCTTTTATTTTTTGAAGAGAAATTTAGATGAGATGTATTGAGGTGTGTTACATGGAATTTGACTGATTCAATTGAGATTTCATCAAATGTCAGAATATAACTGAGTCACCTCGTACTAATATGTCCATATATCACATCACATTTTATTGCATTGGATGATGGTTTTCAGCTTCTTGCTTGCCAAGCTGGACTGAAGACTGTGGACAATTCACTGATTGTCCACAGACCGTTTTTAGACTCTAAGTGTTCCTGTTTAGCTATGGAAAAGTCCTGGAAACTTCATTGGAGCTTCGGTGGAAACCCTGAGCAGCTGAATGCTACACCGTGACTAAAATCTTGCTCGCTGACTGGCATACCGGCTGTATGGCTCTTTTCCTCATTGAGGAGCTGTTGTGTTTCGGACAAGAAGCTCCGACCAGGGTGACCCCTCCGTGGCCCTTCCTCATGGCTTCTTGACCTCAGTGCTTCCAATGGACTCTGATCTTTGCCCTGGAAAGGCCATTAGTGCATTCTGCCATGTTTGAGGATGTTGTGTGTCTCTTGTCAAATGACACAAGTTATTGCGTGGCAGCTGTGTGCCTATCATGAATCAGTCTGTGTCCTGGAGTTACAAAGCATGCCTTTTATTTGGCTGTCATGGCCGAAAGGCTACTGTGTTTCAGGTTAACGTGCTGTTGGCCACATTTGTTCCCCTGCTGGCATGCATCAGTATTTGTACTGTACACTCACAGTGCTGTCCTACACTGATTTTTTACTTACAGTTGATATGAAAATGCTGTGTTGTATATTTTTTGCTGCAGTTTCTATTTTACTGGCAAAATGTTTGTCATATCAACACTAACTGCTTCATGTCACGGTCAAGAGACAGTTAATGCCAAAGTTTTAATATTGTGAAACACTGAAGTGCACTTTATGAGCAGACAAACCCCACTTTGGGAAGAGCAAAAAGGTTCTGAGCAGGATAATAGTGTATAATGCGTACACACAGGAACACTCCAGCTTGTTAAGAGGACAAGCTCTACCCCTCTTCCTCTGACTAGTAGGTGGATAATTGTTAGAAACTCGCTTTGAAAAGGGGTTTGCTTTGTTCGGTCTTTTGAGAAGTTGTAACGGTAAAAAAAGACTCTTCAAGGTGAGGAATCTTGTCAGACTTTGTCCTCTCCCACTCAGGACTCCTCTCTGAAATGCACTGAATTATTCATTAATGGTCTGCTACAATATGTGGCACTTTAGATCATCTGTGTGTGAAACAAATATAACTGCTCCCTCATTCAAATGGAGGTTTGATGATGAGTGAAGATGTTGCCTTACGCATTGTTTACTTAGTACAACGAAGCCACTTAATCTTTTATTCATGAGCCTCTTTGCTTGTAAATGAGATTGTTATGTGATGCAGATTTTGTGTGCTACCTTCAGGGAGTAGTAAATAATACTGTCAGGGAGCCCAAAGCAATTTTGACAATGTGATAAGCTGGTCGTCTACCACTAGTGCTACCATCATTGCACTTCACTTAATTACATCTGTGACGTGTTCTCTTGTTTTGTGTTTAAAGTATATGATTATTTTGCTGGACAGGTACTAAATAGAAAGAAAAGAAGAAGAAAATGTCACATGGGGGTGCACTGGCTTTTGTATACGTTTTATATGTGTATTGGATTTGGGACATACCGATATTTGCATGTTCCCGCTGTGTAATTGCTGCGTGTGTGCATGTGAATAATTATATGAATGTGTGCCCAAGGTGCACAGTATGTGGGATAGGCAGACACTGGAGATGATAAGGCATTTGGAATCATTACTGTTGTATTTATTTTGTAAATCCTAATTCATAAAATCTTTGACATAAGTAGCAACAATTTGTTGTGTGAAATTCTTGAGAATGCCTGTTTAGAATAAACATTGTTTTGACAGGGGGGATATGCACCCATACACAATCATACACAAACAAAGCCTAACATTTTATCTCAGATGCATCCCCATATATCTGATTTGTCTACAGCTCTGAGAGGTGATTAATGTACTGTGCTTATTGCCACCCTTTCCAAAGCCAAAATTTACCAGCAGCTGGTAGCCGTTGTAAATTCCCACCCTGCTGATAAAGAGTACATGATTCGAGAGTCTTGTAACGGCCAAGAATAAACTGACTCAATCCAACCAACCTCTGATAAATAAAGGTCACACTTGTAAAGCTCTTGTGTGGATTACCATGCTTTGCCTGTAGGTGGCAGGCTGAGCTGTAAATCTTTCTCCTGTGTGTGAATCAGTGTAGCTCCTACACAGGGAAGCTGACAGCTGCAACATGCGCAGGGTTAATCATTTACCGAGAGGAGATTTCAGAAATGCCTCAGCTGCACTGTAACAGGAACAGAAAGTCACATATTAACAGAGCCATGATGGAAAATTTGTCCAGTTCTAAGGTCATTTACATTCTACAGATTAGGAAATGCTAATTTATTGAAAAAAACCCTACATCCAGATAATACACTAAATATTTTATATTTTCACCCAAACAATCTCCTCTTAATCATACCAGAAACTACAGCAAACTTGCCTTGGATAAACTAAGCATGTAATGCAATTTTTAAGCTTACATTTACATTTCATGAACTTGTGTTTTACAAAAGGATGCAGATGTCCACATCTGCTCATTAAAACATTTTTTGTACAAATGAATGAAGACAGTATAGATTACTGACAGATGATGTGAAACATGCTCCAAATTCATTTGTATTGATCAAATAACTGCTGTGTTTGAAAAGCACATTACAGACAGTGAGACAGTGGGTATCATGCCTAACATGTATTGGACAGTGTTAATCTAAGTACTTTTTCCCCTCATCTGCATGGAAACCATACAGTCTTTGGTGGAAACCATGACAGAGTTCAGCGCTTGGCCGCCCTCCTGTGGTAGAAATGTACATTATTTGTCATTAACTGGAAAAACTGACAAGAGGAGCAAAGGCAGCATGCATCCAGACCAGAGACAGTCAGCCGCTGTCCCTTCACTTTATAGGCCTCTCAGCCAGGGAGTGACTCTCTGAACACAGCCTGTCATTGATGGCCACGCATGACAAATGGTCCTACATTTTCTGTCAGTGCTCTGTGTGTGTGTGAGAGAGAGAGAGACTCTGAACGCTCTGATAAAGCAGAACAATCACTTAGCTCTTTCAATGGGCAGCATTCTTGATAAGGTATGCCGCACCTCATCATGCACAGCAGCACTTTCTGACAGCATCATCATCTCTGCTGCGACTCACAAGTCTGTCGCATGAGTGCTGCGAGGCTCCTGAGGCAGTCTTGTGGCCGTTTGCTTTGATGTTGTTAATTAGGACCAGCGTCCCTAGGGATGATTCCATGCTTTTATTGTGGAGGTCCTGAGAGGGCTTTCTCACGGTAGGGGCCCTTGTTCTGACATTGGCCCCCTCTCTACCCTCTGACTCTCAGGCCATTCTCAGAGAAGGAGGGAACCCCATGTAGTCCCCTCTGGGATCCAGTCCAAATGAGAGGGAGGTGGACCTAATGAAGCTCTGTAGGATTCAACTTCTGAGGAGTTTCTTCTGGATGCTTTTCTTTTCCCTCTTTTACCCGTATCCTGTACTTAACAGAGCTGTGGTCGCACATGAGACCTCATTTGTTAGTTTTCAGATTTTCTGTTCTCATTAGCATCTGCTAAACTTACAGAAGTTTCAGCTTGAGGTCTTTCATCTTTAATTTGTGTAGATGTCAGGACTTACTGAGCATGTGTCGATAACTTTCCAGTAAATCTTTTTTTTTCATGTTTGAGTTGAGATTTTGGGTCAGCTGGCAAAGTGTTTGTCAGTAATTCACAGTTATCCCCCTTTAGTTGTGTTACACGGCGCTCTCGGAAAACCAAATTACAGTGTTTATAAAGGCTATCACAGGGAAGGAAGAATTACAGCCACACAACTGTATATTATGAGTAGGAAAACAGCATGACAAGGTAAGGCATGCAGCCTACTGTACATGAAACAAGACATGCATGGACTGCAAATCTGCGAAAAGACAAATGAAAAAGCTCAGATCAGATCTTCAAGGGGATGTTAGTGGATGGAAAACAGAGCTGGGGGATATTCAGGGAGGCCCAAAGCTGAACTTTCCCATTCTAAAGTGTGTTTCTAAGCCTTACATCTGGACCCAAGGCAGCACACATGCCCACAGGTACAATGCTGTTACACCAGACTGTCTTACTGTTTATATTCTTTCTGGGAAGATTTGTCATGCTGTTATTAACTTTGAGGAGCTCACTCTATAATAAAAAACTATTTTGGAATGAGGACCAAAAACAACACGGAGATAAGAATGGCTATTTGGCTAAAATCACAATTCCTGAGAGAAGAAAACTGTTGAGTATCAGCATAGATGGCTAGACCTTGATGTGTATTATCACTGACCCGCCTGCATTATTCATCCCTCACAGAGTTATTTATTTATCTGTGTATAAAGCAAATAACTTCAATTGAACAACTTGCACAATGATTATTCAGCAAAGATCAACACAGGGTTGAAGAAATAGTTGAGGGTTTTAGGGAGGTATGCCAGGATGAAATGAGAAAGGAAATCTCCAAAAGCCAAAGTTGATGTTTTTATCACCAAAGAAAGCAAATCTTTCATAAAGGCCTCCAAGATTGGTGCCAAAACACTTACATGCGTGGGAACATGGCCGCTGTTCAGTGTCTGGAAGTGTTTAGCTTGTGCATTGTGCCTTGGCAGTGGCTGCAGTATGTATTTCACAGAAAGTTCTACTGATTGATTCCTACTCTGCTCAGGGTTGATGGCAGTAGAGCGGAGGGGCTTCGATATCTGGAAATGGCTGAGATGCCTCCTCCTTCCTAGAGGTTTGGGGGTCAGAGGCCCCTTTTCTAGTAAAGGTCACTTCTCTTGAAATGTCTGCTGGAACTCATATGCCAAAATATCCTGTAATGTGGAAGAAAAGAGGAAGAAGAGCACCTGTCTGTGAAGCCGGAGCACACTCGACACTTCGCTTGGCTTGTTGGCTGCTTGCTGAATAACCCTGGGGCATCAACACGTGGTTGTTAGAACATTTTCTCAAAACTGACTGAATGGGAAATATTGTAGCGAGTTGGATGAAAACAGTGCAAAGCTAACAGTTTGAATTTTGAAGCCTTGGCTTGTACAGAGGCCAAGCAGCCCCCTCTTCTGACTGTGACTCCCAACCAGGTTCAGTGGGCTGTCGTTGTGCAGTTCGGTTCCTCTATGATAATCCTTCCTCTCTCTTTCTGACAGGCTGTTGTCTGGTGGCTTGCAACACATATAACCTCTGTTTTGGAAACAACTTGAAGTGATTTTCCATACGGCATCATGCTGACCCCACATTAGTTTTAACTGTTTAACCCTCCTCCAAGCAGTCATCCATTCTTGCAGCACTGTGTGAAAGAAATGAATCAGCTTCTGGCTTTACTATGACACTACTAGTAATTGACACTGCACAGGAAAAAGGGGAATGTGAATGAACGTCTAGGTATTTTAATGTTGTCACTGTGCGCTGTGCAAAAGCTGTGGCTGGTATTTCCAGACCTAAGAGAGAGAGAGACACACAAAAGGGAGACAGACAGAGAAAGAGGGAGAGTTGATGGGTTGTTACCCCTGAAGATGAAAGAACCTTCTCTCTGGGTGTCCTTCAGAGGTGAAGGAGAGTGTTACCACAGCTGTGCTGCTCTTGTTTAAATTCAATACAGGACCCCAAGAGAAAAACACTGCTCAGATGACTTTTGACCCAGCAGGCTTTGGCAATGGTCAACAACAGCAGCTCCCTAGCTCACATAGTCATGTTATTTACTCTCAGAATCAATAAGCTCTTGCTGTGAGTGTGTCTGTCTGCTGTGAAGTGAAAGGTGGACCTGAGTCTTTTCACCAGACGAGTATTGTTAAAAATGACTGAGATTGTCAAACCTCTGTGTTTATAATTAAAACATGCATCTGTGATCGTCATTGGACAGAGTGGAATTTTTACTGAAGAGCAAATGATGATGATTTATTGAAAAGGTTGATCTTTAAAAAATGAAATGAGTTGTGGATGTGGTGAAACCCTGACCTACACCGGTTCAGAATGCTAATGCCTCCTTGGCACTGGCTTTTCATGGGCTGGCACTGTGTTTGTCCTCAAGTCCCCGTCCTCCAGGAGGCATTGTTGTCGGCTTTGTATGTCCACTTGTTACTGGAGACCTGTGCTCCACTGAAAGGAACTCTCCACAGGTCACCGTGGACCACAGGGCAAAAGCAGGCCCAGGATTTGCTAGCTCATTTGTATTTGAGGAAATTTTGTTTTGTTGTCTTAGCAACGCAGCCTGGAGCTGATCATTTTAAACCTGCATCCCATGTCGACTGCAGGATAACAGGTCCCCTGTGTGCCCCACGGGATCAAATGAGGGGGCTGGGAGTCCACGGGTGATTCAACGCAGGCTCTCTGTAATTACTCGCCTTGCGGAGACCAGCCAGCTCATGTGCCAATCACCCCAAGAATAAAGTCACACCAACAAAGGCACTGTGTTGTTACTCACCTTTCTAGGGAGATAATCTCTTAGATTTGGCTCTTGTCCTTTGTCTCAACACCTTGTCTGCGTAAAGACAATGAGAATGCTGTGAACTGAAGATGTGTTGTGATATTAGTAAGGGGCACCTCCTGTTACGCTGATGATTGTGGCATATTGTGTTGAGGATGTTGGAGTCTGAGGGACATGTAGAGCTTAATTAAAACCTACTCTTGAAAATAGGCAGGCTTTATTCCCACGACATTAAGTGAACTACATGGGGCAGCGCAGTATTAATCTACCTTGTGCATTTCCAGCATTCCCCTTAGAGGACCTGAACTTTTAAAAACTCTTATGAACAGATCTCTTGTGCCACCTGCATCAACAATCATTGTGTCCGTCTTTCATTGTTGTTTGTGCTTCCTTCTTGTCTCCTTATGTACAATTGCAAACTGTGAGGCAGAAGGAAATGTTAGGCTATTTTGGGCATGAAGCATCAGATGTTGTGGTTTTTGGTCAGACTACAAGAGGGGGCAGTGTGTTTCCCCTGGCTGTCTGTCTAGCCTTACTTTTACAGTAACCCTGACTGCTCACTGTGAGTGGGTGTCTGTATGCAATTAGCATCATAAAGGGGAAGAGAGGCCTCTCCTTCATGCCTCCCAGCGTGACGACACCTCTAGGCCAGCCAGCTCAGTAGTGGAATCTTTTTTTTTCCATATTGCTGGCTCTCTTCTTTCTCCAGGTGTTTCTGATACAGACAATCTCAGCGCTCAGTTTTAGTCTGTGTGTTTTTTGACTGATATATTCGGCTGGCTTGTCTGGCTGATTCATTCAGTGCGGTGTGGGGGAGGAATGGACAGGCACATTTGTAAGGGTCTGCTCAGTTTGTGCTTATACATTTAAGCAGTTTGTCTTAGAGGGCTTTTAAAGTGTTTTTATTGCTAAATGGTTTAGGTGACTAAAGTGGACTGCCCACGTCATTCTGTCTATGCTTGCAGCTTTGTACCCAGTCCTGGCCCCAGTAGGTTAGAAGAGTTGTGTTTTACAAGAGGAAATGGCAGAAACATCACGAAGAGACAGGCACAGTAAAAGCGGCCTACATATGGAAATCTACTTACGCTATAGGAAATTATGGATAGATGTGATATCCTTGAGTAATCATGGTGCTAGGGCAAACCCCTATAATTGAAAGTGCTGGTCATTTTATCAGCACATTTAAATTAATAGATTTTCCTTATACATCATATATTTTTGTAATGTCACCTTTTATAATATAATGTAAACTTGGGCTGTTAACATGACAGCAGGTTTGCAGATATAAATGATATCTTCTTAAACAGACTGACTCTGGTCATTTCTGTGCATATGGCTCTTTGCCAAATAGGGGAAGTAGTCACTGTAGGAACATTAAGATTACCAGCTCACCATATGTATTCACATGGCAGACCCACACACTGTATCTACTCTGGGATTAGATTTATGATGGATTAACTGCCTATATGCTTTTTTTTTCAATTTAATTTAATTTTTTCTCTTTTCTATTCTTCTTAACCTAACCCCATAATAATCTTCATTATAAGCTTGGATAGATGGTGAAACTCAAAATGTTTGAGAGTCTTTTAGATTTTGTTTCAGATAAGAAATGAGTCATTTAAACATTTATAATATTATACGTATTCACAATTAGTCACTATTTCTTTGCAATCTGTTTTCTTTTATTCATTATGTTAAAGGAAATCTTTTCAGGTATTCTGAAGAAAAATCAACTAATTCTTTGTTTTGTGTCACAGCACCACTGTTGCTGTCTCAGATGACACAGATCACACAATTCCACTCATTCACTGATTTGCGCAGACAAAGAGGCTGACACTGAGGTGAAACAGACTAATATATCACTGTGATGATGTTAGCGCGGAGTCTTGTGAGCTGAGTGCCTCAGCATGATTCACTGCTGCTGATTGCTGACAGTTTATGTCATGGTTTTCCCCCCGCTTCAGCTGCCTACGTTTTTTCCATTTCATTGACCTGCTGGAACAACATCTGGACTCTACCAAACCCCACTTCCCTTTTGTTTGTTTAAATAAAATATTTCCCACAGCGTTAACACTTCTTGGATGAAATTTTGAAAGACTGTAAAAGCTGACATAATGTAATCTGACCAAAATTACAAAAACATAGACATGTACCAGGAAATGGTAGTACATTTTTAATGTTTTAAAAACTGTGTCTTGAAATACAAGAAGAGTCCCAGAATTCAGAGGCAATGCTCGCTGTTTGGCTGCAGCTTAGATCTTTGCCAAAAATGTGCTGAGTGGGGTATAAAAGAGTTGTCGTGGGCAGAGCTGGGTAGGAGGGTCGGGTACAAGAAGCTGAGGGAGGAGGGAGAGGGGGTGAACATTAGGGAGCCTGCCACAGAAAGGGGTGGGTTGAAGGAGAGATTTAGTATCGGGACAGGCACATGGTGGTTGGGGGTAGATGGAAAGAGAAAGGGGAAAGAGGGAGCAGTGGATCTGAGTTCAAACTACAAGCTGTGTTCAGAGAGAGAGCAGGAATGTGGCTCAGCGTGGGAATAAGGATGCTCTGACACGTCGAGAGACACTCTTAAGTCTTGACGGATATATGAACCACTCTCTCTGTATGATGAAAGTATCCCGTAAGTACACAGTAATTTGTTACCGGAAATAAACTATGGTGTTCGTTGATTGAAGGATTTTGGAGAGTAGGCATATCAAGGCTGGTGCTTCAGTCATGTTGATGTCTTGTTTTCTATTCAAAGCAAGTCTGGATGAATGAATCTGTTTTTTTTTTTCCAGAAGAGTATGAAAGGAAGAAGATTATTGTTAGTCACAAAACATTGCAGTCAGGCAGATGCAGCTCAAGACAAAACAAAGCCTATCACAAAAAAACCCTTAAAAGTTTTCACACGTGTAGTTGGCTGTAAATATTGTGTAAGAGGTGGAATGCGAACGAAGCTTTAAAACTTTCTAATTTGGCCACAGCTTGTGTCTGCTCAGCCCAAGCCCTGTGCAAGTGTGACATATCTTTTCCTGCGGCGCATCATAACATATCATTACATAACCGATGCTCTTGATTGTGAACGTTGCATAAAATGAGTTGTAAAAGAAGGAGTTGCCCTTGCCACAGATGCTTTAGTTGTGCACAGCCTTTTGACTTTCTGGGCCATTATGTGACAGCCAAACTGGGTTTCATCTCTATGTGAGACTGTAATTTTATACTGTACACAGTTTTAAAGCTGTTGGTTGTGGAGAGTAGAGCAAACACAAGTTCTCATTCATTGGCATGATGCCCGTCCCAGCCTTTTATCCACAAGAGATTTCCTTAGAGAGAGGATGAGAGGACAGAATGTCTCGGTATCGTGTTACAGAATGCCAAACAGAGAGGAATTCCCAGCTCATGTTACTTGCTCCCAGTGGTCCAACCTGTGGCTGTGGGACACAAGAGGACCTGGCAGCGCTTTCACTATGTGCTGCAGTTGAATAATATAGACCTGATATTATCCACCTGGGAGGGAAGTCTAGTTGAACAGAAAGCCTTTAGCTCCTGGTGATACAGGTGGGAACAGAGCAGAGTGGCTCCTGGCAGTGCACACATGTTGACTTAACTGCTGGTTGAGGGGGTAAACAGTGGACTTTTTTGTTATCCAAGGACACAGGGAACTGTTAATATTTATTCAGTTGTTGGTCAGTCTGAAGACCAAAGTAAATTTTCCTTGATTTCTCTGTGACACAGACATGAAGCAGCACAGGTGAGTCACGGATCCACAGTTCTGAAAAACAGACGATAGCAGTATCTTCATCACAAGGTTACAGTCGCGGTAATTACACAGTATTGTGTGATGAATGACCGCGGTTCATGTTTCAGTTGTAGTGTGACAGGCACAGACAGGGAGTGGAACTGAGACCTTAGATGTGTGATGGGAGAGGTGTTTGTTACCCATGGCTGCAGCTTATGTGCTAAGTTTTCTTGGATGTGATGTTTATGCTCTTAAAAATTCTTTACATTATGGAAAACTGGCTAAATCTCAGGTATGTGTGTGTGTGTGTGTGTGTGTGAGAGACTGAGAGGCAGCAGGAAATGTATTAGCTTGTGGCATTTAAAGAAGTGCGGGTAAGAATAACGTCTATATATGTTAAAAGTATGCGCTTTATAATTTTATGTTGAATGATTTATGGTATTTACCATTATGGTTTCTAATCCTCGATAATGTAGCTGTGAGTGATTGACTTTGGGTTGTAAGTAATGGAAATAATTGCTTGTGTATTTTGTTGCAGAATGCCCTACTTGTATGTTTTTAGCAATTAATCTATTAACTATTTTCTTGATCAATCGATTCATTGTTTTGTCACTAAAACATGAGAAAACAGTAAATGTCCACCACAGCCCTCCAGAGCCAGAGGTTTTCTAGCAAACAGTTAAAAACCCAAAGAAATGTACCTTTTTGCAGAACACAGCAGATAATCACATTTGTAACTGGAATGGAGTGAATTACCTCAACATTTAATCAATGATGGAAATTGTTCCTCATAATTACGGACTAATCATTTCAGCTCTATTTTTGTTAGACTAAAGTGAAGGAATACTGTCTCTAGATATATTTAAGGAGCAAACTTTAAAAGAATTTTAGGTGAAATATAATGTTTATGGGTCTCTTCCTCATTCTGTTGCTTTTATTTAGTTTCTAACTTTACTTATACGTTTAAACATAACATATACTTTATTTAATATAACAATATTTTCTTTCTTAATGCAAAGATGGCTGTGGACTTTAGCACGGGTGTGTCGGAGAGTATGTCTCACCGAGGCGGTAAATGGCACCCAACTATATTAGCATTAATAGAAAGGTGCCAACGGTCTGTTTCCTCTCCTTGTCATCAGCGTCTCTGAAGCCTGCAGGCGGCTCACTCTGTAAATCAGCAGGACCAACATGTGGTCCTGACTGCTGGGGTCACTGGTTTATCAAGAAGTTGGCGTGATACTGACGGTCACTGACGGCTCTGATTAAGATTATTTTTTACCTGTATCATTCTTTTAACTTTGTTGTTGTCTTAAAATGGGTTATTTCTCTTTAAACATGTGGTTTATATATGATAGTATCTCTGGCTCAACAGTGTCTTTTTGCTTATTTAACCTTCTTTTTAAGTCTTTGGTATGTTATGTCATATATGTTGTTTTAAAAGTAAAAATACATATGATTATGTAAGGTCCCATGTTGTCTCGTGTGAGTGAGCTGGGATACCTCCGACCCAGACAGACTGCCTGGCGGGGTCATCATCACATCCGCGCTGTCTCTGAATAATAATAAGGGGGTTTCAGTTTGAGAATCCACATCTGTCCATCTGCAAAGCTACTGTGTTTGTAGGACATCAGGTGCACAGGGGTTTTACTGCTTTGGTTAATGCTGCAATGGTTTTGTCAAAATGAAAATGACTTAATGGGGCTGAGTTACATTTTTCATCCTTCTTTAAAAACATATATTTTCTTGTGTTTCAGAAATTGAAGCGAAAGAGGCGTGTGACTGGCTGCGGGCAGCAGGATTTCCCCAGTATGCTCAGCTCTTCGAAGGTAATAAAAGCACTCAGAAAACTCCTACACACATTCATCACAAAGAGGGGAAATGTTTGGTTAAAAGATAGAGATAAATGAAGTAGCACATCAATAAAAAAGACTCTGTAAAAAAACCAAAAATGGCATTTTCATTTTAGCTTTTTCATACCTGTTATGAAACAGAACACTGTTTTAGCTTTCATGTGGGCTTTTTAAGATGATGTGTGAATAATGGCGCACAGTGTCATCTGGTCTGTTGCGCTTGTCCCCAACACTGTACACAAAACCATGTATTCACGGGCTGCATAGTGAGTCTCATTTACACAACTGTCCTCAGGAAGCCCCGGAGCAAGGGCTCCAGTTGGATCCCCAGACACCACAAAACAAGCGGAACATCGGCTGCTTTTAAAGTCTAATCTTTTCCGAGCTACGGTTACGACATAAACTTGTCTTCTGTGCTTAGAGACTGAAGTCATGGGAAGAAATTGGTTTTATCAGAGCTTGAAGTAGCTCTACTCCTTCAGATCTTTGTGCTGGGGCCAGACTTTTGATGAGCTTTGCAGCAATATATTTGTTTGCTGACAGCTTGAAGATAGTTGTAACAGAGCTCAAGAAATGTGCACTGATAGTGGCTGTCGGAATGCAAAGCAGATAACCTGATCCTCATGTATCATATCAGGCTCATGCATTAGAATTGACATTAGAGTGAATGAAATTAAATCCCTAATTAGGATGTAATCATGTTTCATAGCCTACAGTAGATCTGAATGTTTGCCCCCTTAAAGAACAGACTGAGCCTTGTTGTGGTCATAGCGTTCACTGCTGCTCCTGCTTTTCATAAAAAGTTAACGACTTCTCATGAATGTGGTGGAATGTTAGATTCTGAGGGTCTGGATTCAGTCTCTTAAGTTATGTAAGAGGAGGCCCATACCCAGAGCAAGACGTAATTCCTGCACAAGCCTGAGCGCTGTTATTTGGGCACATTCTGTCTCTTCTCATTACCATCGCATACAAAACAAGTTTGATGGTCTCCCAGCCTTCAATGTACTTTGGAAAGAATGTGGTTTCCAGATCTTTCTTTCCATTCATCCTGTCCATGAACAGTGTCTAAAAGAACTGCTGAAATATCAAATCAAATTTCAACACTCTCTGTTTTCTTCCATTTTTCTTTCCTTCAGATTCCCAGTTCCCCATTGACATTACTCCTGTGAAAAGAGATCATGACTTTCTGGACAAAGATCTTGTGGAACCTCTGTGCAGGTAACCAGATGTTTGATTGACACTGGAAACACGGTGGCTCATCCATTAGTCAGTGCCATAAATAATTTCCTTGCCTGAAGGAAGTGTAACTATGTGAGAATGCTTGAAGTAAAAACTCATCTCACATCTCATGATGGCAAAAGTATAATGTTATGTCAGTTTTATGTTTGGCTTTATCCTGGCTATAAAAGCTGAATTTTCCACACCCCATTTATTTGATTTATTGAATCAGTACGTACAGATCTTCATCTGTCGGGACTGAAGTCTTAGACTGACATACTGGTTTAATAAACACTTTAACTGCAAGCGCATTAGCACAATATCTTATTTTCTCTGTGATATAACTACATGAGAAATACTGGATGTGTGTGTTTTTTCCCCAATTAGCCAGACAGTATTAAGAAGATAAAAGTGCACTAAGCCCACAACTGGTGGCTCCACATCACTCCCTTGTAGGGGAAGGTAGGGGAAGGTTTTCTCAAGCCAAAAAAAAAAACGGCACTTCAGTTACCACGGTTACCATGGCAACCACCCCGAGAGGGGAGCAGGAGGCGCATGAGGGTTTCCTCGAACAGCTCAATATACTGTGACTGACTCTAAACAACCCTAAAGCAACTCATCTAAATTCCAAACTAGCCACGGGATAAATAGAAGACAATTGGAAACAGTTCCACCTCCAGCGTGATTTTGCCTTTGACTTCCCAGTATCTCTATGGTAACATAAGGATGGCTTTGTTGTCAGTTACGCCATCACAGCCTAGTGTGCAAATATAAAAATCACCCTACAAACTGTGGATGTCTTTGATATAACTGAAACTGATAGATATTTCATGTATGCGATTGCTCTCCCTGATCCCTGGCTAAGCAGCCTCCTATTTTAGCAACCGCATTCAAAGCTCTTTAGGCATGTGGAATAAAGGGCCCCCAGCTTAGAAATCCTCTCTTCGGTTGGGTCCCACTATCTACAGTAACAATCATGAGAACTTTTTGTTTGGCTAACCCCTATCATCCGCAGCACTGGGGGATAGTTTCAGTCTCAATCTGAAGCCATTTGCCGTCACAGAACAATACTGTCGATCTGTAAAAAGCCTTTTAGAAATATCTGGAGCTGTAAAAGCTTGTGATTATCATACCACAAATGAGTTCCTTTTTGTCTAAAGCCGAGGCACAGTGAGCTAGAGTGTATTTTGTCATGCTTTATGCTATTGTTGGTCTATGTACAGTTTTTATGGCTGTTCCTTTATATATCCCAGTTTGCACACCCGCTAAACCTCTAATCACCAAGCCCAAGGCTCCAAGCCGGGTTGATTACAAATATTAAAAATGTTTCATTGCTTCTCACAGAGACTTTTGGAAAACTGAGTTCAAGACAATATTACATTATATTTCCATTTGCATTGTATTTCAGAGGCAAAGCTTTGGTGTTAATGTAAGCCTCGTCAGACACAACTGAAATCACCCAACAAAGTTCAGAAAGAATCAAATGTGCATGATGCCATCAAAAACTGGTGCATCTGTAGATAAGTAACAATTAAAAATTACTATTTTGAATGCCTTGGGCTGAAATTAGAGCTGAAATGTGGCTGATACATCAGTTTACTTTTCTTCCAACTACTGCACACCACCTTTCAAGTCACAATCACTCAGATCCAATGCTGAGAGAGAGAGAACAGAGCAAGTGACAATTACCGGTGTTTATTAGATTCAGGATATTGTGGCATGGACAAAGTGAATTTCCCTCTGGGTCTGGTTGTGCATCCAGACCACAAGCTGATTCGTTTAACACTTAAATAGCAAACAGAATGGGGTTTTATTTCTGGTTGCTCATTAGGAGACTATTCTGGTGCTTCTTCTTGTTTGTTTAGAGCTGTTTTCATTCTCGGGCCATTTTTCTTTCAGGCGACTCAACACCTTGAACAAGTGTGCCTCTATGAAACTTGATGTGAACCTTCCGAAGAAGAAAGTAAGTGACTCTAGATTATGAGCTTTATCATCAAAATGATGCTTCTGCTGTCTTTGACATCTTGAACACTCCCCAAATGTAATAAAAGTATTGTTTTAAAAACTGATGATTCAGTATAAATAAATAAAAATGTTTAGGCTTAGGTGGATGTCATGCTTTCTGTTTGTGCATAGACTATTTTGAAATATAATACTTTTTATATACCTCTTAGGGTTTGTTTTTTACTCCTCAGAAAGTCTCATGCCTTGACTTGAATGTCATAACTGTCATTTGAAAACTGTAAGAAATACAAGACAAATGTCAATGCCTCCATAAGAAATGGTATTTTCTTACAAAGATTGCCTTAAGTTATGCATTTGCTTCCTGCACCAACATACATATAATCTGGTTTCAACCTTTTAACCTAGATTCTATGATATTTGAGATTGTACCATTGTTGTATTCATGCCTGTTGAGTATGATTGCTTCTTATCTTTCCCCATTTGGAATGTAGCCTGCTGGCTTATATTAATGATATTTTTTCCTGCTCTGGTCTATTTATGGAAAAGTCTTCAACTCAAAGGAATAATTAGTCTGGGGTTATATCATTGTTGGCTGATTATATAATGTTATTAATTCTGAGCAGATACATCCTCTAGCGTTTCCTGCATTCCCTATTTAACTCGTCTTTGTGGCATAGATGATATGTTTGATGCTGTGTATGCCTTATTGTGCAAGCCAGCTAATACTGGGAACATTAAGTTTGAAAAATATGCAACAGCTACATATGCTATTTCCAAGTCAATCTCAGTTTATTGTTTTTCCTGTGCATGGTAATGAGTGGAGGATGTGTATGCATGATCTTTTTGATTTAATTGTATTTATTAGTATTTAATTTGATAGTAGTCTCTTTTGAGAGACCTAAATAGAAAAATGCATTTCTACAAAAAAAATCACCAAATTATATGATGTAGGCCAGAATATTGATAGAACATAATCTGTTTTTCCGTAGAGTGAAGACTCTGATGAAGAAGACCTGTTTGCTATCAGTGACAAATGGACCTTTGAGTGGAGCAGCAGGCGTTGGTCCAGGTTACAGGACATTGACTGTCTGCTGGGAGACCACGGAGAGGGTCAGTCCTCCAGGAACGGCGTGCCTCTGAGAACTACCACCAGCAGCGAGAGTGTTCTGACAGACCTCAGCGAGCCAGAGGTCTCTTCTCTGCACAGTGAGAGCAGTGGGGGCAGCGGTCATAGGGGCCTCAGCACAGAGGACTCTGACTGCTCCACCCGCACCTGCTCAGATTCTGCAGCAATGCCAGACTCTACTTCTCTCACCATGCCTCACATCCCCAAAGAGATTTCTCACTACGGCTCACTACCAGATAAGCACGGCAAGACAAGCCGCATCCGTGCCAAAGACTTTCTGAAGCGGATGGAGACACTGCGCTCCCGAGGAACTCTGGGAAGGGGCCGTAAGATGTTGGTCATCAGCTCTCCAGTGATGCAGCAGGAGGCCCAGGCACTGAAGACGCTCCGTTGTGTCGAGATCATAAATGGAGATGGTGTGGCTCCAGAAACACAGTCCAGCCAAGTTCTGCCGTCCCAGTCCAGTAGTGAGGGTAGCAGCCATTCTAGTGGCAGCACTGTCAGCACACCCAGCCTGAAAGAGCGTAAGCCTCACCGGGCTGACTACAAGCGCAGTGGCATGTACTTGGAGGACATAGACATCTTCTCAGGCACCCAAGTGAATAAAGTTGCAGAACAAAACCGCAGGAATGAATTCTGTTCCTACGAAGACCTGGTGGTCCACATTCCCAAAGACCACAAACCAGGGACCTTCCCCAAAGCGCTGTCCATAGAGAGTCTGTCTCCAACCAATGGTGCCTCTATCAACTGGCATACAGGCAGCATGCACTTGGACTCCCCACTTATTTCATGTAGGAAGGAATCCAGGCCTGTCACCCAGTGCTGCTCCAGAGGCAGCCGCATCAGTGTGTACGATAACGTTCCTGGTTCACATCTGTATGCCAGCACCGGAGACCTGATAGACCTGGAGAAAGAGGACCTCTTCCCGCACTTGGACGATATCTTGCTGCACGTCAATGGTCTACAGCAGATAGTGGACCACTGGTCTAAAAATGTTTTGCCTGTTGGAGAAGGACTGGCGCATGTGGATGGCAAGAGGGAAGATACAGAGGGTCTCCAGTCCTCTAGTCAGATCACTTTAGACTTCGAGGGAAATTCTGTCACAGAAAACCATACCACGCCTAGTTATGGGGACAGAGACGGACTATCACTGGCTGAGACAGAATCAACAAGGCTCAGGGAAAGGAGGGACTCAGGAGTAGGTGCTTCACTCACAAGACCTAATCGGTAAGACTCATGCAACTGAAAGCCCTGAAGTATTTGAAATGACACCAGGTTAAGTCTTCTTTGAACAAAAAGTAAAATGCTTTATTTTTCTTTGCTGTTTCATCTATTATGGCATTAGGTTACGATGGCCCAGCTTTCAGATATCTAATCGCCTAAGTCACTCAGTGGCATCCCTGCAGATTACCAACCAGTCAGCAGGCCAGCTGAGTTTGCTGCAGAAGTTTTCTCTGCTGCGCCTTACAGCAATCATGGAGAAGTACTCCATGTCCAACAAGCATGGCTGGACTTGGTAAGTCTCATTTTAACTTTCAAGATCCACTTTTGGTGTTATTCATGATTATTTACACCCATTCTTTATTAGGGAAAGCACAGCATTTGGCTTAGGCCTTAATGAGTTGCTGTAACCAAATTTCCTTTTAGCTTACATGCTGGTAATGCTATTTCATGTTAAGTAAATGTGTCTGTGCTGTATTTTTTTGGTATTTCTACAGAATAGTCTCCTGTTTAGCCAATAGAGCAAGTTGTCAAACATATTGTGTTGATGTCTCTCCTAGGTCTGTGCCAAAGTTTATGAAGAGAATGAAGGTACCAGACTATAAGGATAAGAATGTGTTCGGAGTGCCTCTCATAGTGCATGTCCAGCGTTCTGGACAACCCTTGCCCCTCGGCCTGCAGCAGGCCCTGCGGTACCTGAGGAGCCAGTGTCTTGACCAGGTCAGCCACAGTACACCCTCACTCATGTTGCATATGACCTGCATTTTCACATATGATGTAACAAATGGTTTGAGTTCATCTAATATGTATAAGGTTTCGGTGCACAATGACTGACACAGGTTGTAGGCACATACAATAGTAGTATAATAACAATGCAGTGAGCGGAACTGCTGTACAATGTAATTGCATATTGCTGTCAGCTGTCAACGTTTCTCCTTTGCTTCCAGGTGGGTCTCTTTCGTAAATCAGGGGTGAAGTCTCGAATTCAAGCTCTTAGGCAGATGAATGAGAGTTCCCCAGACAATGTGAACTATGAGGAACAGTCTGCCTATGATGTGGCTGACATGGTGAAGCAATTCTTCAGGGATCTGCCTGAGCCTTTGCTCACCAGCAAGCTGGGGGAGACTTTTCTCCATATCTATCAATGTAAGAACATAGATCTCTCTTTGCTTTTCTTTTGTCCTACATCAGGTTTTAACTTAATTGTCTCATTTGGTTTTGTTTTAATTTGAAGAACTTAGAATACATTTGGCTGTGTGAGGATACATTTTCAAATCTAGTAAAAGACCTCTGACAGTTCATGAATGTCTGTAAAGCAGAAATAATAGAAATCAATTCTCTCAACTGTGCAGATGTGCCGAAGGACCAAAGGTTGCAAGCTGTCCAGGCAGCCATCATGTTGATGTCAGATGAAAACCGAGAAGTGTTGCAGACGCTGCTCTGTTTCCTCAGTGACGTCACTTCCTCTGTGGAGGAGAACCAGATGACACCCATGAACATCGCTGTGTGCTTGGCCCCCTCCCTCTTTCATCTCAACATACTCAAGAAAGACAATCTCTCACCAAGGTACATTTTGTTTCCTTGTGTCTTCCAGTGTTACAGTTGCCCGCCACTCAGTTCCTAAAAAGCTAATGAACAAGACGTGCATGCGTTCTATTAAGTCCTGCATGATTATCTTCACCTTCCTCCATGAAGATATTAAATGGGTTACAGGGTTTGCTCAGCGCTTGGGGGCATTAGATTATGCTCCTTCTGAACCAGTTTTAACAGTTTAAGGACATGGCACTCTTTTTAAAGCTCAGTCTTTTATGGGACCATGCTGTGTGCAACCAAAGCAAAGCTCTCTAATTTACCACATTGAAATTGTTGCTAAAGGGATCAAAGGGGTTTCCTGCAGAGCGGAGGAAGGGTTTATATACTCTGTGTCGTGGGGATGTTGACCTGGAGACTGGCCTAATAAGGTTTCTCTCACCATAATCCTCAGGGCCATGCAGAAGAAGTACGCCACTGGCAGGCCAGACCAGAAGGATCTAAATGAAAACTTAGCAGCAACACAGGGCCTCGCTCATATGATCATAGAATGCAACCGTCTCTTTGAGGTACAATCTGTAGTTGAGATGATGCAAGAATTTCCAACCAAAATGCTATATCTACAGATCTCCCTCTGTGAGCCTTACCTCATGCTTTTATACCCACATTAGATTCCTCATGAGATGGTTACTCAGTCACGTAATTCATACGTGGAGGCTGACTTGCATGCACCAACAATTGACGAGCTGTGCAAGCAGCTGGAGGATGATGATGGAACATATCAAACCCATATGGAGGGGAGACTTCAGAACCTGCTCAAAGAGGCCAGAGAAAAGTCCAAATACTGGGTGTCCTGCAGCAGCTCGGATAACACAGAGCTCTACTATAAGAAGGTTGGTTGGAGTTCATTTGTTATTTTCATACATTACTTATTAACTCCAAATCATGACAGTGACAACAGAAAATAAATGATGCAAGCACAACATGCACTCCTTGACCCATCAAACATGGATCTGGCATTCAGATCCCCAAGTTAACACGGTGGATTCTGTGTGTGTTTCCCATCCAGGTGGGAGATGGGAACCCTTTGAGACGCTGGCGAGTGTCTGTGGAGGTGGAAGCACCTCCGTCTGTAGTGCTGAATCGTGTGCTGCGAGAGCGCCACCTGTGGGATGTGGACCTGTTGCAGTGGAAAGTATGTGAGACACTGGACAAGCAGACAGAGGTGTTTCAGTACGTCCTCAATCGCATGCCCCCTCATCCAAGCAGGGACTTTGTAGTACTCAGGTGAGTGATGATGATAAGAAAATGCTAAACAACATATTATCCTTTGCTTGGAAGTAGCCATCACTTCTTACTCAATCTCTTTCTGTTTATTCAAGGTCATGGAGGACAGACTTGCCCAAAGGCGCCTGCTCCCTGGTTTCTGTGTCTATAGAACATGAGGATTGTCGTCCTGTTGGAGGGGTACGAGCCATTGTCCTGGAATCCAACTACCTGCTAGAACCCTGCGGCTCAGGAAAGTCCAGACTAACTCATATCTGCAGAGTCGACTTGAAGTAAGTTCAACAAGCATCTTATTAAAAGTAAATTTTTATTAAATTTTTTATTTTATTAAAATTTTCTCACTAACTCACTCAAGAACTACGTTTTTTTTTCCTAATGCTTAGTTGCATTTTTAAGATATTGATTTGAAGCCCCTTGTGTGTGCGTGTTATCATATATTGAAATACTGTTTTGATTTCAGGGGAAGGACTCCAGATTGGTACAACAAAGCCTTTGGTCACCTTTGTGCTGCAGAAGCTGCCAGGATCCGCAACTCCTTTCAGCCACTAATAACAGACGGCCCAGAGACCAAAATCTGAAACTCTTCCAATTGTGTCTGCTCAGCCTTGAGATCAAGATTGAGCCTTTGAGTCATTGCTAACAGGCAGACACAATGCATAGACAGGACCCCAGAACTAAAGCACAGTTTATTCACTTTTTTCCCAGAGTAGAAAGACTCTGAAATTAATTCCTCTGTACTTGCACAATGACAAAAGAGGACATGTTATAGGTGCTGAGTATAATTACTCAATGGGAAATTAATCATCCTGCCAACATCCTTAGAATTAGGATTTTATTTACCTTGATGTTTCTAAACCTCTATATTATGATAATAATTATCTTTAATAATATTGTGTTACTGTTGCTTCAATCTACAATGTCTAGGACATTCAAGCTCTTAATGCTTCTGGGAAGCATGTATATGTTATTCATGTCAGATTTAAAGCTATAATTATTGTGATGTAGACTCAAGTGTCTGTATATATGTGTGTATGAATATACTGTACATGCAAACAAGATGTATATATTGTATATAAGTGAAGGGACAAATAGTACATATGTTAATATCCTATATATTGATTTCACTGTGTAAACCTTCTTGTAATACACATGGTACAAAATTGTAAGCTGGTTTTACTTTGCTTCAGTATTGCCATTTTGGAATGGGTGTAATTTTATTAAACTTTGACCTCCTATGGTTGTGAAAAGAATGACTTAAGGTTTGACTTGATCATACCTGCTTAAGGGTACTGGATTGTGCAGTCAAGTACAAGAGACATCATTTTTTAATAAAACTATCAAAATTGTCAAATGTTTGTATGCACTGATTCTTAATGTTGCTGCCACATCAGTAGTGGAGGTCTACTGACCTGTGAAGGAGTCTAAATACAGTGTCAGTCAGTGATGCTTCTGCAAAAATGTTTACATTCCACAATCATGTACACTGCTCAGATGCCCTGGCTGACATGCAACACAATTCTCCCTGATCTGGGATGAGAGGGACCTCTACTGGCCATTTGAAGGAAACACGTGACTGCAGGCAGTCCACAGGGGAAGATGGACTTACATGGACACTTTATGTCAAGTCAGTGAAAGTCAGCCAAACATAACAGTGTTGCCAAATTAAAAGCAAATGAAGACTGTAAGTAATTTTGTCTGGACTTTCCCTTCAAATTAAATGGAAAAGGAAAGCGTTGGGCTAAACACATAAATCTGGTTTATTGTCCTTATTGTCCACTAGATGGCCTTTTCTGAGCAGCAGAATCTTTATTGTGGCTACAGTCATTCATTTTCCCCAGAGAAAATGAGATTGAGATTAAGTCCCCTTTTTCCACAGGTATTTTATCAATAAGAAATCTAATGGGGAAGCGTCTATGTCAACAGTAATTGAGCAATACTGCTTTAATTGTTGCGGTCTTATGGGATGCCACACTAACAGTATACCCATTTTACCATACCCAGTATTAAAATAGATTGTGGTTGATGGTTTGAAAATTATCACCATCTGGCACCTATTTAAAACCTTACTGAGATTAATGTTCAGGTTGTGGCCGCTCAGACATGATGAATGTAAAAGTATCATTCACTAAAACCATTACTCAATAAAGTGAGATGTGCTGTGTCAGATTACAGAAACGATCATTACACGAACCCCACCGCAAGTCATTGAGTCTGGATCTGCTCTTCTAATTCAGTTCCCTACATATGCTCTTAGTGTGCGAAAGGGAAAGTCAAACCCCCTCCACTGACCTCTATTAAGCGCTGGAAGGGTTTATGGTGCTCATTGAAATGGGGAACAACAAGCCAAACAGAGGGGATGGGAGGATAGAAGGGATTGAGTTCCTGATAGTGATTCCCCACTGACATTAAAAGGACATTATTATGTTATGTTGGAACAACCAAATAATAATATTAAAAAGAACTCAAAGAACAAATACCTTAGGACACAATATCTATAAAACAATCCAGCCTAATTCAATTCAATGTGCAAATTAAGTTGCCCTTTGCTAATCCAAAAATATGGCCTTCTGGGAAAAAATACAATAGTGCATAAGACTACAGTGAGATAAAAACAACCAACATCACAAGATAAAATGATACTTCATTTACTGTTTACTATTCTGTATTGCTTTGCCGCAAATAAATCAAACTTTTAAACTTCACAGCAGTGTTCATGATACAGCTGTATAAAGCCTGACATGTTTTCTTCCTCTTCTGAAGCCATGCTGACACAGATCAGCTTAATGAGGTCATGAAATGCAAGCTCAGCTTCTGGCTGTCAGTCAGGACGATGGACAGGATTGTTGCCAAGCTGTTGGTATCAGTCTCATTTATATAACCACTGGAACCTGGTAGCTTTTTCATTATGTTATTTGTTATAGCTTACTATATATCTTCTCTGTATGACTTTGGTCAAACTAAATAAGGCAATACACATGATACTAGAGAAGTCGCCCTTCTTGAATGTCTCATAAAGCATGTGAGACAAGAGGCAGTAAAGCGTAGATGTAATGCATTTACATTTAAATGATACTTTCACATTTTGTTCATTAAAAGGGAAATCAAACCTTAAAGGAATAATTCAATTGAAAACAACAACAACAGCAAAATATGAAAATATGAAACATGCATGGTACATCTAACAGTAATGGATGCAAACCATGCAAAAACAGTACAAAAGTAATACATCAAATGCTTAAAATTCTGTCTGTTATTACCAACTCAAGAACAGGAGGACTGTTATATCAACTCACCAGAAGCACAGAGAGAAAACTTGACGTGTGGTTTACCAAGAGAATTAATCTCATTGTAATAGGATTTGTTATATTGCTTTGCATAGATGCCTATCCAGGGTCACCTCTGTGTCTCACAGAGTGATCAATGAACTGTACACACCTGGGGCTCAAACTGTTATGAAACCAGCACACATATAAGATAACAGAGGAGGAAACTGTGGGATAACGATAATAATTCAACAAGTTATTGTACAGACACAATGTTCAGGTTTGTGTTCATGCATGCTCTTAAACAAAAAGATGGCCTTAGTATCTCAGCGTCTGCAGCAAAGTCTTAATTATAGTCACTTTTATGAAACCTATTAAAAAAAGCAATTCCATTTACCATCACACCTTTACAGGTTTAATTACCCTGATGGCAATTATAATAAAACACCATACTCTAATTTTAGTCTTTCTCTTAGTCTTAGACAGAGACCAAGAGACCAAAATGGTATTTTGACTGTTGTAGTCTTACAGACCTTATAGACTTAGACGGATATAATGATCATTTAAACAATTTTCTTTCTTTGATAACTCAGTCAGTTAGACCCAACAGGCCCTGACTATAAACACTGAAAAAAATATAGGACAACATTTTGGAATCCTTCAGAATAAGTGTGGCCAAATTAAAATGCTCTTCATTTCTGATTGGATCACAGGTGTTCCTGTCATTGCTAACTAACTAACCAACCTAACTACATTAAGTCAGTTTAACTACCAACATTTCTCATTTAGGAGCTTATTAAGCTTTTTTCCTAAACAAATTCAGCCTATTTGTTTATCATGTTATTTTGAATGATTTTATTCTTATATTCTTACATATTTTTAAATTTGGTCAGGCAGCTTCCGGCTGCCATCTTTCCCTCGCAATCATGCAGCTTCTGTGCAAACAATCTGAGTGAGGAGTGTTTTTCGCTCTAGTTTAACTTTCACCTGTGAAATCTGACCGGATTAGCTCGACTGTCTGACTGTCCAACAAAGTTCGTAAAACATAAGTTTGGAAGCTAAGAAAAGAAACACCGCGTATCGTTTTGTCTTTCACAAGTGGTCGTGCTACAAGCATCGGTTGCACCGCGCTGCTTGCTCCCAGCTGCCCGGCGGACCGCACCGGGGCAGCGGCCTGCCGGCGGCCACAGTCCCGCTCTCCTGCTCCATCACCTCAGCAGACGCAGGCGTGGTGAGCCGAACCGCAGGCAGGGGGCGGCAACATGGCGGTGACAGCAGCACCGACACGGAGACGCGCATCCAGGAGAGCGGCACACACATGCACACACACATCTTTGTGTGCACAGCGCAGGTCAGTCAGCCCGGTTAACCGGCTGGCACCGACAACACACCGGACTCCCTCACCGGAACTCCCCAGAGTGGATTTTACTGACGGAGAGTGATTTCTTGTTTGTGTTTTGTTTTTGTCTTCTTTCGTTTCTTTTCTTTCTTTTTTTTTTTTTTTTTGATGCAGTGTGATTCAATTGATTACAAGGGGAAAGCGTATAACTCGGCTCTATAACCGCCTGGTTTGGGTGGAAATGACTAACGAGAGACCGGTGACAATGCCGGGCTCCGTGTCGCTCTCGGACCGACAGCCCCCTCCAGGTCTCAGGCAACACGCGGCTGCAGTCTCCGCTGCCGCCTGTGAGACAGCGATGATGTCCGGCTCATGTTCAGTGGTCCTCCCGGCTGGGATTATCAATCCATCGGTTCCTATCCGGAATATCAAAATGAAATTTGCTGTTCTCATCGGACTGATCCAGGTTGGAGAGGTTACCAACCGGGATATTGTTGAAACGGTGCTGAATTTGGTGAGTGATCGTTTTTTGTTTTTTTTTTCCTGCCTTTCACTCTATGACTGGACGTTGCTGCTTAATCCCATATCCTGCTGTTGTTAAGTGACGACAATAACCGAATATAATGTTGTCTTGTAACAAAAATAATGCTCTTTTAACATCGAACCTGTGCAAATGACCATTATTTTATTATTTGCAGCACTAATGTGAGTAAATGCCGCCGGATATGTGCGAGTGAACTGTAGTAAACCTCCAGAAGTCACACATGCACACAGACAAGGTGGGCTGAGGGATGAGAGGACACTAATGCAAAGCCGGTCCTCAAGTTTTTAAGTTCAACAAAGTCCCAAGTTCACCGTGTTTGCTTGTAAATCAAACAGACAGGTGCTGGGGTTGTCACTGAAGGTAAAGTGCACACCTGCTGGGATTAAAGTGTAATGCGAGTGTCTGCTGGTGCACAAGTTATTTCAAAGGGCATTTATGAGCAGAGGCAGTGAGGTAGGGGAGTCTGCAGCTTTGTGTGTGTGTGTGTGTGTGTGTGTGTGTGGAGGGGACTATAACTGTTGTTGGTAAGCTTTTAAAGGGACCTCTGAGTTGCCAGTATCCCTGAGTAGAGGGTTTAGGATGTGGTCAGTGTTTGGTGATAATCTGACGGTGATGAGGATGAACACTTGGTATACTGGACCTGCTCCTAACTTAGGTGCACTTGTGGGAGTATGATGGTCATCACTGTCTCCCCAGATTCATATTGACCCAGGGAGTATTTTGTTTATAGCCTTCTTCCGCTCTCCACTTTGACCATTCGGAGCTGAAGAGTCCATTCTCATGATTCATTATATGATTATTTTAGTAGAGTGAGGGTGAGAAGCATTGACTCATTATGAACACGGTTGGCAAAGGATGTCAGCATCCCCCATTGGTACAGTTTAACATGATATGGAGGGACCGTAGAGCCGGCTAATAACTTTTGCTTTGACCAACTGAGGGTGTACCACAGCAGATCCTGTTTGCAGCAGTTAGCCTGTCCTTGTTAGCACACTGGAGATTAATTACGGCCTGTTCTGGCACAACAGAAATCTACTTTGTGGAGCAGGACAAATTGTAGCCCTTGGCATGTTCAGACATGAGAGCACTACTGCAATAGCTGGAATCTCTAACACCTCTGCCCCTCGCACTTTGCACTTTTTTTCAACACTGTTTGTCCTGACAAGAGGCTGCATGCTCATTTGCACTGAAGCTGATCTAGTTTTAGTCATCTCTCCATTTTGCTTTAGTATATTGACTTATTGAACGCAGAGGATTAATGTCACAGCTGCCTTTTGCTCCTCTGTGAATGTTTGTACTTCAAAGTGCACACCCTTGTATGTAACATACAGTGCACTTTATCCAGACATACATTCATCCTCAGTCCCATACAGGTCCCAAACTTTTGAATGACAGATTTAATCAGCAGAGGTTATAAGTGCTTTGCTGGGGTTCGCTATTTAGGATATCAGGCCAATTTGATTCGACTTGACTTGCTTGCAAATGAAAATGCACCTCCATCCGAGTTATGTGCATACAAATGAACCACATATAATGCTGTAATCTTGGGACTAGATGACACAGTAATTGTTCTTATATCTGCCTCTTTATCTAAATTGCATCACAAAATGTGCATGAATAATATCGGCCTGGGAAGAATGTGGAGAAGGCTGCCATGCAAACAACCCTCCTGCCTGTAGGATGCCATGACTGCAGGAATTTTTATGCTTATGAGTTCAGGTTATTTTTGAAGCGTGGAGAGGGTCTGAAGATCCCGAAGGATCCTTAACTGTACCTCGTGGGGTCCAATTTGTGGAGTAATGAAATATAATATTTCTCCTCATATCCAAAGAGTAGCTCTGAAAAATTGTAGTCAGAGAATCCTGGCCTCAACATCGATCATGAAAAAATGTCCTATTGTGATATTTCTTTTTTATTTTGACGCAGTTCTTGTTGAACTGTCAGATGGGACATTTGATGATGAAACGGATCTGATTACTGTTGCTTAACCAGAAGGAGAGCCTGCATAGTAACTTCCCTTTAGTTTTTAGAGAGGGGACATCAGGCATGCCATCAGAAAGGTAAATCTTAACTAAATTAGAGACAAAATATCTTTTAGAAGATAAAGCATTGAATTACAGTGCAACAGACCCGCAATACTTGTACCTACAGCACATACTTCAATCTGTGCCAGTGTTTTTGACTGAGTTATTTCATTATTGCTGTGTATGGTTATGGGGATCTGGAGCCTTTCCAAACATGCCACAAGCCTAATTTGAAACATTGTGGACAGTTACCTTGTTAGAAAAGGCTGCTGTCAAGATCCGATCATAAATATAAGTCATACACCTAATCAATTATTGTATAAGCAAAACTGTGTTGCATTTTGTCTCATAACTGTGAAGTTAGAAACAAAGTTGTCAAAATAGGATAATAGGGCTAATTCTACTTTGCTAATTATCAGTTGGTATAAATCATTCAATGAACAGTTCTCAGTCTGATCTGATGGATAATGGAGGGAGGCATGAAAACTTGAGAGTGCGACCTGTGAAATTAGGAAAAAGCTTTCATAGTTCATCTGCATCTTGATCCTGATGTTTGAGAGTAACAGAATTCGTATGTGCTGGCAACAACAATTGTTAATATTTAAACAAAATACACTCTTACAGCATAATCAACTAAACATTTGGATGTTCCACATGTTCATAATTTAGGTGTCAATATATGGAAGAGTATAGTTTCTGTTTGTGACTACATTTGCTTATGTTTTCTCAAGGGACTGCATAAGAAAAGCTACAAACAGGTACAGTGTGCAGTGTTTGACGGGTGTTGATATGAGTTAAATATAGAAAACATGAGTTAAAGTAAACAAGACAGAAGGCTCTGTCGCAGAAGTGGATTGATAATTCATTTTTTTATATTATGGATACTGAAATTAATGTACAGAGATGCTGTATGTAGATATGAAGCTGACCAGAGACACTATTTTTCATGAAGTGAAGCCTACGGGGGGTGAATGTTGGATGCTAAACAAGATCATCACTTTAATGAAACGATTCACCTTGCTGGCCAAAGCTCTATAAGGGGGGAATGAAATCCTCTGCCAGTTGCCAAACATGGGGTTTTACCAAAAAAACCATTTCATAATATATTCAGTGGTTAGAGGCAGATTACTCTCCCTGCTACAGAATTCAGTTGCAGTGATTTTACAGTTAATTCTCTGTTATTTGCTCAGTCTTTACTATATGGAGCCCCACTTATTGCTTATTTGATATGACTTTGAACTGCCAGCTCCGATAGAAAGCTCAACAGCACGATGAGAAATTGACAGTGTCAGTATATTATATGCCCTTACTGCATTGTTAAATACTGCATCGATCTGTACGATCATCAATAGTTCATTAATCAATTATTTTCATTAGCTTAATGGCATTAAACATGCTACTACAATTATCATTATGACAGGCACACAATGGTGCACATTGGGCTCTGATTAGTAATCACTGATCCTTGTGTCTGATTACAAGATACTTGAAGAGGAATTTTACTGAATCAGAACCAAATAAAGGAAAAATCTCTAAGGTGAAACATTTTTATATGAGACCTATTGTTGTGTCGAGCCACATTAGACAGGATGCAGCCTTTTTGTATAAGGGTGATGTCATTGGAGAGCTGGCATACCTGAACCACGTGACCACTCTCCAGATTTAACAGAGAACACTGGAGCTTGACTGATTATCTTCAGTGTCTTTGCCACTGAGCTCATCATAATTAAGGGTCAGTCGCTTGAAACAGAAGACAACTTGAATCAACTCTCTCTCGCAGAAATTATATTTATATTGTACTGCACTGAAGTGGCAGGACAGCTGATCGGCACCAGATCAGACTTTTGGTGTTTCTAGAGACTAGGTTCGCATCCTGAATCCTTTTTTTTTTTTTTTAGTTTAAGCAACAGCATTATGTTTCCTTCAAAACGTATTTGGTGTTGTACATTTGTCATATATAAATATGATTCATAGGAGACTCTGTCATACAATATCATTGCATAGTACGGCAACTAAACAGTATGTATGTATGCAAGCCAGCGAGCATCATCCGTATGTACAGCAAATTAGTCAGATGGCCACAAAACCCGTTCTTTGTGAACAAAGGGTGAGCGGGAAAGCCCAGTGTATCACAGAGGAACCTTAGCATCCTCTTTTCTCCAGATACAAGACGCCAAGTTGTGGTAGGGGCTCGAGAATGCCTCTGTCTGCGAAGAATGGATATATGAAGCGGTTTACCCCACAGGCAGCTAATTTGCTTGATTCTGACAGACTCAAAGGCAGCCTTTACTCCATATTCTGTTACAGTTATGTACAGTAGATCTACATTTCAAGTCTTCTGAGAAGTTTCAGTGATTTCCTAGTGGATATTCTGCCCACAGTCCAAAGAAATACATTAAGCTGGATTGAAGGCTCTAAATTGCTAAAAGGTATGTATGTGAGAGTGAGTGATTCTGTCTATCTAAATTTGCACCAACGATGAACTGGCAGTCTGCCCAGAGAGTCTTTGTTCTCTGCCAGGCTCCAGCCCCCTGTGAATAAAAATAAGCCAAATAATAAAGAAAGAGTGTATATTCTTCGGGGATTGATGCATCCCCATTACACTTCAACCTCCCAAACTTACATTTTAAATGGAAAGAAAAAAATGTGACTGGTCGGCAATTGCTGCAACCACTGCAAGATGTGAAAATTCATTGTTAGTGTTGAATAAAGTTTCCACTCACCACTGACTGATGCACCATGTCACCACCAGCCACAGCAGTGGGAAGGAAAGGTGTTACTGATGGTGCTACACCAACCTCTCCAGGTGGGCAAAGTATATTATGTGTATTGTTTGTTTTTTGTCACATTACGCCCCACGTTTCCTGGTGCATGTCACAGAATATCTTTTGTTTTAATTATTGTAAGCAGCTGAGGCTCTCCAGATGGTTGTCTGTAATCTTTTGTTTAGTGTCTTGTAATAATTTGTCAGTATGTATTTATTGATATTTTGTGAAAGGAAGGTTTGGAACACATGCAGACAGCTTTTGCTATGAACAAAATGTAATTCAAATGCAGCTTTCAACCATCAGTAGGACTTAAAAAATGGTGGTTTTGTCGTGAGTGTCGACTCTGTGTTGTGTCAGTGGAATTAAACTGATGACTAAATTACCCTGCATTTCTTAATTATCCTGTTATTTTGTTCCACTGACAAAATGTCATATGGTGCTGTCAAGATGTGATTTACAATATTGTGCGAAATACTTTTGCACAAAAGTGTTATTAAATCTGTGGTTTTACTGGCTAAACTACAAATGCATTAAATGCATAGATTGAGAAAATTCCTGAATTCCTCCCTGAATTCTATCCAACAGTATGTATATATTGAAATATATGGGGAAAAAATTATTGAGGATATTTCCATTTTTTCCATTAGCTTTTTCAAGCATTAATGAACACACACACAAAAAAGGGGGATGAGCTGCCGGTCCTAGAAGTTTCCTTAGGCTATGGGGCTGTGTCTTTTCCATTTAGGTGATTGATAGAACAGCTCAGCTAAGCATCATTTTGGCACATCACCAAACAGTGTTTCACTGTAAACATTAACAGGATAATTAAATAAGAATTGAACATCATTGCCCCACATGACCCTAAAAATGTTTGTTTGTGCGACAGAGTAATTGAATGTGCTAAACATCCAGATGCTACAGTTTTGTGCTACTATCCCTATTAAAACTAATCAAGAGGGAAAGTCATTAATTGTTCATGTATAGGCAGCCAGGAATGAAAGCTGTAATTAAGATAATGTGTTATAAGACAGGTTGTGGAGTCCTTCCTTCAAGGTTGATGTAATTCCACAGGAATTAATTGGAGTAAGAAAAGAGAGCTTGAACTCTACCATTTGTGTCACTGTGCACTAGATAAGCATCAGTGGAGAGGGGTCTCTCCTTTACACACTGAAAGGGATGATCACTAACCTGGTGATTTAAGGCTGTGTTAATGTTGAGTATTCCTTATTTCATGTTTTTTTAATTTGTAGATGGAGATTTGTAGATTTGTGTGAAATGCAACCCCCCT
This sequence comes from Pempheris klunzingeri, assembly GCF_042242105.1. Classification (NCBI taxonomy): domain Eukaryota; kingdom Metazoa; phylum Chordata; class Actinopteri; order Acropomatiformes; family Pempheridae; genus Pempheris; species Pempheris klunzingeri. Next base: position 7,208,584 of record NC_092015.1, on the reverse strand, counting down.
GGTTCATTGCATGAATCATACATCATGTTTTTACACCAACCATCTGACAAAGTGAGAAATGGCTGGGTAACAGACGTTGTTGCCAGTTGGGATACTACAACATCCTTTAAAGGTCCCAGTTTGTGCTCTTTTTCAAGTTCATACTTGTATTTAGAGGTTCTACTAGAATATATTTACATGGTTTAACGTTCAACAAACACACCATTTTTCTTATACCGGACATGGCTTCTGCAGCTATTTTCATTGTCTGTCTGCTTTGCTCTTCTGCGCTTTTTGCCTTTGACATCTTTGTATTTCTGGAAGCTGGCGTTCGTGAGGAAAAAAACAATGGTGGACAGCGAGGTGGAGTTTAGTTACTCTCCTAAAGGGCTGGCGGAGGTTGCATGTTCAACAGACATTATGACGTCGTAGCAAAATCTAAGCAGCAGGATACATTTATACTGAAAAGATGTTAAAAAGTACATTTTGTATAATGTAGAACCTTCTAATTGTTGCAGCTTATATGTTTGTCATGTAACATTATTTTAGTCTTTAGGAGATAATCAAGACTGTGCCATGTTTACATTTTACACCCAGGGTCCTGAAGGACATTTTTTAATGCTATAGATCAGCAGAGATGGATGCATGTATGAGAATTTCTGCATCTGACTGTGTAAAAAAATGGGCATTGTGGCATAAGTGGAGGAAAGGTGTTTTTGTGCTGTTGTTGTCGATGTGCTTCTCAAGCATGAGTCAATGGTGACACCCAGATTTTTAACAGTTGAATTTGGAATAATAACACTTCTATCCAGGCTGTGAGTGACATTTGAGCAAATATGATCATGATACATGATAATAGACGTTTTCTATCTGGTCTGTTGCATTCATCTGGAGAGCAGATGTGGTAACAGTATGCTTTTGCAGAGGAAGACGTATCTCTTCCTCCACCGATAGCTGCTCCAGGAGAGCACTGCAGGCATATGAGGCGTGTTGAGACTAAGGAGGCTTTACTCACCTGGGTAAACGGTTGCTATTGCCACTACTATTACTTTTGCTCTTTGCCTACACATATTGAACATCATGTTGCTTGCTTCCCTCTAAATAAAGGTGCTAACAGCCATTCAAAAAGTTGCTAGAAGTTGTCCGTTAATTTGTACCAGTGTTCTTTTGACGAATTTAATTCACTCTGTCTTGCTGCAACTAATGATTACTTTCATTGTCCATTACTCTGTGATTATTTCCTTAATACATTGATCAGTTGTTTGGTCTAGAAAATGTCTGGTGAAAAGATTTGGTCACTGTTTCCCAAAGCCCAAGGTGACATCTTCAACTGTGTTGATTTGTCCAAAACCTAAAGATCTGGTTTATTGTTATAGATATACAAAACATTCACATTTAAGAAGCTGACGCTTCAAATTATTCAAACCGATTCAATTATCAAAATAATTGGTGCTTAATTTAGTAGTGGACAGCTAATTGGTTAATCGATTCTTCATTGCTGCTCTAGTCTTTTAATAACAGTAACCTTGATTTAAGATTATAGATATAACAACACACCTTTCTGAAGAAGAAAACAAACAAAACAAATCAATAATGAGTCACTGCATATTTGCGCACTGGTTTAGTCGCCTCCTAAAAATAACATATTGACATTTGAGCCATTGTAAAGCTCTCTTTAATAACACATTACACAAAACCATACATTTGGAAGAAATCCTTTTTATTTTTTAGCTGTACAGCAACTATAAATTCACCCAATATCCAAGATTTAACACAGATTTGGTGTCATTCATAAGTGCAAAACCCTTTCAAGATTCTCAAGATGAATAATAAATACGATCTCAGTGGTTGATCTGAACTTTTAAAGCCCATTAGGTGTGGCCTCTCAGATCATCCTTCCTAACACTGCTTGTCATTCTAAGGTCTTCATTAAAAGCCAAAGGTGACATGCCGTTGCTGTCAGGGCACCCATCCTATGATACGGCCATCTGGAGGAAATTTGATCTTCCTCTTCTGCAGTTGCTTATTTGTATGTTTATTTTCTCATGTTTTGTTTAGATAAGTTTCCTCTTCGTTACCTCGTCCTTCCAGTCAGATCCTGGTAGTCTGATCTCTGTGTTTAATGTTCTTTTCAGCTCTGTCACTGGTTCATTTTATCTGGAGATTTAAACAGTTACAAACCAGCGGGTATCTTTTACCTTCCTTCTGATAATACAGCGTTGGCTTAAATCTGCCAGAAGTAGAGAAGTTTGTGAACTCTCTTGTGAATCTTTGACGAATAAATATATAAATAAATGTTTATTTCCTTAAGGGAAGACGTTCCATCTAATATTCATGTTGTCCCACATTGAAAGAGTATGCCAAGCTGGCAATTTTAAGAAATATTTCGTCATTGTAGCAACTGAGAGCAGTGTTTATTGTGTATTTCAAAACATGTTATTGCACAGGGAATGAATTAAAAATAGAATCAAAGCTGCCCTAAATAAATGAACTTTTGTTTCATAGTGTTGAATGAAAATCATTTAAACCACACCAGAGTGTAACCCTTATGTTCTGTCAAGGGACAATCACTACATCTGGAAATGCAAAATAGATGAAAGACCAGGATTGAGACTTGCATGTGGCTTAAGCTGCTTAAATTATAGTTGGCCTTCACTGTAAGCATCACTCTTCTGCTGTTGAGTCAATTGCACACTTTGATCAGTCTTGGATCGATTTCACCTCTGGGCACTGGTACAGTTTTTCTAATGTCACGCTCCAATTTTTTTGCTCCTGCAATAGTTTTCTGTGTTGCTTCTGAAACATTACCTAATAGATCATTGCCTTTTTTGCTCCTTACTGCGAACCCACTGCATGCATGCGTGTATGGCATCACCATTAGACATTCTTTGAATTGATTCACACTTAAATTTCTTTCTGAGGCAAGTTCCTATAATTCTGCTTTGGGAAAAAATACAAACAAACTTACCCTGCTTGCAGTGATATGAAGAATGCTACTTATATTTTAGACATCACACCAAGCAACTCTAAAAGTGTCTTAGTTATTGATATATTTCTTATTCTATCCCCTACCTACGCAGATGTCAGCTGAAATGTCCTTTAGCATGAATCTCTGCTCTTCTCTGCTCCTCTGTGTTTGTGTGCATTCAGACCTCTGTGTACAGTCGGTCAATCAAAGATAATTTACCTACATGGATCAAATAAGTGTCACATTAATGTAGCTAATGTACCTGAGATAGTAGCCAATATGCTACGTGCTCTATATGGTAGGAGAATGAACTCCTCAGCAGTCAATAGCACTGTTCACTTTCATGAATTCTTTACGAAGACATTCACATTTTCCAGTTTGAACCACATGCGTTGTAAGGGGCTACAGTATGCTAAAATTGTGCTTCCTCAGTAAAGTTTATTCTCTACTAAGCCATCCAATTTCTGCCAAGAGCAGTTTCCTCTGATCTACTTCACGATAATCTTCTTAGGATTTGAGGGGAAAAATGAAATTCTGACTCTGTGCAAATTTGTTTGTTTAAAAGTGATTCACCTGTACTGTTGATTGATTCAGGGAGCATGCTGATATGCATTTTCTTGTCCTTAACCAAGGACAAGGTGAAGGACTGCATTTAAAACACTTTATGTGTATTGCCATGTCTGCTAATGGTTTTTTCAGCGTTTTTGCTCCCTCTGATTCGTTAAACACGTCTTATGTTTCTCATTTTTGTTGTCTGCAGGTTCTTTGAAATGTTCTTGATGCCCTTGATCCAGCTTATGTCCTTTTTTTTATACCACTTTTTTAATCATACGTGGTATTTATACAGAAACGGCAATATTTGTTGCTTTTGTTGTGGAGGAGTTTATCCTGTTACTCTTTTATTTGGCTACTTCTACTTGACAAATGAAAACAAGTCCACATAATATTTTATCTTTATCTTATATTTATATTTAATTTCCCCTGTTTGTAATGCTGCCAAAATAGGAATTTAGGCTAGCTTCCTCTAGAGAACAACATCAGCAAAATGGAACTGGTGTTAGGCATCGACCCTTTGTGGTTTCATTGATAACCAACAGCCAGTGCCTTAAGGAAATGCTATGGAGACAGGTCAAATCACTGTGCAAAGGCCACAGATCTATTTCCTCTGTGTTCTCTCCTCTGCCTAGCTCTTCTTTGCTATGCTCATCCCACTTACTCGCTCATGCAGTGTGTTCCCCTGGAGAAATGCTGATTGTGTATTATTTGGCTGCTGGCTGCCTACATTTGTGTCAGGGTGCATTCTGGGATGCATCTCCCACCTCAGAGGGGAAGTGTTTTCCACTGGCACAACTGACACCTGATTGTGGGAACTCTGTAGCAGTGGCTGGTCTGACCCTGTCTTTGTGGACTTATTGTTGCTGTGCTGCAGTGTAATGTGGAAAAGTGTGCAAAATCCTGTTGAGAGAGCCAACGATGAAATGGACTAAGATAGCAGAAAACTTGATAAATTCCTCCAAGTACCCCTTATTTCTTTTCTGCTTGCTGCTTACACCAAACATGGAATGATCACACCACATATACATACATGAGCACCCACAAGTCTGAGCTGAGGGGTGTTTGTTACCTTGTTCAGTTCAGATTTGTCTGCTCACAACACATTGAGCTCAGTAGGTTCACACTGTACATTAACAGAATTTTACTACAACTTTCTTTGGAGATGCTGTATTTACTCATTTATGTATTTAACCCTTCATTTAGATAAAGATGAATACAAAATAAGAACAATAACAAGATAAAGTCCTGTCTTAGATTTCAATTTCTTTTTTTCTTAGCTGAGCTACTTTATAAGTAAATCTCTCAAGGGCAAATGACAAGAAAGTCTGTTCAAAACAATACATATATTTCCTGAGAGATTAGGCACTGACTAAGATTAACTATTGCACATGCTGGGTTAGCAGTGCTTTACATATACAAATATGCCAAAATCCAATCTCCTTTCACTCATTGAATATATTTTTCAACGGTATTAGTAAACATTACAACCTTATATCCCAAAGCCACCGACTGAAAAACAACAGGATCTTAACCCCCTTTGAGGAGCAGGTTACATACCACAGCATTAGTATTACTTAGCAGTGGTCAGTTACTGAGCCACTGTTAACCAGATCTGTTTACTGCCCAGGACCAGCATATTGGATGATCATGAGCAGCAATGTCAATACTCACTCCTCACTCCTGGGTGGAGCTGGTTTTGGCAGTTAACCAAATCCCAGCCTGGGTGTTAATGCGTTGTCTCTCCCCATAGGGACAAGGCCCTGCGCGCACATGCTCATTTCTATGGAGATGAGCTGCATCTCTGATCAGGCAAACATGCAAAGTCATATTGCTTGCTGCAGCAGGGTGACAGCCAGTTACTGGAGCAAAGTGTTGTCATCACAGTGCCAATGCAGCAAAAGCAAAGAGTACTTGATAACTACATAGTGAAGTTGCAAATAAAATCTCTGGCCCTGTACTTAACAATCATGAGGGGATAGTCATGCTTGGAAATAGAAACAGTGGTTTAATTTGTATCTAACCAGAATATGTGGATGAAAGCCAGGGAACTTGTTTATGTGCTGCAATGTTAGAAAATAGCGGTTAAATTAGAGTCTAGCTTAAAAACAAAATCGTATTTGACACAAAGCAAATGAAGTGAAAGCAGTCAGCAGTGTAATTGGGTGTCAGGCTGTGAGTGATCTCATGTTTAAATTGTGTCTATGTTGAAGAATTATTCATACATCCTTAAGTAATGAAACCTAACAAATGGATTTAGGGGGAAAGCAAATAAAGACCTACAGTATTCGCTTTTGATAGCAACAGCTATCTCACTGTGGCACCAGTCCACTTCATCTTTTCCACCTCTTTATCTTTACATTGGAAAAAGTGATTTATTCAAATTTATTGAAAGCATTTGGGAACGGTAGATTGTGACATTTTCTCAGCTTCCTTTTGTGGGAGGTTGTGATTGCAAAGGGTGCGGACAAATAAAGATGTGCACAAATTTGGTAATATAGGGGAAAACATGTTTGATGGAAAGTAGAGCGGAGGACATCAGCATAGCTAGTCATATCTGTCTCGCTAGATTTGACCCATTTGTAATGGCGTTCAGTTTTATAGAAATAAGTTCCTGATTGTCTAGATTCACTTGTATCTCTCTTTGAATATGGCATCATGGTTTGTCAGTCATTTAAGTCCTGGAAGGATTAATATACTTAAGCTCCTGTTATATTTTCCTGAGGCATGATGAATGAAAGAATAGACCCGTCTGCATGTCAGGCTATAACATTAAGTATTGTTCTGAGTGCTGTGCATCAACAAATACAGGCACTTCAATACATGTTCACTGTCATACAACAGTAGCTTCCCAGTGGAAAGGCAGTTCAGGCAGTTTCTCTTTCCATCTCTGCTGGTGACAGGACACATACGACAGAGAATAGCCCACTTTATTGGTGTAGCATAAGGCATCTGAGGTCCATATTATAGGAAGTGACAGATTTATAATTCTCTGTTGCACATGATCCACTAGGCAGTTAATGATGTGTTCTGTGAATACAGATTTCTACATTATGCCTGACAAGGCTGACATTGTTGATGGGATGGTTCTGTTTCGAATATGTTATGTTTCCATTTACACTTCATTCCCTTTGGTCTTGAAGTGCTGCAGCTTGCAGTGTGTTGCAATTAGATGACTGAGGCTAGGGTGCTGTGTTCATCCTGCTCTCCTGCTTTTTGCAGTCCTGTGAAGGCTTTGCTTTTGATAAAGGTTAGTGTAATCAATCTCCTAGATGTTTATATTTATTGCTCCAGTACAGCTGGGATGTTTCCATTTCCTGCTGATATTGAAGCATGAAGGACTCTGTGAGAGCTAGATCACACACTGATTTAATGTAGCTGAAGTAAGGGGGAAATAATGGAGGGCTTAGTGAGAGTTAGGGTTTTGGATTACAATTAATACTAAGGGATCAGCATAATGAACGAAGACACCATCCATTTTTATGGCTCATTATCCTCCATGTCACATTCTAACTGGATCTTTTTGCAATTAGTCACTTGGATATACTTTGTCAGCTCTCTGCTTGTTTTTCCGTGTTGTTCAACGCACTAACTTTTAAAAAAACATTTTGATGGACTCTCACCAGTTTGCTATTTAATATTTAGATATGTCTTTAATGAAACATCAGTGGTGTAAAACTTCTGATTCAAATGCCAACGTAAGATTTCCTCAGAACAAAAGTGTTGCTCATACATATATTCATAAGAGACTAATGGACACCTACATTTCCTCTACTTCACAGGTTAATTAAATGAATTGGAAATAGCAGCTTGGCTTCTCCGCTATAGTCAATCAATTCAGATTATGTCTGTTTTTCAGTGTTTGTCCTCTATTGTTTCGGGTTGTATGCCTAATGATGATTCATGGTGCCCCATAGATGACTTTTTTGTGTAGTGCTTTTTGATTTAATGTTATTTGAATAGGGAGCCGGTGCACTGTAGCCACTGTTGTACTACCTGTTTACACCTCCCTCCCTTCATTAACAAAAAAAAAAAACGTAACAAAAAAAACATGAATTATGCATAGTTCAGATTTAAATTTCAGACTTATTTTGTTTTACATTTGAATACAAACAAACATACAAATGTTCCTCACCACAATAGAACAACAGTGGATACATTTAACTGCTCCATACTGCACTGCGAATCTTTTGTAGCTTTTGGGGATGCAATTAAATCTCTGTATGTTGTACGCATGGGCATGCTGAAGCCCAATTTCAAGTAAAGGCTAGATGCTAAATGTGTGTCTCTGGCTAATGCTATTAGTTGTGAGAGTTGGACAGCTTTGAAAGGAACATCTGGCTGGAGAGCCTCACTGTTGCTCCAGAGTCTCAAGCAGAGAAGGATTACCGCCGTGGCATTTGGTTGAAGATGATTCAGCATGGAATTAGATGGCCTATATGGAGCACAGCTTGGGACAGTGTGACAGTCTTACTCTTGTTGTTAATATGAACACAGGGTGTTAGGAGTGGTAAAAGGCGATGGAGATTCCTGAATCCTGGCATCATGCTTCTGACTGATAATACATTCTTTGATTAATGTTTGAGTACTTTATCTCATATTCCCTTGCTTTGGGCAGATAATCCCCTCTCTGGACACAGCTTATATTTGTCCGTTTCTATAAATTGTGTTGACCATATTTTATTTCTCAGCAGGATGGTCATACGGTATGTGGCATTTTCAAAGCTCTGCAGGCTGGTTTTTAGCTTTATCTGACCTGTCAGCCCATCTCCCCCACAAGCATTACTCTACACACAGTATAGGAGGAAAAAAGTCTATGAAAAAGTCAAAGTAAACTGAGAACAAACTGAGAACAAAAAACAGTAAACAATGAGAGGCACTGATTATTAAATTGATTCATTTCCCACTAATTACATTAAATAACAGAAGTCTACATTTTAAGTCTACAACAACTGTATTATAAGCATTGAATAACAAGTAAAAGCAAACTCATGGTTTCTGTATTCATGAAATGCACAGGCCTGGATGAGTTGGCCATTTTAAATGACCCCAAAACACATTTAAACGGTACTCTGGAAAAGTGCTTTTTAGTCCCTCCAGCAACCTAGACAGTTGAATATTTTCTATATCATGTTCTTGTCACCAACATCAAGTTTGTGTATGGGGAAATGCACAGTTCTTATAGAAAATTAACTGAAAATAGAGACCTAACGATCCATGTGGCTCACTGTTATACTAAAGAATTTAAATTCTCTTAATCAATTTAGTTTTTGCGGTAGATTTGTTCAGTGCTACTTCTATGTTTCCATACAAATCAATGCATCAAGCAAGTCACCCTCGATGAATGTACAATATTTCAAAGGGACCAGGCTGCAGCCAGATGAGTAGTGCAGTTATGCCTCTTCAATAGAGGATAAAAGTGCTTACTGAAGAGGATGGCTCTGTATCCCAGGAGTACGTTTTGGAGGTGGCATATTTACTCTTAAAAAGCACATTGTTGTCATTATCCTGCTGACAACCTTGTCTGCACACAGTATAAATATTGGGCTGTAACTTCCTGGGCAGAGTCTGGATGTACAGTTTAGTTTACTGGTGTCGCAGTATTGTGAGCCCAGATATGTCATCTCTGTCCTACAGTAGTATCGCTGGTTTTCACTCCTACCAGGGCATAATGGCTTTCACCAGGTGTCAAAAAATCAATACAACCAGACTGGATGACTGGAATCAAAACTAGCAGTTCTGTTTCTGTTTTTGACAGCTGGTCTTACAGTTTTGTGTTTGGTCACAGCAATAGAAGTGTGTTTTTTTTGCTCCACTCTTTGAAGGGCTTTCTTCTCTAGTGGCACATTGCCAGCTATGGCTGATGCGGGTCTCTGCTGACCTTGGAGAAGCCGCTGTTTCACCACACGGGATAGTAGTTGGAGGATGGGGAGTGGGGTGAGGAGAAGTTCAGGACAGCCTCATCGCTACTCCAGGGCACAGGAGGACAGCCAAGCTAAATCCATGTGGCAGCTGCGTCTGCACTTTATAACAACAATGTGTTCACAATGTAGGCATTAATGATGATTAGATTGTTCCAAGTTGATCTCCACGGCTAGGAAATGTCCCTGTGGCTACAGTCCTACACTGGTCATTGTTAATGTTCCCAATCAGCCGTGCAGCTCTGCGTCCATTAGTCATAGCCAGCAGATGTGGTGAGTAGCTGTCATAATATTTTTCCTGTTTGAAGAAGGGCTCTCTAGTGCTGCCCTTCCTGTTTAAATTGGGCTCTTTTTTACAGGTAGTCTGCTCCCGACAGTCTCAAAGAACATTGGTGACATTGAGTTTTATAAAAATTGTATACTTATGTTCATGATCTTTCCAAATGTCTATCGACCAGTGACCCAGGAGTCAGTGTTGGTCTGCTCTCCCTGCCCTGCTTCTGGCTGCACTGGAGTCAGAGCCACTTCTCTGGAACACTTTTATCTGCCCGACTTTATTAAGAGTGTTGAACAAATTAGTGAGCCACCACTGGCCCAGATATGTCCTTGAGGCTTAAAAGTACATTTTCTCTGCCAAGTCTAACAAAGTTGTACATCAAATCTCTGACTGTCCAAAACTTCTCAAACCCCCCAGTGATCCTCTGTCATTGCTGGCTAATCTTTTCCCTCTGTCTTAGAACCACCTGTAGATCCTCTGGCCTTTTTGCAGGGACTTAAAACAGCAGTAGGAATATGAAAAAATCCAAAGGTCAAACTGACTAGCTTGCAGAGACTGTAACAGTACATTTGAAGTGACTCTGTTGTCAGTCCAATCATCATAGTCTACAGCTCCTTGAGCATCAGTCTCTTCATTGTTAAACTACTTCACTCAAGCAATGTCGGAGCAAGTGTGTATAAATGAGCAGTTTGTTGCAAAAGCTCCAACACAGTTAGTGAGACACATGAAAGCCAAACAGGAACCACTTCACCAACACAAGAGGGTAAAGGCCTAAGTGATCTTGTGACTAGGGGACTGTTTCTGTGGCGCTCTGAATAAAGTTGGTCTTCTTCTTTATCTTTCAGCACAGACTAATGAGAAGTATATACATAATGCACACTAGGTCTGGTAGTTGAATCATCGCTGTGGGCGTACAATATTATGTGAATATATTTGTTCGTTGCCTACCTTAGATGTCAGTCTATAGTGATTATCAGCGACAGGTTTAGGCACATCCTCTTCCTCCTCCTGTGGATTGTCTCTCAGTGAGGATCTTCAACCTGCAGCTTTGAGTGACAGTGTGGCCATAATGGCAGAATACGTTTGGAAATGAACAACTGCCATGGCTGTATGTTGGCTGATAGTCTATAAGTGAGTGGGTGAGTTAGTAAGGGTCAGCTGATTTATAATATGCCCAGTGCCATGGTTGTGTACATTCCTTGCATGTTGTCAAATTATGTCCTTGCTGACTGAACATTGTCCGAACTAATCAAATCACTGTAAAAGCATGGCTGTGTGTCTGACAGACAGTCAGCTGGCTGGCTGTTCCGTTGGCTCGACATGAGGTGGTAGCAAAAACTATGAGCCCGATGAGCAGATTTCTGTGAAAAATCTAACTTAATATATCTCCCCCAGACATTTTGGAAGGTAATGTTTTTAATTCACTGACTTGGCTGGTGAACCAACATATTAATTTTGGTTATTGAGAGTAAATATTTGCAAAACATCCTGAAATCTTGTCTTTTGGCAACATGTACGTACTGAGCAGCACCTCAGAGGTTGATTTGGTCTTTTGGCCCTGACTTTCTGAAACCTGTACTGAACCCAGTGCCCTGCCTGACAACAACATTATTTGCTCTCAAGTCCAGAATTGCTCACTGGTTGGAAGAGGAGTCATAAAAATCTTTCACCCAAAAAGTTTGCTGTTATCCGAACTGAAAAAAGTCTGTCATTGGTTTTCCCCACGTGGAATGCCAAATTGAATGCACTTAGAACAGAATTTCTGTGTGTGTGTGTGTGTGTGTGTATATATATATATAGAGATCTATCTCGAGTCCATTCCAATACTGTCTTGACATCAGTCCACTTAAGGTAGTACTCTTTGAAACATTATTAACTTTGCATTAATTCAAAAGCCAAAATCAAGCCGCCTTTTAATTGCTTGTATTTAATTTTCTGACTGAAATAATACCATAGAAATAATCTGACAGTTCAGTGAGACTAACATGATGTGATTAGCTGATTGTTTGTGGATGCATCACTCACTTTGCTGGAGTTTCAGAAACACTCCACTCATTGTACAGTGGTGTAACAAGGGACTCCACCCCCTATCATAAACAATCTTTGGCTGAGTACAGACATCAGCTGCAGAGAGCACACAAACACAGCAATAGCCAAGTTCATTTTGGCTTGCAATCAAACTATTCAAAATGAACATTAATTAGCGACAGCTTTTGTGACCTGCCACCACCATTTGTCATTTTAACCAGGGAAAGCGACTGTCAGTGCTGGCTGAAACTGAGAAGCTGCTGCCTGAATATTTTGTACACCGTTTTGTGTCAGATGCCATGAATGATTTTTGATCATCGCTCACTGGATTTGAGGTTAAAATTAGTTTCTTTTAGTCTTATGAACGTAATATTGCATGTTCATATTGCAAAGTGGCGAAAATACATTTCATCATCTTAACTGCACAATACTGTACGGTACCTACCATTGTGAGTTTTCAGCTGCTGTGTTTGGTCATTGAAGTCTTGCTCATTCATTCTGACAGCTGTCATTTCAGTCAGTGAGCGGGAATAATTTTAGTGTGCTTCCAGCTGTCAAGCATGTTTCGTATTTCAACCTGTGTTCTGCTGCTGGTTCATGAGATCGAGTGCGTGACCTGTTATATAGGGGGGTCATCTTGAGCTTGGCAGGAATTAAATAAGTGGCTGCGGAGTGACAGAGGAAAATAGTAGAGTAGAGCAGAAGAGGAGAAAATATGTTCTACAAAGTTAATCAACCAGTTGTCACTGCCCTCCAACTTCTAGTATGCACTTCACAACTGTTCAACTCCATCAGTGTGATTTAAATACACACATTTAAGTGTGTTAATGCATATCAATGCAATATATTCATGCGAGCTGGGCAAGAATGTTTTTTCCATTAAATAAATACTACATGCACAACAACATTAACATTAATGAAGCTTGCCGCTATTCTACAGAATGCTTGTAAACATTCAACATTTAAATCAACATTACCGTTGAACTGTTCCGTGTAAAGCATGAAAAGATCATTTCACAAAGAAGTCTATAGGACTCCTAGTGAATTCGAAATGCAGGGTGTTGTACACTGATGTTGCTCTGCTGTCATATTTAGCTGTATTTATTCCTTTAGTCAGGCTTTGGCCCTTCTACTGTGCATGACTGGACCCCAGTGTCTTGTTTTAATTTGTCATCTGTCATGTAGGACCTCAAGTTAGTTCCATTTTAAATTATAGATCTAAACATTGCAAGCATTCATTTACTGACATAAGTGCTAAGTTACTATGGGATCCATGGATTGTCTAATGTGTTACTATAATAGTTATGATAATATTTGCTTATATTTTCTCCAATTAAATTTGACAGAGTACCTTTGTAGGCTTTGAATAAACAAAATAACACCAAGTCAATATTAGTTTACCTTGGGTGCAGTGCATAAATTACGCACACGTGATGAATTATTTCCTGATTCTTGTTAACATCAAAATCTCAATAGGACTGAAAAATACAATTTAAAAAAATCTGCATTAACATCATTTACCAAAAATAAAAGCAATAAGATGTTTACAGTTTGTTATACCCTAACCAGTTTATAAATTGATGTAAGGCAATTCAACTTTATCCTCTTGACAGCAGTCAAAGCTTAACCAGGTTATTCTAAACACGTTATGACATTTACACGCCACACACAAAAACTGGATTACTTGAGTAACCAGATTAAGAGTGAAATTCTCCATGCCTGTAAGTGTGGCCACTGATTGAATCAAACCCTTACTCTTAACACTCTTAGTTCAGCTCCAAATAACCTCTCGTCTCTCTGTCTGAAGCCTTCAGAATGACATGTCAGGGGGAGGGCAGTCGGCCCCTGTCAGTACATTCATTCTCAGTCAGAGGGCAGCTGGTGCTTCCAGGTCCGTCACTGAGTCAGTGGTGTTGTGGACGATGTGCCTGTGTTTCTGCACTGAGCCGTGTGATTGCCATGTGTCAGAGAGCATGGCCAAGTCTCACTTGGAGCATCTGCAGATTAGTGTGTGTTGCCTGAGTGACCATGTTTCTTGGCTCTCCTCTCCTCTCCTCTCCTCTCCTCTCCTCTCCTCTCCTCTCCTCTTCTCTGCGCAATTGTTCTATTGTCCACTACACATGAACATTAAGGTTGCACTGCTTGGAGGCTATATGATAATTATCCCGCTCCTAGCTTGTGATGCGCTGGTGTCATGCACATTATGTCCAGCACAACTAACCATTTTTCCCTCCAGAAGCACCAATTTGATTTAACTATGACCCAATTTATAAATGGACTGTCAATAATTATGTGACAAGATTTGTGTACACTGCACATTTTCTAAATTATCAGAACAGTACTGAATTGACAAGAACATTGTTTAAAAACATCATACCATACTAGTTCTTGACATTCATTCATAACTTCTGCTCATTTAGCAGCATTTACTGCTGGAGCATTTACTCCATAATAAAGACAGAGACCACAGATGAGTTGGCTTATCACCATGAACCCTAGGCGGTGTGCTTATTTTGTTCTATTTAGTGCTTGTTTACTGATAAGTGGCCCCTTCTGTATTTTTACAAAAACCAATGAGACCAAATAAATTACCTGAAAAACATTTCAGCTTCACCCTTCAGTATCTTTATTTGTGGAGTTAGTGAAAGCTTAGCTGTTGTATATATGTATGTATGTAAGCATAACTGTTAAAAAGAAACAGTTATACCTGTTGCAGTGATGGCCTGATTATTCACAACCGGCAGGCGCATAACTACAGTTAAAGGTTTCCTTTCAGAATATTAATATATTTGCACTACTTGCTATGTAAAGCTAGAGCGGAGTAATGGCGGCCTTAGCAGAGAGTGAAGTTACTGTCTGTGTGCAGTGTAATCCGAGCATCTCTGTCCTTTGGTTGGGTAGCCATGATGGCCGCTTGTGCATGTCAGTGCATGTGAGTCCGTGAGTCATTAAGTGAGCGAACCTGTTGCGCCATGAAACCGAGCTGAGAAACGAGTTAGAGTCGCTGCCCAGTGACAGACTCAGCTTAGCTGCTGAGCTAACACAGTAACACAAAAGCTAAGAGAGGCCGACAGTTAGTGGTTGTGTGCAAAACAAACGATAATGAACAAGAGACTGAACCGTGGAGCCACTGAGGCGGGGGTTGGAGGAGGAGGAGTCGCACCAGTGTTTCTGGTGGTAATTGCTGTTGTTTTTGAGGACAGATGATGTGAATGGCTTCACACTGTGGGCAAACTGTACTGTCGGCACTGTAGGGTGACTGCTGTTTCACAGCCATCTGGCTCCTCTGTCTGTCTAGACTCAGGCTGCTACAACCCACCCCTGTCCATCTATGATTGATATATATCCACATTTACTTTTGCCCATAATATCTGAGATATTGGTCTAATAATTGCACATGATTTCCATCCTACTCTTGCAGTAATTCATATGTTGTTTGGTAATTTGCCACCTCCAAAAATCCGCTGGTGAAACCACTGGGGAACAACGGTAGTGGATTTTGAATGTTGCTGCTTGTTGCTGCTTTTGTTCTCATTAAAGCAGTGGTGAAAGATCTTTGGAGAATCTTGGTTGGCACAGACTGTGTTTTAAATGGAAAATTGACTCCAGCTCACGTTCGAACATGATGCTGACAAATATAAAGGGGCTTTTGTGTGTCTATTTATGTTCAAATAACTAGTTTTGAATGATGTTTTTGACAAGCTAAAGCAAATTACAACATAGATTTGCTGCCTTGCAATTCGCAAAAATGATTTTCAAGTTCTGCTGGGTAGAAATCCCTTAAGCTAAGGCAACATGATGAAACGGCATGTCATGCATGCAGTAATTACTGTGCCGCACTCATTTATGTTTTATTTTATTGGGCTACTAATCTTCACACTTCTATCCTAAGCACTGAACAAACAAACCTCATATTTTGGCCATGTGAGTAGTTGAATGTTCATATACCTTGTAGAAGCAAGTCTAGCAGTGCACTGTCTCCACTGCTATCTGGAACTGATCAATGCATGTGAATGAGAAGGATGCATTGTTGATGTTACTCCCACTTTCAAAGAGCAACATTGTGCTCAGCAGCCTCATGATGTTTGGCAGATTGAGGCTGACAGGTTGTGTTGATGCAAGTAATTATGCAGTGGATCAAATAAGACCATAATAGAGCCATCAATCACTGTGCTGAGACCATACCACAGTCGCACACATGTGCATACCCGCATAAACACACACAGATACGGCCCACAGAGTTTGAAGAAATGACTGTAGTCTTTTTCTTGGACAACCATTTCAAGAAATGGCAAGTTTATGTTTCTAATACGTTCTGTGTTAAACTGTAGCCCCGTTTCTATCCTTTTCCCAAGCATTTGTTTACTCTCAGTTTGAAATGCAGTTGTTTTTTTTGATTGATTTTTTTTCGCAAGTTGTTCCGTCTATTCTTCAGTGTCAAGAGACTGTCAATAACAGCTTTCCATGCAAATGACTCTAGATTGTTCTTGCTGTCTTTTATTTGTTGGCGTCAGATAACCTATTTGACATTCAGCTGGAGAGAAAACTGAAAAGCACTTTGTTTTTGCTTAATGTAAACTGAGCATGGCACTTGGCTGTGTTGTTTTATGTTGCTGTGGCTTGGTTCAGAGGAGCTTTCAGACCTTGTAAAAATCTCTGCTGCAGAGCGGCAAGGAATTGCCTCTCTCTCCGACTTTGTCACAACAGAGTCAACCAATTGTGGATTTGGGTGAATGTTTGGTATCACATTCTGGTAAAAGCTTGCAGCTGGCCACAGAATGGGACAGAATTTTTCTTTAGTGTGTTTACATTGTACGTATTCACATGCTTCAATGTATGATGTATGCGTATCACTACTCTGGTTTACCCCATATAGCACCCAGGCTGAGCTTGAATTATTCATACCACTTTCATTTTCTCTCAGCATGAACATGACAGGGTTGAGGTAGAGGTTGGAGTATGAGCAATCCAAGGAAAGACTCACCTCTTTCTGTCCTGACTGGCTGTCCTGTCCATTTTTATGCAGCCTCTCTGAATGAATGAAGCAGTTTGGGCTCTACATGTGTTATTGAACTCTGTAAATATTTGAACAACAATGGTTTGGCTCCAATCTGTTATTACTGGATGTGAAGTGATTACAGAGTCACTAAGCTTAAAGTGTGGTCTGTCAGCTCTCACTAGAGAATGTTTTTCCATCACATTAACATTCAAATAACTATTGTCTCTGCTCTGCTATCTATGCATCTGCCCATTTTAGAATACAAAATGAATTTGGACAAAGATTAAAATCACATTAACATGTTTGTCAAAACCTCCTTTTGTCCAGTGACATCCAGAAGACATTTCTATAATGTTTTATCATAATATAAAGTTATATTGCATATTGGAAAAATGTGTTAGGTGACGTGGCTCTACAATAGTAAAGAAACACTTTTGTAGAGCTATGGTTTGTGTAATTCAAGTATAATATATTCCATACATATATTCCTATTATTTCATATATACTGTTATATTTCATATTCATATGAGATTGGACAGGAATTTGGGCATAAATATTCCCTTACATTATTAAAAAATATATTTTCTTACATACTAATTTTTTACCTCAATAATGGACCTTTTGAAGATTAATGCAGTAATATTAACAAACGAAAAAGAGACCATTAATCCCCAACTAAGTTACAATCAGAAGTGTTTTTTTAATGTAATCTTTTATGTTTCTTTATTTTAATGTGTCCTTGCACTTATGACAGCATGCTGGACATATGGTTTGGTGTGCTCTAGTTTTCTGTTCAAAGCTTCAGTTATTACCAGATTTCTAAGAGATTTTTCCTATTAGCAGTGTTTTTACTTATTTTTATTGATACATCCTAAGTATTCAACTTTTCACTGTGTCTCCACTGTGTTCTGCTTTAATTCAACTTATGATTCTAGGCTTACTTATGTGTTACGTGTGAGGGTTTATGTCAGCACACCAGCCGCATGCATCCTTTTTTAGGAGGATTAAAGATGTTGCAAGTGTCTAGTCTGCTTCAGATAACATTCACCTACACTGATTTCATATTCCACCTGGCATGAGTGGAGAATCACAGATGACACCAGCAGCCACAGGTAAATCCTCACAAAGGAGCAGAGATTTGCTCATTTTTCTGTAAATGCTGGCCTTGAATGCAGGAACAGTTCTGTAATGGAGTTTCACTGCATGATGGAATGACTGCTGAACATTGCAGTGAAATAATTTTGTGATGCATGTGCGCATTGCCTGACTCGATGTTTATGCCTGTGCACTATAACGCAGCTATATCACTGTTTTAACCAAAAGCATCAAGTGGAGCATATGGGGTCCAGCATGGGATGAGATTTGTCCTTTTGTCTCTGGGTAATGACCATGAATTTTCGTGGACTGACACGCCAGACAGGTGGGGCAGGCAGTATGAGTCAAGTAATTACACTGCCAGACCAGGGGGGGAAAAAGGCAGCGCTGCAAGGACTCAGAGGTGTGGACACTGGCTGCTCTTGTGGAGGTGACAGAGTGGTGAGGGCAGCTGGTCTATGAATGCACAGTTGAGGTCAAGACATATCCCAGCATTTGTCGCGAGCAGTGAGGATAGTGACTAACACGTGGCCACTAGAGCCCTGCAGATTGGAGAGGCAGCATTTGACGGTATGCAGACTGACCAGCAACAGCAGATTTAAGATTTAAAATTACAAGAAATTGCTATAGTGTCCTCTGGTATCCTTAACCCTTCAAGACACTGTTGCATGTTCTTTCCTGTTGCCCTTATCATTTGTCCATGTCACTGTTCACTACAAGCTTGGCCAATAGAGTCACAGGGTGCAGCATCCCAACAAATTCT
The DNA here is from genome assembly GCF_042242105.1 of Pempheris klunzingeri. NCBI lineage: Eukaryota > Metazoa > Chordata > Actinopteri > Acropomatiformes > Pempheridae > Pempheris > Pempheris klunzingeri. The sequence continues at coordinate 7,190,002 of NC_092015.1, read as the reverse complement.
CGACGTATAATTAGCCAGATTATCACTGTTATTAGACTGCGATTAACATCAGATGTTGGACATCAGTGGCATTGAAGGACAGCAGCGCCCTCCCTTCCACTCCCACTCCTCAGAGCAGCACGCCTCTGAGGTTCACATGAAGCTGTTAATGTACCTGCACTGAGAGATGACAGGATAGGCTACTTGACCCCTGCCTCACCCTGACGTTGAATATGCAAAGCTCTCTGTTCATAGCTGCTACAAAGGCACTCATTATGAGCCTGAACATTTGATTAATTGTGCGCATCCACTGGCAATTAGAGAACACTCTAATATCTAGTACATAATGATGCATGGACAACCAGTGGTCCTCATTTACTTAATCTTCACCTGCCACCCACGTTGCTTTTTGTGTTGCCCTTGTCTGACGCCACAAGACCTGGTGGACTCTCGCCAGAAAGCCCTTACACTATAAAGCAATTTGTAGTTTTCCCTGTAATAACAAATGTAACACTATACTTTTGCTAAGCGTTTTTATTTTTGTGATTTCTCTCTACAAGTATTACTACAGCATTATCGTAGATGTGCAAAATTGGCCGATTTTCAGACATACTCCCACTCCTTATAATCTTGTTAGACTATAAACCAGCCCTTTAGTGCATCAATATGTTTTAATCCCAAATCTTAGGGAATTTTCATGTTAAGAAGGGGAGAGCTGTTCTTTGATTGTTGTTGTGCGAACATCATGTCCACTGTTTGTCAGGCAGCTCAGATTTGGTTGAGCTGTGAGAGTCACTGTTGGTTGGTCAGGTATCTGCAGCATTTGAAGTACAGCCAGTGGATGGTTGGTTGGTGGTACATGTAAATACAAATTACATGAAAGGGGAGAAAGATTATGGGGAATTAAATGCACATGCCCTAGGCAAGGATCTGTGAGTGTGGGAATGGGAGAAATTGAGCCCCCCCCAAAAAAAAGAAAAAAGGAAGATGCTTTATTATGCTTATGCTTGTATTAAGTGTTCAAAGTGAGTGTGACAAGGTACTGTATATGCTCTGTTCTTGTTTTAGGGCTCAGCAATTTACATTTTTCCCTTATGAATTTTAATAAGGAAAATATAGGCTTTCTTTATTTACTCAGCTAATTGTACATAAGCCCAGTGGGAAAAGGGTACTTTACCAAAGAATCCCTGCCAGATGAAACACCCAACTCAAGATAAGGCAAAGCGCTTTGACCTCAGCACGTAGCTACAAATATACTCTTGTGATTTTCTTTTTGTGCAAGGACCTTCAGTTTACAGGTATAAAGGCACCAGCCACAATCCCATAAAATATTTTAGTTTTGCTTGTCATGGTCAGGTTTTGTTGTCCTTGTTTTTGCTGTATGTCTATTTCTGTGTAAGTACATTGCGAGCAACAGAAATACAAATTCCTTTGATGTGTGCACATACATACATAGTGTTAACAATGCGTGTATTTGTGTTGTCAGCTTAAAGTTGACGCTACTCCTCCACAATAACCTACATTTTTGGACTCTGTAGCTTCATGGCATCTGCCAATATTCAGACCAAAAAGAAAGGGGACGTTAGCACACCTAACTTATATAATGTTTTTGTTGTGTTTCCTGTATGTTTAACACTGTTGTTATCTGCGTGACATATCGGTATCTGTGTCATCTGAGGTTTACCGATATCATAATCGCTCTGTGAAAGAAACCAGTATGGCTTGCTGTCAGACTTGATAAATTGCCTGTGAGGAAACAGTGTCATCAGTGTTGTGGTCAGACTGAGGAAGTGGGGAACTGCTGCAGTAAACACTGTGGACTCTCTCCACCACTTTCTTCCTCTCCCCTCCTCAGTTCTGTGACCTGCATACTGATCCATGTTTTTAACCTGGAGGACATCTTGTCCCAGTCCTACCCGGGTAAGAGAAGTGACACTTTGATGATCTGGAGAGGACAGAGTCAAGAGCTCTCTGCCGTCGTCCCCTTTTCATATTTAGCCTTTTTTGCTTTTAAAGGTCTGTCTCTTCCCTCTCTGTTTCCAGCTTCCCTCTCCATCTCTCCCCCATGTGTCTGCATTGCAGTGTACTTTTCTTTCCTCTATCAAACAAGAGATGTTTATATCAGCAGTGGACCTTTTAAACTCCTCCTCTCCTCTCCTCTCTCCTCTCCTCGCCAGATGGAAACTAGCATCACATGCTTCTGGATGGATGCGCCTTATTTCTCTCTTTACAGTATATGAGACATCAGGAGAGCATATGTTTTTTGACAGCAGTGTTCAGCAGGAGGAAACTCTGCTCACTAATCATAAAACCCCTTGATTGTTAGGTATATCCCCAGCTGTCTGCCTCATCCAGTGTAGATACAGCATGTTGTGTTAATGTGCAATGTGAGCCTGATTTCAACCAAATTATACCTCAAGGTCAGTGGGGTTAATACCAGCTCACAACTGTTGCTCTATATCCAATGTGCTTGATTAGCTGGTAATTAGAGAGGCTTGGTTGATACTTGTGTGTTCAGAGATGGAGAGGAAGACTTTTTTGTTTCAGTTGTCCTGTATTATGGGATTATATCACATGGCTTGACTGCATCAACAAAGGTGAACAGAGGAAAATGCTGCAGTGCAGAGCACTGTCAAGGTGACTGTCTATCTTGGGTCAAATTTATAACTAAGTTATGGTAGCTGCCAATTTACACAACTGTAGTTTTTAGACAGCAGCTTCATGTGCTTGGATTACCAGGGTGTTCCTGAGTATGAGCAATATATTTTACCTTTGCTCTGCTTTTTTTTTTTTTTTTTAGAAATGTGCCTGTATATATTTTCTCTCCATATGGTTGTTATTGTGTCAGGCTACTACTCAGATAGGATGATGTGTGTTAACACAGCACCCTCTTTGCCTTTGCAAGATGTATTTCCTGCAAGATTGCCTTTTAATTTTCTTCCTCTCCCCCTCTGGAGAGGTGAGCACTTCGCCTGTTTGACAATTCCAAGCATTTCAAGGGATTAGAGGAACGACCACATGATACAACCCACCAGAATAGTAAACAGGCCTGTGTTGCCACACAGTAAGCTGTGAATATGAGATAGGAAAAGCAGTGTGGCTTGGACAGTTTTTTCCCCCTTGGACCAAGACAGCTTTCCCGCTAACTGCCCCAGTGAGTGTGGCCAGCTAAAAGGTGTGATTAATTAGTTGAGTGGAACAAAGGCAAAGTGCTCTCATACTCTTTCCTTAAGTGCCATTCAAAAGCAAACAGGCCAGTATTATTAGGCTGTGATCGCAATTTTAGTTTGTGTCAGTCAGGCTGCTTTTAAGTTTAAGACTGGCTATAGATGAAAGGCCTCACTTTTTATGACTATTGGCTGCTCCACATGACAAGGTTTGGCATGCAACTCAGGAGCTCAGGGTAGACAGAGTAGACACTATATACAAGCATTTTACACCATAGAAATAGTGAGAACACCCTGTTACAAAGCTAAATCTATCAGTTTCACTTAAAGTGGACCCTCACGTTCGGCACATCAGAAGTCTAAGGCTGATTCTCCACTGGGTTCCACAGGAAGGGAGCTGTCCTCAGTGCTGAAACCAAGACAGGCAGTTGGTGTTTGTGGTTAGATCTGAGGGATGTTCAGCTGCCTCTTTATCATAGCAGTGATCAGTCACTGTATTACCCCACACATTGAGAGAATCTTATAGGACCCTACTACTTTATATTCTGTTATTTTTTTAGTTTAGCATTTTCTGGTGAGCTGATGAGTCTTTGGTATATCTGGTGGGTTTTGTTTTGCAGGGCAGGTCAATGTAAGAATAGTTTGACATTGTATCCAAAAAACTATGTTAAGTTGTTCTCTAGTTTCACCTTCACACTTTTCAATTTATTCGCCCCTATGGCTTCTGAACAATATCCACACATGGATTTCAAATAAATGCAGCTTCCCCAAAAATTGTCCTTACAATCCATTTTCCTTTAAGTGCTGTCTGTAGCTCTGTGTATCTATTTTTAGTGCTCCTTTTTTAGTGCAGGCTAAAAGTTGAGTATTTTTACAGGTCAAATTATGAATGATGTGACATCACACATTCAAATAACAGAACCCCTCCAGTCCTTCGTGCTCCTTTTTCACCCTTCAAGTTAAATAGCTTCTTATCCGATGACATGGCACATAGTAGCCCACTAAATGATGACGTGTTTCCATTCATTCAGTTTTCCTGCAGATGGAGATTGTACGCATGCTATTACTGCTAATTTAGATATGTGCATGAGCATCCTGACCATTTTACCTCAGGTCAAGGCAGCTAGAGAAATTGCACTGACTGTGGTTTTTGATATTTGCTGCCCTTCATTTTTCCTTAAATTTATCAGCGGAGAGGATGAAAATAGAGAGAGGTCACACCTTTCCCAAGTTAAGGCCTTTTACACAGCTTTTAATATTCAGGTTATATTACTGTGCTTCTGTGCTCTTTCTTTGTGATCACATATCCCCGTCCTCTTAGATAAGCGACAAATAGCTTTTTAGTGTTCGCTTAGGGAGTGTTTATTTGATATAATTTTCTCTGTGATTGGAATAATTGTAGCAGCTGTACATTTGAGGGAACCATTTTAGGCTTGGATGCGGTTTGCCGTTTGAACCTGGAGGCTGTCTGTGTGGAGTTTGCATGTTTTCCCAGTGTTTGTGAGTGTTCTGTCATGGCACTCCGGCTTCCTCCCACAGTCCAAACAGGTGTGAGTGTGAGCGTGAGTGGTTGTCGGTCTCTATATGTCCGTCCTGTGATTGACTGTTGGCCAGTCCAGGGTGTACCCTGCCTCTCGCCCAGTGTCAGCTGGGATTGGCTCCAGCCCCCCCCCCTCCTTTATAGGCGGTACAGACAATGGATGGTGTGTCTGTTTTTTTGACATGTTGTCAAGGTTGGGGGGGTGGGGTTAGCTTGACTGCTACTCTGCTACTTTAGTCGATGTTATTCTTTATGCTTGATGTTTTTTTCCACTGGATGGATTGGTTATTTTATTCCATCTTAGAAATGACAAAAACTGCAGATGTTGTGGCAGGGATCACTGACACAGGACATTTAACACAGCTGTACACTGCAGGGATCAATATGAGATTAAATACATGAGGTGGCTGTGATGCATCATGGTACATGGTCACTCTGCTGTGCACAGAAGATGACTAGAAGATCAGATGAGGAGATGGATGTGACTTTCCTCTGGCCTCTGTCCTGTCATATTCATCAAAGTCTTACCTGTATTTTTTATTTTGCCTGAGAGGCTCAGTAGTTGTTGTAGTTTGACCTGCTCCCTCACTGACAGCTGCTAAAATCCAAACCTTCCGCAGTTCTTTCTGGCCTCCCTGTGTTTCTCTGGGTTTCATTTGGTCTGGTTATCTGCCATTAGACCAATGCATGACTTTGATCCTGACTGAGAACAAGCAAGTGAAAATGAATCAGTGAGTGAAATGTATTTATATGTCTGTCAGAATTCCCTGTCAGTCTCCCTTTTCTCTGCTGATGTTTTATTCTCAACAGTACCCCTCCTCTCTTTGGTGCACTGTCTCTTACCAGTGTCTTTTTTTCTTCCTACTGTAGCATTTCCCCCTCTTTTCTCTTTCCTTCCCAATATGTGCCTTTGACATGCTGCTGGTGGCTTAGCCTGCTGGGCTGAGGGGTTCCAAGTCTCAGCTACAGTGAGCTTTATACGAATGCTGTTGATCTGCCATGTCTGCCCTCAACTGCACTTTTAATGATAACCTCAATCCACTCAGTAAGCATATTGGCCCATGTACTCTCCGCCAGCTTGATTTCCACTTCACTCACAAACACACATAATGTACTCGTCTTCCCTTAGTCTCTTCTTCCTAGGTCAGACAGCAGAACAGTTTCGACATAAAGGCCGATCTTCATTAGATTCCCATCTTGTTGTCAGATATCAGCAGTTGTACTCATCAACTGATGGAGCAAAGATTGGATGTCACCACAAGACAAGCAAATATCATGTGACTGATTGATGGTGTCTTGTCTCAGAATTGGAACATTTCTCAAAAATGCCTCCTGTTATGTCAACAGGAAGCCAGGCTGATTGTCATTTGCAAAGATGGCTACCAGCACCTGATTAAAAGCCTGTGCAATGGTGTCATTGGAGAAGCAACACAAAACTCTCTCCTGGCCGTCTTACAATGATTTGTTTGTTATAATTGATCTGACCTGCGACTTTTCGTTTGGTATTGCATATCATTATCTTCCCCCTTAACTCCCGTTGCCTCTAATCTGAATAGTGCTCAGATTTCAGTATTGAAGGTTCTGGACAACAACACCAGTGAAATCAGGCACATTTGAAAAATAAGAAACGTAATTTGGCCATCTAGAGATCCAACACTTTCTCAGTAGTAGGGGAATCAGCACCAACTGCTGCCTTCAGGTGCCCCTGTTGTGCTCCAATTAACCCAAACTCACCCCGTTACTTGGAGTGAAATATAGTGGAAAATATCATCCACTACGACCTTGACTTTTTAACCGTCTTTTAAGTTGGTACGGTCAAGTGCTCATGCAGCTTTTGACAGAGATAGAGCTCAGCATTGGAACAATTCATGCAACTGGTATTGACTCATGTCCAAAACACCACGGCATCACTCCAGTTCTCCTGTGACTTTGTATGTACATTGATGTGTCTCTACACTACACTGTACGCACACTTAATAAATTAATTCATCATTCATTCATCATAATTAATAGAACAGCCTTAAAAGGAATTCTGCCAATTGCTGTTTTGTTTACTTATGATGATCAGTCAGCTTATTTATTTATGGTTCAAATGAATAGAATCTATTTTATCCTCTTTATTTAGAGATAAGTATTGAAGTAATTAATAAAAACACTGACACTGCTGCAGTTTAATTAGCAACTTGACTATGAAATAAATTTACCAGCAATTACCGCTGTGAAATATAGTTTACATCAGCATGTTGTGCTTAAATTCAAACAAAAGAACTTTGTCTGGAAAGCAATGAAGGTCAATGAATGAGTTCTTAGTGTGTCAATTTTCAGTTCACTTATCTACTATGATTACACCAAGCCCAGCTGGTAATCAGACGGTAGGAAAACAAAGCTCTCACTGAACTCACAAGCAGACGTTTACAGACAAATTATTGATGTTCTTAATGAAATTAGGAAAATGGAAGAAACAGAGCATGGCTCAATTAACTGTAAAGATTTCCCAAAATCCCCAGTGATGGAAACCCCAGTACACTAAATCACTATGAAATACCTTTCATCTTCAGTTTCCTGGGGGCTTGTTAGCCACATCTGTATGCTGCAGCCATCCAGCTCAGTCGAGCGTAAACACTGTAATCTTGAAATCTTTAGCAGTGTTTCCACAAACAACGCACCAACCGTCCTGAAGTCTCAATCACAGTCTGGTCACATGCACAGAGTTAGTCATTAATTCTGGTCACATTCTGCCCAGTCCTGCCAGTGCTTACCAGTGGGTTTACAATAATCTCTATTTAAATGCAAGCAAGGAGTCAACACTCCTGTTTAAGTTTTGTAAAGAAATGCTACTGTGGAGTCTCACCTTATAATGTAAGGGGTGGCTGTAATCGATTCAAGGGATGGTGGCTTTTGTACTTACCTTCCTAAATATTGTTGTTTGTTCCTTGTATAAACTGTAATTTCATTATTTTCTTTCCATGTTTGTTGAATTCATTTTTTTTGCTGTTTCTTTAGCACAGCAAATATCACTCGAATAATAAATATGGTGTGTGAGCTGTGAGGAAACAAGTGTTGGCAAATTTGTTACACTGCTCAACCACTATCAGACATATGGATGTCAAATATGGACTTACTGTGGATCCACAATCTGTCTGTACATGGCAGGAGATGTAATCAGAAATTCAGACATACCAGGTGGCTGCTGTCTGGTGGCTGAGCCTAAAGTTTAGCGAAGCAGAGGAGACTTTCTAGGTGTCACACAAAAGGCAGTGGGCAGTATGCGGTGTGTATTATTCAGTCACTGTGTCCTCTCATGTGTTTTGGTGGAGCTACTCAAACTGTATCTTGAACTATACCCTAAAGTATAATCAATGTTTGAATCAAGATGAGAAAAATGTGGTTGTTGCTTGTGGCTGATGCTGGTTATTGTGTGCAGATGATGGATGGATTTACGACAGGTTCTTGGTGTGTTTTGTATAGTTGAAATCAGAGACGGGCATGTGTGCAAGAACCCCGTTGAACGCTCAGTAAGCCACAAAGAAAAGTATTACATTTTTGGCTAAATATATGCTGTTTTCACATGGTTGCATGATGGTAGCAATTCAAATATGAATCCGGATTAAGTAGAAAATGACAAAGTGTTCCACTCTCTCAAGCATGTCAGGAACAAGATATGGTCGTGTGTTTCTGTCAGAGCACTTCAGAGACTTTTACATCTATTGCAAGTCCTTCTTTCTTTCTCTCTTTCTTTGTCTCTCTCTCTCTCTCTCTCTCTCGTCCCTTTGCAAGCACTCCCATAATTAGTGTTGCCAAAGAGCTCTGTCTTCCTGTCCATCACTCTCTCTCTGGCCCGTGCTCACTGTATCATCATTTCTACAGTGCAGAACTAAAAGCATGTTGACAGAGAGGGTATTCTGTTTTACTCTCAGGCCACTCACCAGGCGTCTTGACCTTGTTGCAGAATGTCTCAGACGCTTTGCAGCTGTGTTCGAATGTTTTGGTTGTATTTGGAGCATATTGGAGATGAGATGAGAGCTGTCCTCTCCCTGTAGCAGTATCAGGTTAAGAAAGGAGGAGAGGGAGCTGACACCTCAGAGGCAGCTGATGATCATACATTAAGGACTCAACAAGGAGACAAACTGATAAACAAGAAGGAAGTTAATATTGCTCTTTTTTTTATTGTTCTCTAGATGGTTGTCGCCTTCTTAAAGGGGGAAAAAGGGTTATTATTTTCCCACTCCCAGTCAGTATGCAACACTAGTGTCGTTAACTCATCAGTGAAGCAGAGGGGACAGATGGAGCATTTGAAGTGTATGGTCATTAGCATGGTTCAGCATTGGAATGAAGGCCAAGCATCAATCTAAATGGAACCACAGAAGCAATAAGATTATTTCTTACATATTTGCACTCCCCCCCCCTCCTTCAACGTTCCCTTCCCGTGTCCCTTAAATGGCTTGACCTTTTATTTTGGTGACATTTTTAAAGTGAAGAAAGAGTGGCCGTAGGTAGGCTTCCAACTGAACTCCTTAGAATCGTTCCCTGGAGTGGCAGTGCCATTTTGTCTCAATGCATGCTATTGTTTGCATAATGCCTTCATACATCTTTCTTTTCAAGTCCCTGTAGCATTAACACATTGGAGAAAAAATGGAAATGCAGGCACTCTGAGATCCTGGGATAGATGCGCTTAGACAAGCCCAGTTTACCAATTTATGGATTTGTCTTCAAGCATAAACAGACTGCTTTGCGCAAATAAGTTTCCAAGTTAGTTTGACTTTTTCGTATGTGTTTCTCAGCTCCACATTTTTCTTAGTTGCTCTACTAATTAGAGAGTTGTATTTTCTTTCCACGTTTTCAAAGTCAGGAATGCAAAACAGAGACAGAATCTGGAAATCCTTTTTCTGTACTTCTAGCAATTCATGTTGCGTTTTACCACATGCATACACAAGTTGGTATGGTATGGTTCTAGAAAAAGGGTATAAGATATTAGTTGGTGATCTTCCATCAGACAAAAAAAAAACCTTCTGCTTATTATGATGACCACCGATGAGTATGACTGAGTTGGCCATAATTTGTGTAATGATTATACTGGCACTCTAATTTAATGGCCTGTATGTCTGTTAATGTTCTATCCTTCATATTTCATTTAAACTATTGTATTATTTTAGCCAATATTATTTCCATTATTGAAAAAAAAACAACATCCACATTTTTTAAAATGAAATACTATGAAATTATTTTATTGCCTGGTCTTTTGTGGGAGTCTATTATAATACTGTGCCTAATATCACCTGGACTTTAAGGGATTTAAAAATGATTCATTATTTTCAATAACATATTCTAAAAAGAGAGTGCATCACATAAAAAGAATGAATTAATGTGAAAAATATTCGTGCATATCTGCAGTTATTTGTGCCAGTGAATTCTTTGCATTAGCTTAGCTGAGCCTGTTGCTGAGCAGCAGAGCTGACTTGTTTTTCAGCTCAGTTTCTCTGTGCTATCGCTTCGCTCAGTAAACAATTCACAGACTAGCAAGCAAGTGTGGCCGGCCTTAAGACCAAAACAAAGGACAGAGAAGCTTGGATTACAACACACACACACACACACACACACACACACACTCACACAGAGGGAGCGTGACTTCATTCTCTGCTCAGGTCACCATTACTCAATATGTACCCTATATCTGTACATAGCAAATAGTTTTTAATGCTCAGAATGCCAGTGAACCATTAATGTCTTTCACTTTTTTAACAGTTCAAACACATTGACCTGCTTTTGTTTCATTGTCGCAGAGAAATATATATTTTTAAGTGACTGAAGTGAGAGGGTTTGTTTTTAATTCAAGTATTCTACTGGTGTATATGGATATTGAGTTTCGTGTGTAATTCCCTCTGGTGCTGCTAATCACTTGCAGAAAAGCCAATTCATTGTTTCCTCCTCTTTACTTCTGCATACCACATTTTTGCATCATACTTGATCCCTTTGACTGCGTTTGGCTTTAAACGTCAGCTGCAGGCTGTTCTGATTCTGTAGCTGAACTTTGTTATTTTGCTTGGTACGCTTTACCAGAATAGTTTGGCTCCAAAGTATTAAGAGTGCTTTTACTTGAAAAAGCCACAAACTTATACGGTCCTTTTTATGACATCCATATTCGTTTCATGTTTGCTTTTCCTAGTTTGGCCTTCTTCTTGTTCATGCAGTGCCGTTTGTGAGCACCACTGAACATCATATGTTGGAGCTTCACTCTAGCACATGAATGCATCATATACACACACACAACAGCCCTCTGGTTTGAGTTCAAAACAATGCACCCAGTTTAGTGTGATTGTAGTAAATCTTAGGGGCAAAAACCAGATTTTGGAAAAAAAAAGGGGATGGGCATGTTTTCACATCTCATAATATCCATTAAAAAACAAGAGGGTGGGTATTACTCCTGTCAACAGCTACTGTCCACCTATGTTAGGCTAGATGAACCTGGATTTGAATCTGGAACACCTCATTTTATTCATTTAGAAATATCGGGGAGAACACCCCTCCTCTTCACTTCTGCCCCCGAGAGGCTCCTTCACTGCAATGTTCGCACTCCACCAGCAGTCTTCGTAAATAGGACATCAGTTCTATTTATTTTCACCCAATTTAGTGGCCACTGTAGGCTTCCCTTAGAAACTGTCTCAAGTCCAATCTTTGCTGCCTGTCACCATGGCGACGGAGAGCCTTCAGCCCTGGTCTAATCAGAAGCAGTTGAAAGTGGAGGGATTCTTGAGGGCTCAGATAACTGTCTTATAGCAATGACGCACAAATGAATTCTTTCTAAGGGGGAGTGGGGTAAAAAAAAAAAAAAAAAAAAAAAACTTGATTGAGACTCATTACCCTATTGTGTTAAAAGAAAGGAGCAAAAGGGATGAACAGTTAAACTAAGCGCACCTTATTTGCTAAGCACATACTTAATTGCTCAATCGCACACACATTTTTGGTTTTGCGACAACGAAAAATAAAATAAATGCCTGCTTGGTGGAATGTTATTCCCAGCTCATTTAAGAATCACTGTAATGACGCACGTTCTTTAATTTCCTCAGCAACAACCTCTGCTCTATTATCTGCCAGATCACTGGATCTCATTCTTTTCCCGGTCAGCCAGGTGCAAGTGACAATAAGCTGGTGAGGAGTTCAGTGAACCTCGGGCCAATGTACAAGGTTGACTGAAAGACATTTGTTAATCTAGTTTTGGTTCTGGTTTGTGAATGGAAAGGTCTTTTCTCCAAGTCTCAGTGCTATTATAGTGAAAGGAGCTGGCTGTCACTCACTGCTCCTGTGTAACCAACCTGACAGGTCTGCCAGCTTGAGCTGCATAGATACAAGTTAGAGCCTAATTAAAGTGGTATTACTCCCCTGCCTTTCATTTTAGAGTTGTTCCTTCTACCTTCCTCTTCTCTGGTTTGCAAATTACCAACCTGCAGCTCCACTGAGCTTCTGAGCGTTTTAATAATCCAGAGAAAATATTCTTAATTGAAATTATATGATTAGCCATAGCTGCAGGAGGCAGGTTTCCTCCCTCTGTCGCCCCTCTCCAGGGAACAGAACAGACACAGGCTAATAAGCTTTTTTTTATTTCTAAAAACATAGAACTAATCATTCACATTATGTATTTCTGTGGTAAATATAACACGCTTTTCAGTATTTACTGAATCATTTAAGTTTGAAAGCATCGGATCCAATGACGACTGTGAACAAGAGTTGCACAACACAGATTGACTTGCAGATTCATGGCAATATAGTAAGATAAAGAATTTTAAATGATTCTTAATTGAAATGATTTGATTAGCCACAGCTGCAGGAGGCAGGTTTCCTCCTTCTGTGGCCCCTGTCCTGGGAACAGGGAAATGGTTTAGCTTTCGTCCGTCTGTAAAAGCCTGATTTAAATGAGCACATGGGTTCTTGCGTCTCGCAGCATGGAGCATTGGCTGCTGAATTTGCTTCTCTCCATTACACTGGGCTGATATTGCCTGGAAGTCTGTGTGTCTCTGCAAGTCAGTGAATTCACACTATAGAGAACTTCCAAGCTTCTTTGATGTTGAATTATGATGCATTCAAAGAAATGTCAGAAGACTTAATTCCATTTGAGTTTGTGCTTGAGTGGAAACAACATGAATACAGATTGGTTGGGTGGGTGTGCAAAGATAAATGCTTAAGCTGACACTTGACACGCTGACTGACAAGTTGTCTTTTACTACGACAGTTCCAGAGACCTAAAATACCTGAAAGACTTAAGTCAGAGCCCATTATTTTTCAATTTCCACCCTTTCGTGAGAAGCAGAGACAAGAAAGGGAGAAGGAGAGAGTACGTGGAATGATTAGTTGGGTTTGACGTCCCGTATGCTGAGCTCCTAGCCACATAAAAAGAAAATGCACTCTTTAGGTCATCTCTCCCATGTGGGTGAATACGCAGTTCTCCCATTCAGAAAGAATGCAGACTTGTGTCATGTAGGCTAATAGTTTTTTTTTTTTTATCAATAAAAACATCCATCCAACATAAAAACTGATCCTTGACATTATTTTTTTCTGCGATAAATATAACATGCTTGTCTGTATTCACTGAATCAAGATGAGTATGAAATCATCGGGTCCAATGGCAACTGTGAACAACAGTTGCACAACACAGATGACTCGCAGATTTATGGCAACATGGCAAGATGAGGCCTCCAATAATAAATTTCTACGACATGCATTTTATGATTCCTCATTTGTCATAAATACTGATCCATCAGATGTGATTTTAGTTAGATTTTAATTTTATTTTTTATTTTTCCAAAGTTTTAAAAATAATGTCCAAGGACAGGCTGATATCCAGTTTTAACAAAGTGTCTTATCTTGCTGTTTATATCTTAGATCTCAGCCATGAGCTGTGGGTAAGCTGTTTCCTTAGGTTTTTGTAATAGCTAAGGCCTTTAATTAATTCATAGATCCAATACCCATTGGGAAACATACTTATACTCCAACACATGGAGCTTAGTTTCTTTGAGTGTCCTGCCTCATTGACGCTTGTCTTTCACGTGTCTTTCCCAAAGCAGGAGTTTTATTGTGCACATTGCTGACTCGCTATCTTCTCTGAGTCTCCGTGAGAAAGGATTTAGCAGAGGACCTCAGTCTCACCAGCACACTGAGCCGCCGTTGGGTTTAATTGTGGTAAACACACCAAGGCTAGCAGTGTTCTGTCATCAAAAACCATCATAGTAGAGGTCAGAGATAGGCGCCAAATAAAGTGTATATGTAACCGGTGGTGTCTGACTCTGCGTTGTGTGTGAGACAGAGACTCGGGCGCCGATAACTTTTGAAAGCCGTATCTGCTTTATTTGCAGCTCCTGACAACAGCAACGTATACAAAATCCTCCGGTCAGTCTTTTGAGATGCATGCCCCTCTCCCACGGAGACCAAAAACAAACCCGAGCACGAGGTAAAAATTCCGGAACCCCTGTCTTCCGGGGTGTGTCACATTACAACCAGAACGTAGGGGTACCAACTAAAACTGTTGCACAATAGTTCCACATACCGACTCGGAGGCCAACCTGTCAGGTGTTAACTAAAATGAATATAAATAAAATAAACTTAATGTAACACAGATTTTGTGTAATTAAACAATAACAAATCTATAATATATGTACACATTGCTGTATAATTGACCCTGTTACACTCACCCCCCTAGAATTACACAAAATTCTGGGTAGCATAACAATCCACGCAAACACACTGGCCATTAAGAAAACAACCAAATGACATGAACCAGCAATATGAGCTTCCTATTAAAAGGATAAGAGAACAAGAGATCTGCTTGGCGCCTAGCAAGAACTCACAGTACTCCATAGACAAGATGAGGTGCCTTATACACCACACACACAGGCCAACGATGTGGGTGAGCACAAAAAAAATACAACTCAAGGTCCTACACAGCAACATGTAACCATTACAACAACAAGAGCAGCTCATATAACACGCCACCCTGATTCACACATTTTACACATGAAGAACAGCAGGACGGGTATCTAACTGAACCCCTAGCATGGAATCAAGTTGTGCCATGGACTCGATAAAGCGGCACACCGGTTTGATGATCCTGCCGAACCGTGAGGTAAGTAGGCCGTCTGCACCAGATGCCTGAGGCGGACTGGCAGGCGGTGGTTGCGGTAGGGAGTCCGGGAGAGCCGTCGGGGGATCCAGGGCAGTGGCAGGGCCACCAGCAGCAAGCAAGGCTGCTACAGGAGGAAGTGGTTGACAGTCTGGATTAGGGAGCCCATCAATGGAGGACCGCTCACGGACCCATGAGGCAGTGCGGCCATCATCCCAGTCACCAACACTTGAGAGAGAGTCAGCAAGGGATGGCTCAGCCGTCGCAGCTGCAGTGTCCAAATCAGACACATCCGCCTCATGCCAACCAGATCCAGGGGGGTCATTGGCCATACCGGTGGCGGCCATGGACATGGGAGCATCATCATCCACAGCTTCCTCCAGCGGAAGGAAGTTGACCTGAAGCAGCAGGTTCCGGTGAACGACACGTTCATGTCCCTTTGGATCCCTGATCCGGTAGATATGCAGGGCAGGCTTCGAGGCCACCACCGTAAACACAACAGGCAACCACTTGTCAGAGAGCTTACGTTTCCCCTTAACGCCTTTGTTCGCCAGCAGCACTTGGTCACCGAGAGACAGAGGCTGACCTTTGACCCGTTTGTTGTACTGGTCACACTGATGTCTCTGCTCAGCTGTGCAGTTCTTCTGAGCCAGTGCCATGGCGCAGTGCAGGTCTTCCAGAAGGGATTTCACATAAGCACCATAGTCACCCACAGTCAAATCATGAAGCACGTTCTTGAAGAGAAGGTCAACCGGCAACCTAGGGACTCTCCCGAACATCAAGTAGAAGGGCGCGAACCCTGTGGTCTCATGAACAGTGCAATTGTATACAAAGGTCATGGTCTGGATCATTTGTGGCCACTTCTGTTTGGAGCGAAGGGGTAGAGATCTCAACATGTTGCCTAAGGTGCGGTTAAACCTCTCCGTGCTGCCGTTCCCCATAGGATGGTAAGGTGAGGTGTGGGACTTGCCAACCCCCGACAACTCCAAGAGCTCAGCGATCAGCTCACTTTCGAAGTTCGCCCCCTGGTCAGAATGGAGGCGTTGGGGGAAACCGTAGATGCAGAAAAAGTTGTCCCACAGCTTCTTGGCCACCCTCTTGGCAGTTTGATCCTGACAGGGAAACGCGTGTGCCAACTTCGTGAAGTGATCAGTCACTACAAGAACATCCACCGCCTTGTTGTGGTTGTCCTCAGCTGACCAAAAGTCAATGCACACGAGCTCAAGAGGGACGGAGGTCTTGATGCTCTCCAGTGGGGCTCTTGCAGAAGGCTCGGGAGTCTTGCTGAGAACACACCTGTGGCAGTGCTTCACATGACTGCGGATATCCTTCTCCATGTCGTACCAGAAGAAACGCTGGCGGGCCAGGGAAAGTGTGCGGGGCTGACCTTGATGACCAGCACGATCATGAACACCCATCAACGCATCCTCCTTCAGGGACTCAGGCACAACAAACTGGAACCTCTTCTGTTTGGTCAAGGGATCCTTTGTTACCCTATAGAGGATGCCGTTCAGGAGCGTTAGCTTATCCCATTGCTTCAGGACTCTCAGAGTTGGCTGACTCTCATTGCAGCGTTCACGTCTGGAAGGTCTACGCTTCCTGTCAACATAGTGAGCGACTCTTGAGATAACCGGGTCCTGCTGCTGATGTGACTGAAGCTCAGCAAGAGACAATGAAGGCAACATATCCTGGTCAGGAAGTCTGAGGGTGGTGAGATGGTCAGCTGCGGAGGCCGCCCGCTGCCTGGGGGCAGAGTCCCACTCGTCCAATGAAGAGAGGAGGGAGGAGACATCATCTTCAGACATTGAGCCCTCAATAGCAGCAGAGTGAGAGGCACTCCCCAGTGACTGTGGCTGGCACGTGAGGCGGAAGGCATCCTGCACGCATCCATCACTGACATCACATACTTGGTCCAGCAGTTCAGAGTAAGGTTCACACAGCAGCCGCTGCCTCAGAGGCCTCACAAATGGGTCTCTGCTGAGGGCATCTGCCACCACGTTCAGCCTGCCAGGGATATGCTTGATCTCAAAGCAATACGGAGCCAGCTTAGAGACCCACCGCTGCTCACAAGCATCAAGTTTCGGCTTGGTCAAGATGTATGTGAGCGGATTGTTGTCAGACCAGACAGTAAATCTGTGACCCTTGAGCCAGTGGCTAAACTTATCACAAACTGCCCACTTCAGAGCCAAGAATTCCAGTCTGTGGGCAGGATAGTTGGCTTGACTGCGACTGAGAGTCTTGCTCGCAAAGGCAATGGGTCTCGCCTTCTCCTCACCGGCAGGCACCTGAGATAGAACAGCACCGAGACCGTCAAGGGAAGCATCAGTGGAGAGAACAAAAGGCCTATCAAAATCCGGGTGAGCCAACATCACACTGTTGAGGAGTGCGCTTTTCAGATCCTCAAATGCTTTATCACAGGCAGGGGTCCAATCCTGGGGAGTCAGTTCTCGAAAGGTGCCAGCCCGTCTCCGACCAAAGGAGCCTTTAACTCTCCTCTTCTGTCCTGCAGTCAAGGTGTAGAGTGGCTTTGCAATGGAAGAACAGCCAGGGATGAAATGCTGATAATACAGGACCATCCCAAGGAAAGATTTGACCCGCCGCTGAGATGGGGTGCAGCCGTCATCGTTCATGAGGTCCTCCCGCTTGAAAGCTGAGATGGCCCTCACTTTCTCCTCGTCGACTGAGACACCACCACAGTCCACCACATGCCCAAGAAACCTCACAGACCTGCGCAGGAAGTAGCACTTCCTCTGTGCCAGCTTCAGGTTGTTGGCTCTGAGACGTGAGAAGACAGCCTCCAGCCGTTTCAGGGCTTCCTCCTCAGATGGAGCGAAGACGAGAAGATCGTCCAGATAACAGAGGAGGCTGGAGAAGTTCAAATCCCCGAACACACTGATCATCATCCGCATGAATGATGCGGGACTGTTGCATAAGCCCTGGGGAAGTCTATTATATTCGTACAGGCCCAAGGGTGTCGTGAAGGCCGTGTACCGCCTGTCAGACTCATGGAGGGGGATGTTGTAGAACCCTGATGTGAGATCCATGGTGCTGAAAAAGGCATTACCACCAAGGGCGGCAAGACAGTCGGCCTGGTGAGGCAGTGGGTGGGCGTCCTTGACGGTCTTTGCATTAAGCCAGCGAAAGTCAGTACAGATCCTTAGTTCTCCTGACTTCTTCCAGACAAGGACCAGCGGCGAAGCATATTCGCTGACTGACTTACTGATGATACCTTTCAACTCCATCTCAGACAGCACCTCTCTCAGTTTATGATAGTGAGCTGGAGGGACACGGCGATAGGGCAGTCTGAAGGGACGATCATCAGTGAGGTGTATTCGATGGACAAACTCCTTCGCTTCCCCACAGTCCAACTTGTCTTTGGAGAAGACATCTTGGTAAGCGAGCACAAGTTCACCGAGCCGCTGTTTCCACTCACCCGACACCTCACAGTCTTCAAGGTTGATGTCCGCCAATCCACAGTCCTTAAGCCGCTGAAAGAGGTTAGGGGTGGCACCTGAGTTGGGGTTAGGGTCAGTCTGACTGGTCTGTGGCCTACTCACACCCTGGGAGAGAGGGAGGTCCTCCACTGCCACACAAGGAAACACGTCTGCCACTTTTGCATTGCGGCGCAGTGTCACAGGTTTCATTGTTGGGTTAAGGATCTTCATTGGGACCCAACGATCTCCCCACATGGGTGTCACAACCCTCCCAATGATGATATCTTTAGGGGCTGAACGGGAAGAGGTGGGCTCCACAATGACAGTGCTCCCAGGAGACACAGGAGCACTACTGGGTAGCTTTCCCCACACCAGATGCTCCCCCTGTGGTGCAAGAGTGATAGCCTGCCGCAGTCTGACTGTTCCAACTTTATCAGGCAGTTCAGGACCAGACCAACGAGTAATGCAACTGAGCAACTGAAGAAATTGCTCACAATCAGGGTCCGAGGTGCTGGAGTGGATGAGCTCCCAGTACTTCTCATCGGACTTCATCCTCTGTATTATGGGCCTAATGACGTTGCTTCCAACGATGAGCTCGTCTCTCTGCCCCGGGACAAGGAAAGTCGGCACAATGAATTTGGACCCATAAAGCTCAATTTCCAGGTCATAAATACAACTGGGTTGTGTTGTAAGGCCGCCACAGCCGACAAGGACTACCTTCTCAGGCACAAGCTGACGATCAGGGAGAACACCAGCAGCTCTAAGCTTGGACTCCGCCTCCACACTGAGCGTGCATGACATGCTCCCTGAATCAAGCATCCCTCTCAAAGTAGACTGACCCCCGACAGACACTGGAGCATAAAACAGGTCACTAGCTCCTTCCACTCTATGTGAACCCACAACAATAACTTTTTTGTCATCAGGGAGACCACTACAGCAGTTCACGTAGATTGATTGCAAGTCATTTTCCTTACTGAGGGTGTCACCAGTACCGCCCATGTTACCCCTCTCCTTACACAGGCGGCCTAGTTTAAATCAGCACTGGAGGGAGAAGGCAGTGGCATGGCTGGAGAAGGGGAGGCCAGCTGGCACTGGCTCTTTATGTGACCGGGACTGAAGCAGTTGAGGCACAATCTGTACAGCCTACAGTGTGCATGGGTAGAGTGATCCCTGGAACCACAAACCTTGCATGCAAGAGGCTCAGAAGGCAGTGGGTTACGGGGTTGACCAGTTCGATGGTGGGCTGGTTGACGGTTGCCCTGCTGTCGGCTGACTGGCCTTTGAGTGGTTGCAAGGGAAGCGTTGCACAAGGACAGAACTTTGTCAAACATTGCCACAATCTGTTGAACACCAAGGTTGGTAGTAGGTGAGTCAACGGCAGCATGAGCAGGGTCAGAGACGGCAGAAGGAGGCGGAGACAGAGAAGCAGGCTCACGTGGGCTCACTACAACATTGTCTGACTGGGGCTGACTGCAGGCCAGGGCAGAGGCTAGTAGAGAGTTAGAAGGTGTCTTTGGTTGGTGTGCTACTAAAGCAGCCTGGGACGTGCTAAGATCAGGAGGGTGGAAAGAATCAGCCACGGGGCTCTGACTGTAGGCCGACAAACCCACTGTGTGCTGGGATTGGGCTGCTGTCTTCCTCAAATGTCTCATGTGAGCATCCAGACGCTCCTGAACCTCCGCTGTAGTCCACTGCTCCGGTGCCTTCAGATGGAATGACATGGCAAGCCTGGGGTCAGGACAATGATTAATGAACATTAAGACCACTTCAGCACCGGGGTCC
Source organism: Pempheris klunzingeri (assembly GCF_042242105.1). Taxonomy (NCBI): domain Eukaryota; kingdom Metazoa; phylum Chordata; class Actinopteri; order Acropomatiformes; family Pempheridae; genus Pempheris; species Pempheris klunzingeri. Next base: position 7,169,992 of record NC_092015.1, on the reverse strand, counting down.
TCCACAGATTTACCCCGCCTCCGCAGACATTCGTCAGCGGCGTCGATGGACTTGTTAAGGCGAATCCAATAGTCCATAGCATTCTCACCAACACGGGGAATGGTGCTGTAGAAATCTTTCATGGGTAAGTTTGAGTATGTGAGCTCACTGAAGTTACCTTTCAATATGTCAAACACAGCTGTGAGCTGGTCGGCTGTACTCAGTTTAGGGCGGCTGCGGAGCGACACCTTGACCACATCCCTAGCTTTGCCTGTCAGTCTCGACATTATCAGGTCAAACATTTCAGCAGGAGTGTCACATTTCACCCTATTCAGGTAACATCTCATCATGTCCTCCCATTCATGAACAGAGAACACATCAGCATGATCACCCCTGAAGTAAGGTGGAGCTTTGGTGTCTGACTGCACAACAACCTTCAACTGAGACAAACCTGCATTGCTGGATGACTCACTTTCAGTGGGAGACTGAGGCTGGACAGTACTGGGTTGGTGAATGGTGTTAAGGCTGGCTGAGATGTTTTCTCCAATTTGTTTAGCCAAACTTGCAATCATGTCTCCAAAATCATCAACTGATATGACTTGTGTGGGCTTGGGGTTTGACTGGGTAATTGGCGTGGAACTAGCAGTGGGGGTCAGAAGTGGGTTAACTGTCTGATCAGCTGTGTATTCTGGAACACCAGGGGACATGAACCGACCCCTTCCAGCAACCCATCTGCCCCTCCCCACTCCAAATGTGACATCATGTAAATGTCTATCCATATTATGAACCACACAAAAAAAAAATCTACCCCTGGCACCACAAAGAGCTATGCTAATATCACAATATGAGTGCAATATTGGCAGAAAAGAAAAACTGTGACAGTTATGCACAAACCAACAGTATGAGTACAAATAAAGAGCATAAAATCCCCCAAAATGTAACTTAAATCCTCATATGCATGACCACATATAAGAGATCAAGAAAAAAAATGAAATGACCCAAAACTGATGTAAAACAAAAAGGCTCAGTTCAAAAACTCGACCAATATAAATTATGAGCCCATCAACCTGTCATCAGTTATAATATGCCCTCTCAGGTTTGTCCTGTTCCTGCTGTTAAATGTCTTCACCTTTTTTGTCCTTCAATGCACTGGCGGGTCATAGTAGTATCACCAGCATAAACCAACATGAAATAAAATCACGGGAGAAAGAGAGGAGGAAAAAAAACAAAAGTCACACACTCCAAAGCAGTGGTCCGGAGTCTCTTTGACGAGTTTTTAATCAGTCAGCAAACCTCGCGCACCCGCGGGAGCAAGCACAGTTCTCCGACGCCGCGGAGCAGCAGCGACAAATAGGCAGGAATGACGAACAGGAGCCAGGAGCCAGGAGCCAGGTGTCAGCAGCCGTACCCCGGGAACCAGACGGGCGCTGATCGGGGATGCAACGGGTCGTAACGGCACCAAGTGTAACCGGTGGTGTCTGACTCTGCGTTGTGTGTGAGACAGAGACTCGGGCGCCGATAACTTTTGAAAGCCGTATCTGCTTTATTTGCAGCTCCTGACAACAGCAACGTATACAAAATCCTCCGGTCAGTCTTTTGAGATGCATGCCCCTCTCCCACGGAGACCAAAAACAAACCCGAGCACGAGGTAAAAATTCCGGAACCCCTGTCTTCCGGGGTGTGTCACATTACAACCAGAACGTAGGGGTACCAACTAAAACTGTTGCACAATAGTTCCACATACCGACTCGGAGGCCAACCTGTCAGGTGTTAACTAAAATGAATATAAATAAAATAAACTTAATGTAACACAGATTTTGTGTAATTAAACAATAACAAATCTATAATATATGTACACATTGCTGTATAATTGACCCTGTTACATATAGTCACATTCTCTCACTGTTAGTGTTTTTTGCTATTGTAGTGTTTTAGATAAGTGCTGGAGAGCCAGCAGGGAGTCAGAAAGAAAACTGAACATTTAATTCTGGCGGTGGTGTTTTGGAGGGAATGAAAACTCACCTTGCATTTTTGTCTGTGGCCCTTTGTGCTTCCATCGGGAGCTGTGTGAAAGATGAACATTTCACACTGGCCACTATTGCAGGTGGCATAATTGACTGTGCTAAATGATCCTATACTACACCCACAGACTGCTTCTCTGTGATACTCATTAGACAGTTGTATAAAGAGGTGTGAAATGTAAAACCCTTTGATTGCATTAAGCATTGGCTGGTTAAGAAACGACTTTAAAAAAAAAAATGCAGATTAAGTAAATATGAAACACAGATGTCTAATTAACCTTGACATTCAGACTCTATTTCTCTCTAAAGGCGCCATTTGCAGCAGGCACATCTTCAAGTCTTCTGTTTTTACCATCAAGTAGCCCTTTTCGTGTTGTGCTTTGGCGATCCTCTTAGCTTCTGTCAAACTGGATGGGTTTCTTTCATTTTCACATTTACTTGTCACGAAGCCACTACAGCGTTGTCTGCGCTGTCTGTTGAAAGGTCATTGTCGCGCTGAAAGGTGAATCCTCACCCCATTCTAATGTCACCTGTAGGTTTTTGTCCTGACTTCTCTGCATTCAGCTTTGCGTAGGGTTTCCTCAGTCCTATTAGCATGCTGCAGCCATTAACATCATCTTTGTTTGAACGGTAATAGTCAGGTGATGAGCTGTAACTGGTTGCTGCTGCTTGATTTGCCACTTGGCCCTCAGGCCAGCGTTCCAGTTTTTCTCACCAGGCAACAGAATATTCAGCACAATATTCATCTTGTGCTGTCAGGTTTACTGTCATTAAGTAAACTCCAGGCAGGCTGCCATAAGCCTTTAATGTAGAAGTGGAATATATCCAGCTATTCTACCAAGAAGTCCTAATTAATGGAGTGTTTGAGATTGTTGCCTGTCCGACAGGTTCTCCATCACTGCAGAGAAACTGTGAGGCCATTTGGTCCTAATGATCCTCTAATCATCTCAAAGTTCTTTAGACAATTCTTTGGAGCGCTATGTTTTGCCCTGTCTATTGTAGGAATTTCAATGACAATCAATGAATTTGGAATGAATTTCAATTTACAGGTTAATGTTTTACTATGTAACACCTTAGTTTTTACTGATGTAATAACAGACTACAAAAGTTTGCCCCTGTATTCAAAGAATTTGGTCATTTATTTCTTAACATTGATTAGGGGGTTTACATCACTAAACTTAAGTGGTATTCAACTTTGCATTGATTTTCTCTTTTAGAATTTTATATGGCTCAGAGAAGTTCTGCTTTCCATGTGTTGAGTGTGTAATTAGTGATTTCATGTCTTTATTTACTCCTTGTAGCATAATGGGTGAAAATTATTCTAGGGATCTGAATCTGCAATTACACCACTTCACAGGATTATGGTGTGTCTGTGAATAGTGTGATTAATGGCAATAGCAGTAAAAATTTAGCCTAGACATCATAGCTTTTTCCCACCCTTGTATGCAATATTGGGTGATGTGCGTTGTGATGGCTGCAGACAGACAACCAGCTTTTGACAGCCTCTGGGTCCATAAACAGCCTCTTTTCATGATCAGTTGATATATTGGTATTCATTATGTTGCACAATGCTACAAAGTAACGACCATATAATACACTGCAAGTAAACACAAACAGTGTTGTCACAGTTAAATCACAAAAGCACAGCAATTTTCCTGTCTTCAGGAGCTTGATTGGGATGCCTTTTTGTTATGAAGTTTAACGGAACACAAATAACCTTTTTGTCTGCTGCAGTTCATAGTAGTCCACTTTAGCTAGTTTAACTTATTTTATTGTTTGAAATTTGCATCTTCAAAGAACAAATGAAGGGGAAGGGAGCTTGTCGGATACTGTGCCGACTCCGTTTTTAGGTTTTTGTCCAATGTTTTATTTTATTTATTAAGTATATTTGTTTATGTTTCATGTAAATCTTGTTAAGTACTTCAATGAGTGTGTTCAGGCACAGTTTTGCCCCAAGCGCTTGTAGCAAAACGTATTAGCAAACCTGTGGGGTAGATGAAACATGATACGTGTCCACATCAAAAGTTTGAATATTTTTCAATATTTATCAGTTTCAATACGCAGACATATAACACAGTGAAAGATCTCCTTAATAAATGGTGGTATTTTTCTTTTCCTTGTGTTTTTACACACAATCCATGACAGCAACATTTGGCTGATACCCCGGGGATAGGGTCGCAGTTTCTTATTTCTCCACCTCCATGTGTGTACATATGGTCCAAGTTTGTTTTTTATTCTTTCTTCCAGCATTTAAAAAAATAAAATAAAATCCCAATGAATGTAATACTCATTACCCAATTGGACTTGGCCATCACATTCAGCATGTTTTACATGACAGATGGATGGAGCAACAAAATGCTGCTTTATTGTGTTTGGAATCTTTGGAGCTTGGCTCTCTGCTGCAGGACATGCATGGTGGCATTATGCAGTGGTAGGAGGAGTGAGCAGTTTGGCATTGAGGATTGTCTGCATACCAATAACAAGCTTTCCACCAGTTTAATTTTCCATACCAGTTAACATATTAGAAGACAGACGTGTTACAGCTTGCTCGACTTTATAGGAGTCATCTGCGCATTTTAGCCACTGAGCCGACTCAGACTGCATATTACCTCTACCCCATGAGTTTTCAAGCTGTGAAATTCCTATTATTATTAGTGCTTCACTGCTTTCTGTGCTCATTGATAAAGATGTCATGGCTGTATTTCACCAATGTCGATACCTGTCAAAATACGCAGGCAATTCCTTTTTCATTTTTCCAGAATAAGCTGCCAATGAAATAAATTTTCTTATGATTCTCTACATTACTACATTACTTATAATGGATCTATCTATCTGTCTGGAACTGCAACAACAGTTGAATATAGAGACAAAAACATGGCACAACTGTGTTTTATGAGATTTAATTCTTTGAAATCATTTCAAGTACATCATTTCCCATAAAGCTCTCTTTCACTTTTCTTCTTACACTTTTGAATGCACATTGATGTGTGTTATACCTGAGAGAGAATAAAACACCCATCATTTGTGGAGTTTGTACCTGCACAACAACGGCGCTCTGAGGAAAGAGAGACTATCCAGTCTTAAAGTCCCAGCAGTTCAGTGACACACATCGGTGTAATGTAATTGCACCAAGATCTGATGATGATGGAGGTGAGGCCTGGTTTATACCTCCACGGAATAGTCTCTCTCCACTACTTTAGGCAGCTTTTGATCCCACCTAGCTATTACCTGCCAATCACAGTAATGTGCAGTGGGTATCTAGGCCCATTTTCCACCTGCTTGCTTTGATGCCCACCAGAAAGTTGTTGTCAGTGCTCTCCATATATACTATGCACTTCTTTAGAAAGATAATTTCATGCTTGATGAACTTGAAGAACTGCATTATTGATTGTTGTTTTCTACTTTCTTAATAGTCATTATCATTTGTGACTCAAATGTGGCAGTGGGGCAATAGGGGCTCCCTCCCCCTCGTCTTTCCATTAAATGTTAGGCTATTTTATTTTCATGGGTGCTTAAATTCTGATCAAAACCTTTTAGAAGGAAAGAGATCTCCACTTTCTTCTTCCAGTGCTGGCCAGCCCTTCACCATCGGATTAGTGACCCGTAAAATATGTGAAAGGGTAACCTCTGGGTTAATTTCAAGTTGATCAAAATCAGGCATTAAATCTAGGTCAAACAGCAGTGCTTAGTGTGAAATAGTTAAGTGTAACCCTTGTCGCTCCATGCTGGACCATTACATCGACAGAACACAGAAGGTAATTTAAACAGCAGGCATAAAAAAGGCATAAACATTAAATCTTTTCTTACGTTCTCCATCTGTCCCATCTTATTCTGCAGTTGGTGGGTGGTGAGTTTGATCTGGAGACAAACTTCATTATTCAAGATGCAGAGAGCATCGGCTGCATGGTGGAGCTGTTGGAGCACTGTGACGTCACCTGCCAGGCTGAAATCTGGAGCATGTTCACCGCCATCCTTCGAAAAAGTGTTCGAAACTTGCAAACAAGCACTGAGGTTGGCCTCATCCAGCAGGTGCTGCTCAAGATGAGCTTGGTGGATGACATGATTGCAGGTATGATAAAGACCAGGCCTTTTTGCAGAATAGCTGTGCTAGTACGCTATCGTAATTTTCAGATTTGTTGATATAATGTAAT